>NC_088983.1:48359909-48695842 GCF_963932015.1 Anas acuta | reverse complement strand
GTGAAGTGTTGACATTTTCATGTCATCTTTTTTCAGGATGCTTCTGTTTTGGGACATGAAATTGGAGGTAACTAGACTTTATGAAACAATCCCAGTGGAATTAAAACATCGAAATTGTTAATGTTGCTGAACTCTAAAATCAAAGAATTGCTGCTGTTCATGTGCCTGGCAATTCCAGTACTTGAACACTTGCCACCCTCACGCAGGCAGCATTTTTATTGAGATGTGTGCTGCCATGCAACCAAATATGAAAAATGATGTGAGAATTTGAAACACTGTAATATTTTGCTTTTATTGAGCTCTCCACTTAAAACTTGCTTCTTACAAGGAGGAAGTGTGGTGTAGATGCCGTGTAAATTAAAGCCACCGTGAAAACTCTATTTCCAGGAACAGCTCTGGCAGTCGGGAAGAGTAGCTGCCTTGTCAGGCTGTTCTAGCTTTCCTTATCCTCTCGCTGCCACTCACGCATCAGAATGTGCTCTCTGCATCCCATCAGTAACACTGCTCCAAAGAGAAACGCTGTGATAAGCAGTAGTAATGTGTCTGCTCCATTCATTAGATGTATTGTGACTTAATGATAACGCTCACTGAATTGGCTGAATAAGTGCTCTTTGGGCATTATGCCAGTGTTTCTGGGAGTCTGTAACAGACGTGCTTCTGAGGATGTGAATGAGGTACGAGTCCATCCTACAGCAGGCACCGATTTGGTGTCTGTTCTTGTGGTCCTCACCATCTTACAGCTCTAAAGTCATACATACCAAATTATATGGTTGCCTGTTTGATGCTAGAAAGCACTGTTTTTTGTCACAGTGATGAGGACTGGAATTAGCACTCTGCAGATGGCAGTTGGCATACTCACCATGAGCCAAACTCTTCTCGTTTGGTTCCTGATCACTCCGTGTTCCTGGTCTTGGCTCAGAGAGGTCAATGGTGCTTTCCTTTACCTCTTTCATTACCTTCCACGCTCTTCATTTCTCTGGCATAAGAGAAATCAGAAAAACTGTGGGTTTTTTTAGGGATTCCTTACAGCAGGTGCTACCAATCTTACTTTCCATTTATTAATCCTGCACATTGTCCCCTGCTCCTTCTCTGAACTTCTGTAGGGGATTACTGCACAGCTTCACGGGCAGGGCTCAGCCTTTCTGTGAGGCTCCCCCTATGGCAGTAAGGGCAGGAAATGCTAAAATAATTAACAGTGGTGATACTGTCATGTTAAAGCGGAGAGCTTTCTCATCCTTATAAATGCACTCTGTGTGTCTGTCCTTCAGCAAAATCTGAGTTCTTTCATCATTTAACCTTTATTTTTTCTCAAGCATGGCTGCATATATAGTGGGAGACATTTCAATTATTTACTGCTTTAGTTGGTTAGAGATCCCCTGGCCTCAACTAGAAACTTTATATAGAGGCAGAAAGTAGGCAGAGAGAAGAGGCAGGGGTGGTAATGATGGTGTCTTTTTAGGTATTCTGCTGTGTTTTGAATGCAGATTTTTCTTGTTTTCCCCTTCAGTCAAACTTAAGCTTCAGCAAGCTGCTTCTAACTACTAACATATGTCTGGGCATGGGGAAAGAGATGCAGGAGGGAATACTCCAAGGAGTACGGTAGCATTTCTACATTCGCTAAGCTAGTCATCAGCTACTTCAGTTGTAAGGCAAAAAAAAATTAAAATTAATGGTCTGAGACAGCAAGATTGTGTCATCCATATAGTGATTGTACAGCAGACCATAGTAACTGTAGTTTTCCTAGTGTTTTTGTTATGAGGCAGGATCTCAAAGCAGTTTGATGCTTTGTAGTAGTAAGGTGTTTATTGCCCCTGCTTTACAAATGAAATCATAAAGAGACAGACAAAGTTAGATCTTGAATTTCTTGATTCGTAACAGCCATTTGCTGCTTTCAATGTGAGATGCTGTATGTAAGGCATTCTGAAAATTCAGCAATTAGTGATAGGGTGGGAGCTGAAACCGTGTCTGAGGTGATGGAGAAGGCATGTGACAGAACTAAAACCAGAACTGAGAACTCTTTCTTTTTTAACTTTTTTTTTTAAACTCCGATATCATCATCTCTTTTGTCTTCAGAGTCAAACTACGACTGTCTATCAACAATCGGCACTTGCCTGCTGTAACCAGACAAGGGCTATTCTCGCTTGTACTTTTTGAAATGCCTTCGTTGAACTGGCCCTCGTGGTGATCTCAGTCAAAGGTTTTATTTTAGTGCTTCAGTCTTTTACTGTGCAAACCACTACCTGGGGGCCACCTCACCACCTTATTTTCCCACGTCTGCCTTTGAATATCTAAGAATATTCTTTCTGTCCCCACCCCTCGCAAAATAGGTATTTATTTTTTTCTGTCTTAAGTATGGCATACGTGTGTCTATTTATTTCAACTCCTTAAGAAGCATAAAGTTGTGATTTAAGTGCTGTCTTCTGACTGCTTCATGGGAAGGCAGGTTGGCATGGAAATAAGAGTTGTAATGTAGTCTTTTAAATCAAATTAATGTACAGTATGTGCCAAGGCAGTATCCCCATTATTTTTTGGTCTCATATTTGAGTTGCCTTTAACAGCTCTATGACTGTTGTTGGCAGTGAGATGAAAAACAATGGCTATAAGGAGTAGGAAACTGTATCTTTCAGATAATTACAATCAGACATGTCGTCCACTTGTACTGCAGTATTTAGCTTTCTGTTTCTGTGCATTCCTTCATTACCTGTTGTTATCACCTGGGTTTCAGTACTACACAGGAGCTGGCTGAGGCTTTGGTTCAAGTTTTGTTTTGAACATATGCTCTGATCTTCTTCTTTTTCTTTTTCTTTTTTTTTTTTTCTTGCCCTACTTTTGGTTAAAAAAAAAAAAAAGAAAACTTTGGTTACAAATCTCGGTGAGTGAGTTCTTTGAGTTACACCAATTGTTTCTGGAAGCTAATTATCGTGTGTTAGTAAACGAACCAGTTAGAAAGAATGTTAAATATAGACTTGCAGCAACAAGTCTCCTGTCAAAAGGGAACCTCTCCCTAGTTCCAGATGAGATAGCAGTAACAGCCACCAGCTGGTAGGAAGGTGAGAAACAGAGTAAACCAGGAACAGGAATAGAATTGTAAGTATTGTACAATGAGCTGCTTCATGTGTGCGTGCGTGGGGGTAAGTTTGTGAAAAGCAGAGAACCAAGACTGTTTCCCGTACCACACACGTGGTTGTGTGCCGCTGGTACTGTAAGGAAAGCCTCTTTCCCTCTCGCTGCCCCTTCCCACCCCCCTACCCTCCATTCCAGACTTGGTAAATGTTGAAATGAAACAGGAATTTGAATGCTGACTCAGAGGTATCAGCACGTATTCTGTCCAGGTTGCTTTAATTCCTGCTTTTCCAGCTATAGCAGGATTTCTGCAAATGAAGTTTCAGGCTCTCAAATGCATCCACTTGCCCAGAGGGGAGTAATGAAATCCAGAACACAGCAATTCAAAACATTCCTGATTCCAAACCAATCCCCTGAGTCACTCAGTGCAAAGGACACAACTGAAGAGTGAGCTCAATTCAAAACAAACCTGGAGTTCATTATCAATTTGGGTTGATTTAATCTCGTAGCCCTTTCATTATTCCGTTCTTGGACTCTGTGAGGTGAAAGTTTTATCTTCCACTGAAGAGGGAAAGTGTGTTATGTCAGTGACGTGCAGCATAGCCTATTCACGTTGGTCTGACAAACTCCAGGACTTTGTACTCCAAAAAGGAAGCTCGTGTTGAGAGTGGGGCACGGTATATGGTTCACCAAGAGCCAGTGAGCTTCTTGTGCCCCATTGTATTTATGCATAAAATGGATGTGACAAAATATGAAGTTCATCCCTTCGACATTAAGTATACCACCACCACCCCGTTTCTTTTCTGCATCTATAACTTGCCATGTGAGGTTGTTGCTACGTTAAGCAGATACTATGCTAAGGTAGCAGATGTTGAGGCAGTGTCAGATATCCACAAGTTCTCTCTTCTCAAAGAGTCTGGTCTTGTAAGAGTATAGCTGCTATTGAATAGATCTCAGGTGTCAATGGCTGTACTGCATAATTAATTACAACTTTATATGGCAGAGAGAGAGTAATGCTGTCTGCGTGTGTTAATGGTAATGAATGGATCTATTTACTAGGGATCTAGTTCAAATGGTTTTAATCTTTCCACTGGTTTATCATTTCATCCAGACTTTTCCATTAATTAATTATGTGGTAATTAATCCTTGTTGCTGTTCATGCATCTTTTCCATCTGAATAAATTTGTCTTACCTAGCTGCCTAAGGAACAAAGGCATTTAGGAACTGTTGTCTGTGCAAAAAGTGACCCCAACTAAACTATCCATGTAACCCTAAGCTTAGGCAGTCTGTTGCTTCTGTTAATGTGAAGTACGTATACTGCTGGTTCACAATAATTTACCTTTACTGTAACTTATACTGCACACTTATTTTCAGTGCATGCTTCATACAGCCTGGCTGAGGTGATCTTGGTGTCAGCAAGAAGTGCATGCTGTGGATGTGGCGTGCCCCCTGTCCTTTGGCTGGAGTGATGGCAAGGAGTTAGGGGCTACAGGTTCACCCTCAGTGTATAGGCTGTGAAAAAGCAGGGGGCAGTGCTCTCATTCCTGCCGGCACTGGGTGTTCCTCTCAGCTACAGGTTGGTGCCAGGTGCCCATGCAAGTAGCTGGTGGTGAGACGCAGTCTGCTGGTGTGGTGTGGTTCCTGCGCGTGAGCAGCAAGTGACATACCTTGTATATGGGAGCTTTGTCCCTGAACTGTGAATTTGGAGCCTGGGGGCTATCATGATTTTGGATTAGGTTGGCTCTAAAGACTGTGTTCTCTGCTTGCTTTGATCTGACCCTCCACAGACAGGGAATGTCTTCTAGATACAACCCAAGCTTTTCTTGAATTGGGAAACAGCTAAAATATAAAACTTTTACTCATGAGCTACAAAACTGTGCATGTTTCCCAGTTGTAACCTAAGGATGTCATTTAATCTTGAGACTCTCTGGATGCACAGTAACCGTGCAAGCTCAAGTGAGAGTTTTATTTTCAATACAGAGGGGAGGTGTATGTATTATTCATGATGCAAAATGCAATGCAGGAAGCAGGTATTTGTGCTTTCATTCAGGTCAGTTATTTGCCTCTCATAGAACCTAGCAAGTAATAGGTTGGGTTTTTCCCCCCTCTGTTGATCACACTTCATCCTCTTTCCTTGTGCCCTTCTTATCTATTCTTAATTCTCTGCAGAAATGCTTCGCTGAACGTCAGTCGGATGTTTAGTATTCTGGAGTTCTCTGCATGGGCTCAGACGTTTTAAGCGGTTTCTTTGGAAGGCCTATAAATTGATTTCATAAATAGGATAAAATAAATCTTACCTTAAACTGCTCTCCTTCATCAAAAATAAAGACATGGGAATTGTAAAGAAAAGTTCTTGGTTACCATTTGAGTATGAATCATAAGTTGCTTCTAAGGGTATCTTAGTTTTGATTGGTTCTAGTGCAAATGCTGCATAGTCAAATTTTGATCTGATTTAAAACCCTGGCAAGCCTTTGATGTCACTGAGGTTATGCAAGGCTTACTTTGCAAGCCTCTCACCATTTCCTCCTGCCAATACAACCCAGACTCTCAGTCTCTTCAAGAGGAGCAAATGGTTTACTGGGAAATTCACTTGGTTCACCAGGGTTTTCCTGTGTTGTGACATGTAAGTAAGGCAGAAAGGAATATAAGCCATCAAAAGCAAGTCTGATGTGTTAATCTGCCACGGGCTGGCCTGGAAGTGTGGTGCTGGCTGGATGCCCAATGCATGAAAGATGGGTAGGTGTATCTGTACGGCTTCCCCTGCCCCATTTAACAGCAAGTTGAGGGGATTGTCTGGTTTTTAGGGTCAAGAAAAGTGCATCTTTAGTTTACACTTATTTTTCTGCCCAGAGTCAATTACCAAACTGCGCTGTTCATTAGTATTCTTCCTTCTTTAAGGTAAGATATCTGGAGGCTGCAATGGTGTGCTTGCAGATTGTGGAAGGTATGCTGCATAATGTAACTTCTGCCTGTGCTTTTCTGCAAAGCCCTTCAAGTGCCAGAATAGTCTCTCGTGGTCTCCTTTTGTGCATCCTGATGTTGCTACACAAGTTGTATAAGGCAGTGGCATCACGGTATCCTACCGTATGCAAGAGGAGAAACAGTTCTTTCATTCCTGTGTTAAATATCAGTCTTCTTTTCTCATGATTGCTATCAGGACAGTCCTGTTGTTGCAGTGGGCTGTCTTAAACATGCCAATTCCATGCAATTAATACACTGCTTAACTATGTCCGTGGTTCCGTTTTGGATAGTTCAGGCGGAAAGCTTAGTAGCTCAGTGTGCTCTGTTGTCACAGATGAAAGAAGGAGGATGGAGATGGCTAAAGGAGAGGAGAAGGGGGAGCTGCATATACAGAAAAGCAGAAATCCAGCTGCTTGTTTGGCTAAAATGACTCAACTAATTGCTGTTAGTAGAAATTAGTCTTGCTTTTTCTCCAGGTGTGCCCCTGGCAGGTGTATCTCCCTTGATTTTTCCCAGTGTTTGTACTGCAGAATCGTGGTAGCTTGTGCTGCAACATCTCACAGGACTGCTGTAAAGAGCATAACAATTTGGGATTTGTTTGCTTTTGCAGCTTCTGGACATGGCCTTTCCTGCAGGTCTCTCATGACTCCTGAATGCTCAAATAAGAGAGCCCGAGGGGCTGCTGATCACACTAGCCTTATAGTACGGGCTAACAGTGGTGGAGTATGTATGTGGTTTTGCTTGTAAAAAGAAGTGGAGCATGTTTTTAAGGAGCGTATTTCCTTTCTGCCTCCCCTCAGTGCCTACAGATGTTATTTGAGAGAGGACCGTGCAACTGCGCTGGTTTGTAGAAATCATAGACTGTGTTGTTTCCTAAAACCCCTTTCAGTCTGTCATGCATCTGTGCATGTATACATTCCTGTAACTCAGGACTGTTCTTATAGCTTTCACAATAAGATATATTTTTCTGGGACTTACTGGAAATATTATCAGAGAAAAATAAACGCTATAGAGAAAACTCATAGCTGGTGACCCAGCTATGTTGTGTTTTTTCTGTCTGTTTTTTATTATAGTTGTGGTTTTCACTAGATTTGCTTCAGCTGTGATTTATTTTAATCTTCTGCTCTGGCATTCGCTGTTTAAGTTCACATATTCCTTGCATTTTGTTGACTGTTAGTACCTTTCTGTTCCCTGAGTTGTGGGATTGTTTTGAGGTGACATCCAGGCCTTTGTCTTGCTCCTGAGTGTGTGGCCCTGGTTGGCCAGATCTGGGTCGGAGCTGGATTCCCAGGATCCTAAGTAGGGCGTTAGGGGTTTTACTTAACATAATAAATAACTCTTTGGTGGCACTCGAAAGTGTCTAGGAAGATCTTAAAATCTTTCTGATTTATTATGTGTAAGTTTTGGGGCCAGTTTTCAGCAGAGAGGTGGCGGGGTGAAACAGGAGCAAAGGATTTCTCTGTAGATTTGAGGTTCTTTTGGTTCCCAGGGTGAGATGAAATGCAACCACCGCAGAGCCCAGGGTGTCCTTCATATTCTGTTGTCAAATGTGGCTGTTACGGGCTTCCATTCTGCCAGATCTGTGGGCTTTTTCTAGTTCTCAATCCGTGAGCTCAGAGCTCTTGCCTGCAAGACCTGCAGTCTTACACTGCGTGTATTGTTTGGGCAGGAACTTCTCATTTGGTTACCAGATGAATCACAGGCTTGCTGCGATACTGGCTGATGTCATGTGTCCTGCTCCCACGCCCACAGAGCTCACACAAATCCTCTACTTTGCTTATATTTATTTTGTTTCTTTTGTAGTGAAAAGAGTGGCTGCAAACCTCAGTTGTGGAAAGCAAGTGTGGTCAACTACAACAAGGTTTTCTGGCTTTCCTTCCCCTCTTCCTTCGTGTATGTACACACACAGAGTAGTGCCTTGTCTTTCTGCCTAAGCTGGGATCTGATTACTCTGTATCCCCTTTCTCCCTCAGCCGATTACACAAACCCAGTTATTAATACAAGCTTTGAGAGCGTTCTCTACCTTACTGCAGTCTTGTCTATGAAAGTTGTGTAAAAGATGCTGTCCCCCCTGCCAATGCTGCAGAATCAAACACGCGGCTGTTTGGCTGGCCCTGCAGCACTAAGCAGGCTGACAGGGAATTGGTGGCACAGCCTGTCTGTCTGTCTGTCTGTTGAAACTGCTCGTGCTGCTCTTTTGTCCCCAGCCATTCCAGTGCAGCAGGGAGGTGTGGTATCTCATAGAAATCAAATATTGCCTGCCATGTCTTATTTTGGGGCTTGAGTTTGTGTATATTGCTCACTTGCCAGATGGGATCCTGCTCCTTATCTTTGGTGACCCAGCTGGCCATCATTTAGGGCAACTTTAACCTGCAGCTGTAGCCCTGGGAGAATGGAGTTGATGCCACGGGCATGAGTCACCTGGCCATGGACTGTGAGCCTGTTCCTCGAGGGACTCTGGGTACAGCCGGTGTCATTTGTCAAACGTCCAAGGGTCTTGCAGCTGCTGGCCAACCTCTGCATCGGATTTTTGCATCGAGTGTCAAATGTAAAGAAGCCAAACCAAACCCTCAGTGAGCAGAAGGATGCCTCACAGGACTCAGCAGCATGCCCAGGATGGGTCATCATCTGCCTCTTCAACCCAAGAGCTGGCACTCAGAGATCCAGACGTGGAGCTCTGCCAAGGGACTGCAGGGCAGGACTCAAGTACCAGTACACTGCCCTTGCTATTGGCCTAATGTGAACTCCCATTATTTAAAATGAAACTGTGTAACCATTTAGACCATTTTATTGTTTGCAAGGCTCTGTCTCCAAGCAGAAGAGCAGAGAAGCTAAGTGTTAAGCAGAAAACTGTGACTGGTAAACCACAAAAACTGGAAAAGAATTAAGAGTGTGAAACAACACTTTCCCTCCCCTTTCTATGAGGCTTCAGTTTGATAGAATCTATGTAGCGAAACAAAGCAAGCACTTTTTCAATAGGATGCTGGTTTTGTTTTGTTTTGTTTCCCCAATTTTCTGTAACTGTATCAGTTTATTTTAGCCCACTAATTTGATATTAACAACAGACTCCCAGGTAGGCTTTTGTTGCCTTAAGGAACTTGAAGAGAACCACTCTCACCTTGGTATTTGTTTTTTCAGAAGATGTAGTGACATCAAGACACTTCTCACTTCCAGTTTCTGTATAAGTAGGCCTGAACTGGGCAGCACCATATGGCTTAGTTGGTGAAAGACTGAGAACACGATTTGGCTTTCTTTGGCCAGTAGGTAGGAAGTGATGGTCCGGTGAATCTGATGTAAAATTGCTTTGAGTTGAGAGTGGTATCAAGTGGAATATATTGCTGTGACACTTGCACTGCCTGTGTATGACATCTTGAGGGAGTGACAGGTTAAAAGCAAAGCCTCCAAATCAAGCATCAGGAAAGAGAGACTGGCATTCTTTGTGCCAAACAGAGGAACTTTAACATCTCTTCTATTCTCCTAAATGTTTGCTATGACAGAGTAACCAGTAATTGTGTGAAGCTGCAGAAGATCAGTGTTAAAATTTCATAAATAGCTCTGTTTGCTTTTTTTTTTTTTTTTTTCCAAAATTTGACATAGCACCCAATCTTTAAAATGTTACCAATATTTTTAGAGCACTGCAAATGTGAAAACGACAGCAAGGACTGTCTCCTTGCCACTCCTTCACCCCCTGCTTCCAGTGGTATGTGCTACAGCTAGTTCATGTTCATGCACTTCTCTTTTTTTTTTTTTTTTTTTTATTCTTTTACAGATAGCAATCCAGACTTCATACGTGGCAGGCTAAGCTGGTTACAATGATATGCTGTAAAACAAATTAATAATAAGAAAAATTTATTTCAGACTATTTTATGTGGTGTGATTTATGGGCATTCCAGAATCACTCTGCTTCCATCGTGCAGGATCAAACAGAAGATGTTGAATAACAAAATGAACAAGGAATGTTTATTATTATTTTTTTTAAGGCTACGCAACAGCAGCATGTGCTTTCTAGCTGGATGGGAGAATGTATGAATGCTGAAAAGAGATTAGAGGCGTTAGGGTGAGCCAAGATGTTGCGCTTTTTAAAAGAGCGGGGAGGAGAAATTCATCCATTTCACAGTCTGGCTGTGAGCCTGCCAGCCCTTAGTCATGGCCTTGTGAAAGGCAGCAGAGAAGCTGAACTGACCATTTACTTGCCTTTTATTTTTGGAAGGAATGGGTTTGGAATAAAAATAAAATAAAAATCTGACTCTCGTACAAGATGAAACAATCCATCATTTTTGGCTATTATTTGAGAAAGGATGGCTCTGCCTGTCCCAACCCTGGATGTGGTTCAGAGACCCCCATGGGGCCGGATCCCCGGGTCCCAGCTGGGTTGATGTCATTGCCAGTGGCTGAAGTTGCTCAGGACCAGGGAGGGAATGTGAGGAGCTTCAAGGAAAGGAACAACTTCCATTCTCAAGATGACAACCTAGGTCAGGAACAGGTAGAATGGTGAGTGGGTAGAATGTTTCCATATGGATGGGCTCCATACAAGAGGGGACAGCGGAGCACCTGCACGTGGCTCAGCCATCTGAGTATCTGTTGGTGCAGTCCCGTCAGGCGGCGGTGGGGAAAGGCCTTTTCCTCTGCTGAGAAGCTAAATGGATCACATGCTCCCGGCTGGAAGCCACGTGGATTCATTACTCACTGCAGAATTATGGTAAACGATCCTCTCTGGAGCCTCTGCCGTCTGCGTACCCGCAGAAACCTGCTCTCCTGTGGGACGCTCTGGGACTCTTACTTAATCCACTGTGGCCCTCCTTCCAGGGTACTCGTTTTCCTTTCCCTATTTAACCTGACTCATCCGCTGTTCAAAAGCAGCATAAATATGAAACAGGAAAAGTCCTTGGTTGGAAGCCGTGCTGCAGAAATGTACAGTATATCCTCCCGTACTAGATGCTTTTAAAAATCTGAATATTTAATAAAAATGTCCGTATTATTCCCCTGTTCATAGGTGGGGAAAGGAGACAAGGAGTAATATGTCTCCTTCAAAATCCCTCTGAACCGAAGACCCCACTGAGGATATAATCAGGGAAGTCTTGCACCCCGTTCCCATGTCTGGAACAACATCCTTCTGTAACCTACCTGTGGCAAACCCAGCCCCGTGCTCATCTGCTGATCTGCAAGGCTCAAAGCTTCAAACTAAGGGAAGCTTTGCATAAAACACCAAGTGAAGATGACTGGCGAAGCTGTGTCTTTTAGTCTAACCACAACAGATTTATTGCCCTCCAGTCGCACTCTGGCAAAGAGGAGAACTTCCAGTGTGTGGATCTGGTGATGTTAGGAGTAGTTTGCTGCTCCACTGCGTGCCCAGGCTTGCCTTTCATCTCCTGGCAGCCTCTCAGAGGCTGGAGAGCACAGAGAGGTTTTGGCCTTATCTCATAACTCATCATAAAATGGCTTCTTTGTCAAATAATTGGTTTTGGAAATGTTTTATGTTGGTATGAAAAGCTTGTACTTTCATTGGGACATAAAAAGTACCACGAGTGCCAAGGTCCAGCCCCTGTACCACACGTGGGTTTGGACAGAAGGTCCCTGGGCTGTTCCCATGCTCGTCCCTGTGGTCCCCTGGGCTGGCAGTTTGGGTCCCAGTCGCAAACACCAGAAATCTGCAATTCCAGCCATACCCACCTTGTAGTGAAGAGACAACAAACTGCTGGCTTTTCAGTCTAACACTTCCATCAAGAAAGCTGCTAACTGTATCTGTTTGCTGAAGCTCTTCTTCCTTTTTGGGTTATTCTTTTAAGAAGGCTTTTTGGGGGAAAAACAATTATGAAATAGCCTTGCTCTGAGGCTGATGTATAGTCCTGTGCTTTATATAAAGCAGTGAACTAGCACTTGGCCTTTCGTCTCAGTGGGTCATGCATTCAGTGCTCCCAACAATAGGATCTCGCCTCTGTGAAGAGTGATCTGAGAGCTTTTGTCTGCCATACTGCTTCCTTCCTCTGCCTCTCAGAGCGTTTTTCAGGCATCTCTGAGGCCTCGTAAGTGGGAAGCAGTATTGTTAACTGTTTAACAGATGAGAAAACTGAGGGAAATGCCTTAGTCACATGATTTAGTGGCAGACTGGACTAAATTCAATATTTCTGCTGCTGTGTCCCATGAGCTATGTACTAAGCCTACTGTTGCCTTTACAGCCTACTAAGTCTTTTCCCACTATAACCTCTGGTTCAGCACAGCCGTATGGTTTATAATGCTACTTCAAAATAGTTTCCCTTTTCTTTTGAGAATAGAGAAGTTTTTCTTCAAAATATCTACCCTCCCCCAGATTTTTATTTTTAATCATCCCCTGCTGAAAAACTCCACATCAATCTGATCTCAGCTTGCCCTTCCAGCAGGAGAGAGGGGTTTGCATAGGCCCCATCGAGAGCAGGGAATGTCAGCGCCTCTCTGGGTTATTTAAGATACATCTACGATCTAATAAATCTCATGTTGTCATTCTAATGGTACAATAACTTGGAAATGAAAGAAGTCAGCTGGGGGAATGTGTGCGCACTGGAAAAATCATCCAGAGTACTGTGCCGGGTTTGGATTCTGTTGCGGAAAAATCTTGGAAGCTGTTAGTCTGGTGCACAGAAGCAATGAAGCAAAACAGTGATGCTGCTCTAATAAAGGGAGAGAATAGGAGAAATGGCATACTTCATGTTTCAGTTCCTTCTGGACTCTTGCATTCTTTTTGATGATTTTCTTTTATGCCTCCCAGCTTTATATACTGAATAAACTACATCCACGTAGAAGTGTCTTGCTCTTTTAAGCTATAAACCAGGTACAGTGCAGCATATTGTGTAACGCTGCTCTGTGGAGAAGTATTTTACCGGAGGACTGCATAGGTGGCCTGTCTAACTACTCCAGTAACTACCACTCCAAAGCAGGAAAAGAATGGTTGGGTAACCCCTCCTGTTTTCCCACCGTCTTCAATGGAGCACGTCTGACTTCCAGAGCTCTGGATTTCCTGCTCTGCCACAGTCCTGAGGAGCGATGCAGGGCAAGGCCTTTGAAGCCTGTGCCTCCATTTCTCCAGCTGCAAAACAAAGATCCAGTTCTCAGGTTTCAGGCAGCTTGCAGGTGTAGGCAAAAATGCATTTTCTTTCCTTGTGCTTGGTGGGGAGAAGGAAAATCCTAATATATCTAAAGTGCACTTCCTTTTGTTATAAGGTACAATAGGCAAAATTGGGAATAAAACTTGATGCAACAAATATACTTGACTTTTATTTGTGGAAAAAAAGGAATTTGGCAGCAAAATTCAAAAAAAAAAAAATAAATAAAATATATAGCCTCTTTGAGATAGATGACCTGTATTTGGCCGGTAGAATTTCATGCGTTCTGCTTTTCACTTGCTATTTTATTTATAAGATTTATATAATGTATAGATTAAACACATATACAGTATGACCTATGGTATGGTTTAGACTTAACGTAGACTTTAGGGATGATGTGATTAGGCTTATAAGAGAGACTCTATCTGAGTTGATGAAACAGTTCTTACTCAAATCAGTGCCTGAGATCACTTAACAGAAATCAATGAAGCCCTACAACTTCTGAGAGTCTGAATGAAATATTCTGCCATGCGTACTTAGTATGCATAGTATTTTTCCATCTGGAGATGCTGTAGGTGTTCATGGAGGTATCTGATGGAGAGGAAACTTGCTGATAGCTTGGAAGGGGAGCCTCTTTATCCTGGGCAGGTTTCTTATGATTCAATGAAAACTTAAGCTCAGATATTAAATGTTTTTGTTTCAGCATTGTACCCTGGAACTTCCCCCAGCCCAAAAGGATTAAGAGATTATTATATTTTTTTCCAGAATGTCAGCTCTGGTGGGAGATTAATGGGAGATTACTGGGGCTGTTTAAGAGGATTCGCCATTGTAAGAACTGAATTTTCAGAAGCTGAACCTTATTTAAGGTCTTCTTTCATCAGAACACTCTGGTCTGTATGGGTCTGGGAGAGGTGGAAAAGGTAGAAAAAGTCTATCAAAAAAAAACAAACAACTTTTACATTTGCCTGAAGATCTTTCTGAAAAGGTAACATTGCTAAATAGTATTTCTGTGTAGACAGAAATCTTGAGGAAGGAAAACTTGCACAGCGGGTGTCAGTAAGTTTCATGGAAACTGGTATTCCTGTGTTCGGACACTTGCCACTGTACTAGGGAACAAAAAATACATGTTTTGTGAGCAGAGTATTTCCTACCTCTGTTTCCTCGATTGCAGACTTTTTTTTTTCTATGATATAATAGCAATGTTTGTACTTCTGCAGCTTTTACCCAAGTATTGCAACACATTTTAAGATGACCAATACATCTATGTGAGTGATGTGGAAGGTTTCCCGAACTGCCCTATAGTAGCAGCCTTCAGGGCTGAATATGGCAACTGTTAAGAAGCACACAGGAGCAACTTTACACAACAGTTTAGGCCAGGAAATGAAGAAAACTGTGAACTACATGTGTCACAAGTGAGTTAAAACAGTTGGAAAGGTGCTGTTCATGTTAAAACTGTATCAGGATGCTTCATTAAAATTTCAGCTTTTAGAAAACAAGTGACATGAGCCAAACAGTTGGACCTCTGAGAATGTAGCATGCAAATTCACTACATCAGTAAAATAAATTAATCATTCAAAGTTATGAAAAAGTAGCCTGTGGGTTATGTTAAAATCTGTAGCATTTGTCTCCTCAGCAGACACAGCCAGACTGAGTCCCAAGCATGAAAGCTTGCTTGTAAATCCTGCATCTGCACAACTACATGAAAGTTTTCACTTTCATTTGAAAATTATGTTACAAGAACATGCTTTAAATTGTGTCCTCGGTGACTGAAGGACTATAGGAACAGCTGCTTAACTGAAGAGAGTCTAAAATGATAGCTCTATCTCGAGTATTTTAGGCCATGGTAAGACCCTCAGAGAATCAACAGCACACTCTGGTGATGTTGAACTACAAGTGACAGCCAAGCCTGCCTTGTCAGTGTGTCCCTTGGCTGGCCCAGCACAGGTACTGTAGCCATTGAGCGTAGGCTCTTCCACACTCCCCATTTCTCTCTGACCATCTTTACAGGGAAGGAGAGAGGAAGGGTCCTGAACTTACCTGTGAACTTACCAAATGCATTAGTCCAGCCCTGATTTCTCATCATTCCCCAAATCAGTCTTAAGAACAGCAGAACAGTTTGTATGTCCACAGGTCAGCAGTATTCATTTCTTAATTGGTAGGACATTGTTGCTGTGTGTGGGCAGCTACTGTGTGTTGGTTTTATTTTTTCCTTTCAGTTCAGCAGTGGCTGTATTTCCTTTTTCCAGGAAGCACTGCCTATGAACTACCTCGTTTGATGTGTAAGAAAGTTCTTTTAGATGCTTCAAGGTAAAAGGCATCTGTAAAGGTGCTTTAGAATTAATGATGCCATGCCAGCTCCTTCAGAGAGTTTATGATTCTTGGCAGCTTAGACTCATAAAATGTGTAATTTATCAATTTTGCTAAATGAGAGAAATCACCCTCCAGCTGAAGTCAGGAACATACATGCTTTAATTGCATTGATGAAGGAAGAATGTTATTAGATGAGCTGTCATACTGTAACTAGTTCAGCACAGTATTTTGGTTTGGAATGAGATTGAATATTGAGAAAGTATTCTTTAATTAGGATCCTTAAAATATTCAAACATCAGCTGGCCTTTTTGCACATTATGTTGTATTTTCCTTTTTCAAACACAGCACCACGTGTAGAATTCCTTGGCACGCTGGCACTACTCGAGTCTAACTTGTCAGCATCACCATGCTAAAATGGCTGTATAGCTTTGGGTTGGAACTACCTCGCATTCATCCATCTTCAAGTGTGAACCAAGAAATCCCACCTCTGGTTGCACATTTATTGCGCAGCACATGGTGGGGTAACGAATAATGGCCATGGGTTCAGCTGGGGACCCTGACCTGGGGTAAGCACTGCAAATTCTGGAAGTGGTAGCAAGATATGCTAACAGTCCTGAGTATTTTAAGACCTATTAAAAAAAATAAATAAATAAACAACTGAGGAGTAAAGAGAAAAAATGTCTTTTTTTATCAGTTATGGGTAATAGGTTTAGAAGCACACTTGCCCATGGTATCTAGCAGAGCTAGAGAGAGAACCCAGACCTCCTGCAAAACCATTTCTCCCTGCCTGTTGTACCAAGCAACTTGCTAATTTAAGAGTAATATTGTTCCAGTTCTCAGGCTATCTGGGCTGATGTAATATTTGGCTACAGTCAGGTGGATCATAATAAATTTTCTGGAACCATTTCCAGTTCTCTATTTCTTTTCTTATAAACAACTTCTTGCACTTGGCAAATTCAATTTGTCTCAGAATGCCAAAACTGCGGATAAGTTTTCTACTAATTTCTAAAAGTAAATCTTTTTACTTTTTTTTTTTCTTTTTAAATAAAAGCAAAAGAGATGCATTTAAAGGTTCCTACTTAATTTATGAATCTCTGTATTTGTGCAGCTTATATTACATCTGCAAGATGTGGTGGCAATATAAGGGGGCAGTTTCATGGCAGCTTAAGACGAACTAAATTGGCGTTGCTGCAGTTTTGCCCATCCCTTTTTGCCCCAAACATGCTCCCTCTGCCTCTGTCATGCCCACTTTGCATTTGTGTGTTTATGCAGTGCTTACGCTGATTCAGGGAATTGATGTGACTGCTGAGAGAGGGGATAACAAAAAAGAGAGACATCCCTGTGTTTCCTGAAGCATCTTGTGATACAACTGCACAAATGCCAATTCTGACAGAAGCAGGCGCCAGGAACACAAAGCTCAGGGTCAAGAGAGAGGCAGCAGCACAGCAGCTCCATTACTGGAGGTAGTTCAATGAAAGTTTAAAGCCATGTAGGTGGTAATGAGAGTACCAAGCCTCCAGCCCATTTTTAATGCCCTAGGTGTCTTTGAGATGCTACCTCTTCGCTGGGTGAGCCTGCATGGAAAGGGTAATGCAGAGACATACGGGTGCGATCTGGCCTGAGGCATGTTATAATGACAATCTTTCATCGGGTCAGCTCATTAAATAGGGTGAAAGGTGATTCAGTCTCCGGACAAAGACAGCAGGTTATACAAGTGCCAGTCACCTCTGGGGTAGGATGATGTGAGAGCTGTGACTTGAGTATCCCATGCTGTTTGTTTGCACTGCAGATCCTGAGCTAGCTGTGAGAGCAGCTGGGGGGGTAAAAAGCTTGTTTTTACTGACTCGAGTGTCCAGGCACCTCATCTGAGACATAACACAGAGGCTCATGTTGCGAACACAAACACAGGAGAGACACTGCTCTTTCTTCTCTTGACAATTTTGCACAAGTAATCCACAACTCCTGCATCTTGGAAAGGAGAATAGTAGAGGCTACTATAGCTGCAGGACTTTGATGTATTTCCTGCTCTCAAAAGCTGTAGCATTTACTACCTGTCAATGCAATAATGCTTTTCAAACATTACGTAAGACAGTTCTAGATACTGCATATAGCCCAAACCAAGAAGTTTGGACTTGACTCCAAATGAATTTTTCTCTGCACGTACCAATTTTTTGCTCAGTCTTCTCGGTAAAATTGTAGTTGCCAGATTTGATCAAAATATCTGCTTTATGCTTCTGGCCTTGTGTAGTTGTATACAACACCCCCAGGTGCTGAAGAGACCCTTTCTGTTCAGTCCTTAGCCAGGTAAATACTAGGGGTTACCTGCTGATTTACTGGTAAAGCTAGGATTATGGCAAGAAACTCCAAGGGGAGATGAAAGAAACCTTTCTCTTGTACTCTGTAGACAGTTTGGTAGACACTGTAGTGACATTCCTCAAGGTGAGATGAAGGAGTTTACATGCTTACACCTGAGTGAGACAGCCAGCAAAATACAAATAGAGTAGCAGTGAGCAGGCGATCAGAATTCCTCCTGGCTTTACAGAGCACAGATATTTCCACATTAGTTGCTGTCAGCACAGAGACCTCTTGACTTTATTAGGTCAAAGAAAGGTGCTAATCCATCACAGAAAATGGCTCAGGACTTGATTTATATTCATTTATCTTTGCTCTGCACAAATGCTTTGTTCCTTATCCTTCTTTGAATCTGGGCAGCCTAATATATTGGCATCTCAATCATCATTTGGTTCCCACTGAGATGAAGCAGCAGTGGTCAGGCCTGGAGGGCCATAACAGTAAATCAGTGATTTATTAATAAGAATAGGCAGTGAAGAGGATGTTGAAGAAAATAGGTGGTAAGGAGATTGTAGCATTTTTCTCTTAGTGTTTGGCTGATTGCTTTGCCCTGAAAAACTGTAAAACAGTAAAAACAAAACAAAGCCAAGTATCTTCAGTGTTCAAAGAAGAGTATCAAAAATGGATTCCTTTATCTTCATGTCATATTAGGGTGATCTTTGAAATTATCCCACAAGAGGTGCACATGGAAACTGATCAACTTTGCCCTGATAGCTACCATGGATATCAGATTCCATCAATATTAAGAGGCAGCATGTCCAAACTCTGCTGGATGATCCTTTGCTTATTATTCCTCTTTTCAGGAAATGAGGTGAAGGGAAGGGAGTCAAATGATATCGGTGGCTAAAGGATAAGTTGTGTAAAACACCACAAATTTTTAGGAAAAATAAAGTATTTTCAAGATATATCTTAAGAAAGCAGTGGCTGTTCCTTTTTGAAATGTTTTCCAGTGCTCTCCCAATCTTTCACTAATTCCTCCATCAAGGAATGGTTTGTTTGTTTTTTCTCAGTTCCCTTCCTGCTGCCCTTCTTCTTTGCATCTGTTTCCAGCCTCTTTGAGTCTTTATTCTTCACCCTTTACTGTTTTATTTCTTTTAGGGATAAGATGGGTCTAAAGTAAAATGCCAGCTGCACATATGCTGTGGAGCACCTGGGATTCAGATCCATGTGATGTGTCCTTTATCCTATTCTGACCTTTACTTATTCCACATCTGCATTTTGAAATTCCCTAAATTGTATGGCAGTGGAGTCTAGTTCCAGCTTTTACCAGCTTGTCCTGTTTTAACATTCAAATCTTATTCAAATCACTGCTTTACTAATTTAGTGAAAGGAACAGAGTGCCATTGGAGGAAAATATATGCTTAAGTAGTTGAGTCTGCTCAGATCTGCATCTGCCATGGTTCTAGCTTTTGCTTTCTTCCACAACAAATTTAAAAAGTCTGCTAAGACATTTTTTTCTTGGCAATAGTCAAAGCTATTAATGTTACTAGGATATAGTGGTTGCATACAAACAGCTGGATCCAAAAAGTGCTTACTTATGTGGTACGGGATTATTTATGTGGTATGGACCTTTGCTTTTCAAGTACTTCCATGCTGTGCATCTCTGCTGCACAGCAGTAGAGATACTGCGTGTTGCCATGTGAGAGAGAAATGCAACAGAGCAACGTAGCCTGGCTTCAGCAGAGAACCAGCAAAATAAAAAACATGAATTTTGTCTTATAGCCTGATGACTACAGAAGTTTTGTAGGCAATGTTAATGGTATGATAGTTTATTTAAAAAAATAAAAAAAATCCATGTAATCTGTGCACAAGATCCTGCCATAGGAATGTCTCCACAGGAATTTAGGAGCGTGCTTCCTCATTGTTGGAGATGGGTGCTAATTGAAAAGAGAGAGAGCTATGCAGAATGGTAACAGCTGCTTGCTTGTTTGGTTGCAGCCACGTTGTGCCCTTCCTCAGGTCAACTCTAGTAAGTACATTGTGGTTTTGCTGTCTGAATGATCACTGTGACTATGGATAAGTTATTTCGTCACAGTATAATTCAAGATTACCTGGAAGATAGTTGGGTTTTCCTGATTTTGAAAGGTATTTAGAGCAGGCCTCACAGTCTCAGGTAAGCATGTAGGCGCTCCAGGGGCTGTTTCCTATGCTGCTGGTCCCTCTGAATTTGCCAGTGGTGATGGGGCTGAGCTGCTTTTGTGGCAGAAGTACAAGAAATGCCACTTCAGAGCTAGCAGCCGGGATTCCACAACATTTAAAGAAAATGATCTGGGTTTTCTCTTTCATAGAAATTGGAGGTACAAAGTCACAATATTATTTTTGCATCTTGTCTGTGAGAACTTCTGTACTTGGAGTGCTGACTGTGCTCTTGCTGTTCTGGCACATGCGTGCTCTCCCTGAGAGCTATGTGGTGTTATTCCTTCTAGGGACACTGTTAGTGTTCCTCTGTGAACCAAGTACTGCTAAGTAACAAGAACCTGCCTTGTTCTTAAAAAAATAAAAAATGAATAAATACTAAAAAAACACCTTTCCCTTTTACTTCTGCCAAAAAGCAATTTTTCTTGTTTTTTCATCATATTACCTGAAGAAGGTCACTTCAGCAAATAGTTAGATTCCAAGGGTCAAGAAAAGACCTGCTGGCAGTGGCGTGATTCTCTCTGTTACTGAGTTTGGCTTTTGGGGATATGGCATGCTATAAAATGGTATAATTGAAATTCTGGTGCACGAAAGATTTAGGAAAATAGCCCACCAGGAAAATCAATTTCTGGATGTCTGAATCTGTTACAGATATGGTGCATGTGCACAATAAGGAAATCAAAATGTATTTTCCCTTTTTAAAAACATCAGAACATTGAGATTCTCGTTTTCATCCTCTACACAGATGCCATATTAAAACAATAACAACAAAACCCCCCAAAACAGCCATGTGGTAGCATTTCAAGATTCTTCAAAGAACCACGCCCATTCAGTCTGAGAGCTGCAAACAGTGCTGCTATTTATGCTTATGCAAAAAAGATGTTGTATAATAAAAATATAGGCAACCTGTTTTTCTTCAGAGTTTTAAAACAATGCTGGGGATCCATTAATCTGAGTGGTTTCCTAACCAAGTATTTAGATCTTAACGTAAATGTCTATAAATAATGTAATGGCAACAACATTCTTTTGAAAACAAAATTCAAAGAGGTACTGTTTAAAAAGTGAATACTTGCTCGGGGCAGTTATATTTAGGGCTGTAATGGAAGTGTACAAGTTATGCTTTTTATACAAACTATAAATGGCTACAACCAAGAGACTTAGACCGACTTTGAAATGCATTTGGCATTTATGCCATGTGAGATACAGGACAGAGCCTTGTAGTGGATATTTTTTTCCTTCCCTGCAGGCTTTAAAAATATTGCCAAATTCTTATGGTGTTGCTACCCCCAAAGGGTACGTTCAAAAATAGGGATTGTATCTACTTCTGTTGGTAATTGGCACCGAGCCTTGAAAAACTGCATCCTGGGGAAACTACAAGCATGGTGACGACGGAGGGGCAAGAAAGAAGACTGCAGGTGTCAAAGTAGAGAGTAACGTAGGTACTAGAAGCCAGAGCAAGTGAGACACAGCATGGAAGAAAGACAGGCATGAATGTAGATGGTATGGGTTGGTCCTTTAGCACCGCAGATGGTGTGAGAAATAGTCTAAGGTATTGCAAAGATAGAGGACAAAATTCATCAGTTGGTGAATAAGTGGAATTCCTCAACACTACTTCTGAGTCGCTCAAAACAATTGGTCATTGTTGAAAAGATCTCCAGGGTGCTTTGATGTGAGGAAACAGAGAATTGCAAAATGTTAATAGTAGTAAGAGAAGGATTTGCTGTACTGTGGGGAAAAAAATGCCAAATACATCCAACTGTTTACTTGAGGGAATTCAAATTAAAAGAGTGACAGCTTCTATGCTGAGGCAGAACTGTGGCTTGTCTCTAGTGCTATCAGAAACTTAGTGCTATCAAAACACTCCTAGAAAATAAACCCTGTCTAACATGTCAAACACAAACATTGTTATCTGTGCGGTGGAGGTTTGTCTTTGTAATTGTCTGAAAATTTATGCTGGCTAAAACTAATGTTAGGCAAGAGTGGGTAAAAACTTGGGGTGAAGATGACAAAGCTCATGCAGATTAATAGTGGTGTGACCAGTAGTTTATTGAAGCAGCGTTGATGACAACGTCGGAGATTAGCTCTAGGTATGAAATCTGCACTTTATTGCTATTTTTATTGCAGACTGCCCAGGATGCACCCGCCCTAAGTTTTGTGTTGTCTGCTCGCTGACTAAAACCTGAATCATTATCACCCACAAGCACAGCATGCATGTGATCATCTTAGCGAGACTCCAAACCCTTGCCCTCCTGAGGTCAGACTTTATGGTCTCAGAACCGGGCTGTGTTTCACTCAGATAAAATTTCAATCTTATGCTGAGTGACAGATGCATATTTCACCCTAGCAAAAATCAAAACTGCTCAGCCGTGCATCAGAGGGCCTGTGTTGCTGGCAGCTAATGGAGACAGCCCTTGACTCATGTAAAGAGAGACCTTTCCTTTAGGAGCAGTCGTTCGCTTACTGTTGAGTTCCTATTTCCTCATGGCTTTTTAAAATGCACATATAATAAGCAGCTCTGATATTTCAAGTCATTAACCGATGTAATTGTAGTCTTCATGTTTATTAAGTGACCACAGTTTCTAAAATTTTACTTTAATGGCACGTTTACTACAGCCAGGAGAGTCTAAGGAGGGCAGATTTTATCGGGCCAAAGGCTCACCTGTTCAAAGACGTTCACAGGCAGTGGTCACGTAGAGTAAGCTATTTGTCTGGAAGAGCCATGGAGTGCCATGTGGGTCGACATCCTCAGGCTAGCAGAGCACTGTAGCCTGCCCAGTCACCAGCCCTGCCCAGGGAGGCACGCCTGAGCCCTCACTGCGTGTCCTGCTCGTGCTGCACAGCGCTCAGTTGCCAGTTCTACAGCAGCCACATCTGCCCTGCCCTCTGCTTGGGAGAAAAAGCCCTTCTTGTCCAGAGAAACTGCTTGACAGTGGAAGCAAGTTATTCTGGAGCGCTGTCCTGGGCAGATTCTCTTTCTAGATATTCCCCAAGAAAAGGAACTGGGAGTGACAGTGGATATAAATTTACTATCCTCTTTGTGTTTGGCAAGCATACAGATCACGGGATGTATAAATAGAAGAATTGAACGCAAATAAAGAGAGGTCATTATGGCATGTACAAAGAGCTTAGTCAGACCACATCTGGAGAACTGGGCATGATTCAAAGACCATATTTCAGGAAGGACAGTGAACAATAAGGAATGGTTTAGAAGAGGGTATTGTAGATAGTATTGGGGCTCTAGCTAGTGCCTGCAGTTTTGTTAGGCCTAAGCTGCCCTCCCACTGGTTACTCCAAGTAAAGCTGTTTTACTGCAGAAGCATCTAAGCTGGGGACATGGAAGGAATTCCAAGGTGGTAGAGAAAGGGATAGTAAACTCTTCCTCCTAAGCTTTCTAATCCCTGTAGTAATGGTACTGAATGATTTAGTGTTTCTGGAGTTGCCATTGTTTACCTGGCACGTATATTTATTTATTGGTTTGGTTTAGGTTTTCGTATATTGTTTCTTTTCATTATTATTTTGAACTGGGTTTTTGCTACATTTGCCAGAATAACTATCCCACCATTATATCCACACCAGAATCCCTATTAGGTTAAAATCCATTTTACGTTTCTTAACCTTTTCACTTGGTTAAAGCTTCTCTTCTTGTACCATAAGCCACACCGAGGTGGCATTGCACATCATCACAGCACTGAGTTCTTTCATCTTGGAGGCTGCTGCGTCTCAGGGCTGTGGGGTTGCTGAAGGTAAAAGGGACTATGTAAATGAAAGATGTGCTGTTGCTAAGGGACAAAAGGCACGCTATTGACACACAGAGGAAATGGGGACACTGCTGAAGTGTTGAGTAGGATGAAGGAGTAAAATGAGAGAAATGAAGCAATTAAGCTGCTTCTGTCAGACTGCCCTTAGCAGGACTAAAGCAATATCCCCATTTCACAGATAAGTGAACTGGGACACCAAGATGGACTAAATTGGTTGGTCAGGGTTTACACAACTAGTTAATGGTAAGTCTTCTCTGCCTCTTGGACTGTGCTCATTTTTTTTGGCACAGGATTCTGGTTTTGTATTTCGTCTTTGGCTCGGTGTTGGCCAATTTCATGCAGGAAAAGTCTAATGCCACAGGGTTTCTGAACTGGGCCGTTTGGATCTCACAAAGCCCTGGTTCTGATGCATGAGTTTGGAAAGTTGTTTCTCCTTCTTTTGTCTCTTGTTTCCCCAGTGAAGAAATGGAAATGAGGATAATCACCAGCTCATAAAAGCACCGATACCTTTTATCTTCCAAAGTATGCTGCTGCTGCTAAAGATAAAATTTGCTATGTTTTTTTGGCAGTCATTAAAATATAAGCCTAGGATATGTTCCCTTGAGCTCGTGTTCAATTAAGCGCTTGGGTCCAGGCCAGGTTAGTGGTTGTCCAGAAGACCACAGGGATATGGAAGTGGGATTAATGACTCAATAAATACTGACTCAGTACTAAACCCAGGCCTTTCTCCTACATTTATAGTCATTTGCAATCCTGTCTGTCACAGCTGAATTCAAATGTAGTAGTTCATGTAGATACTTCCTACCTTCTCCAACTTTCAGCCCAATTCCATAATTTTCATGGCAAAAGTGAGGCAAGGTATGTAGCATGTTTTGAAAACTTATGAATATAGTTAGTAAGTTAGGAGTAAGGAAACATTTAAGGATTGGTAGTAGTGGTAATAGGCTTCTGCTCTTGCCCTGGCAGTGCACGGAGAAGGGCAGAGTCTGAGCTCCTGTAGCTCTGGGAGCTCTGCTGCTTTCACGGGGCTTTGGGACGCAAGGTATTGAAGTGACCTGGACCCCAGAAAAATGGATTTTGAAACTTTAAAACTGCTTTAAAACTCTGTTTTGGAGTATTTTGATACTGAAGTCAAGTAATGCCTGCTGACAACAAGGAACAGCAAGGACCAGACTGCATGCTTTAAGAACACATCTCCGGTAACGTTCCTGAAGTACAGGCAAGCAATGGTTGTGCTCGAGTTTCAAGCCCAAGATGCTGTATGCGGGTGTTGTCCAAGTTCCACCATGCAGCCTTGCTCAGTACCTCATCTTTTGTTTTCACCTCTCCCTGCTGTGCAGCCTTGCAGCTGGTCTTGGTGCCAGGTGGGCTGCTGCTCTGTAGCTAGGCACAACTGACAGCTGGGTGACTTTGCCACAGTGCACCCAAGGTATGCCAGTCCTGGTCCTCACAGGCAATATCAGATCTCCTGCTGGGTTAGCTCTGAAGTTTCCTTAAAGTTAAGTAATGAAAGTTAATGAGT
Source organism: Anas acuta (assembly GCF_963932015.1). Lineage (NCBI taxonomy): Eukaryota > Metazoa > Chordata > Aves > Anseriformes > Anatidae > Anas > Anas acuta. Next base: position 48,670,664 of record NC_088983.1, on the reverse strand, counting down.
TAAGTTAGCTCCTGTGAAGGCTCTGCGAAGCAATCAGAGCTGTCCAGAACTATGCCATTAGGACAGCAGCACTTCAATGGAGAGACTCAGCTGAACACTTGCAGAAGATTTAAAGATATTTTCTCTCTGTGCTGAAGCTCCCCCCCTTCTGCTTTTCCTCCTGTTTTCAATTACGGTATTGCTGTTTAATGTGGATGCAGATACAAGCAACTGTGTTTGATTTTTCATACTGCCGACAGACAAACTGAAAGGGATGCGTGCCTGCTTTATAGCACTGTATTATTTTCCTATATGTTAGCAATTATACATATTGTTTCCTGATCACAAGTCTTCCTCATCATCTATTGCATGACTGTACTTGATTATAAAGCCTGATGTGTTTAGATTTGGGTATGTGATATCAGAAACACTTTGGTTTCCTGTTATTTCATATTTTGTTGTTGTTATTTGTTTGTTTATATTCTGTCAGGATAAGCCTGTCTTATTTCATAAAATAAGGGAGGGATGAGCTTTCTTAGCAGTTGAATGGTGGTTCGGCAAGGAGAAAACAGAGAGCTCCAGGAATTGGCATTAATTCTAGGTGGTGCTCTGTACTCTGGGTCTGTACTGAGTTGATTGGCAAGAGGGAACTGCACAGCATTGTGTTGCTTGATAGAATGGGAGACAAAAAAAATGAGGAAAGCCTTGAATGCTCCTTGCCATGAAGAATTATAGGACTTTGTGCAAGGTGACAGCCAGCCTGTTGTCACAGCCAAATTCCAATGTGGGAAACTGCAATTGCAGTTGGATGAGGTTTTTACCAGGTCTATTGAAACGAGTGGGATTTGGCTGTTCAGTACAGTCAGGTCATTGCCGTCTGCCTTCAAAATTTTGGTCTTCTAAGTCACAGCTCAGTTCATTGGGAGCAGCTATCATTCTCACCTCTGAGAAAGTTTCTTATGGCATTTATCACAAGCCAAACATTGCAGAAGTATGTTGATGCTGGAGACTGAAGACTTTTTTTTTTTTTTGGAGACTTTTTTTCCCTTACACTTGGTTTCCTTAGACATTTCTGTAGCATATTCACAGTAGTTCTGATTTCACATATGTGGCTTTTTGCATTAAGAGCCTTTAGAAATAACCTATAACGTTAAAGATGAACCTTAATGTTCTGAGGGCTTTTGTTTCTTGTTTTTGTCAAATAGATACATGTCTCCCATACCAATTTGTGTTGTGGTAGCAATCAGTAATGATTCCCACTGTTAGGTGCAATGCAAACACAATACACAAAGAGAATGCTTGCCCATAGAACTTGTTTTTGTTCTGGCCAAAGGGAAAAATCAATACACATTGTATTGTCTCATAGGCTCTATTATGTTTATCTTAGGGGGAAAAAAAAAGTGCTCTTTTTCTGGCCTGGTAGTTTGCAATGTATGACCCTGTCCTAATTATGTTTCTAATTCATTACCTAACCTATTGTGAATACAGGCAGCTCTTGAGAATTTGAGTTGCACTTTTCTGAAATAACAGTTAGTACCCTGGGCAGTTTCCGTGAGGAATCCCAGACAGCAGAATTGGAGTACTTTCCAGACAAGCCTCCTTGGCCCTTTGCCACTTTTGAGTGGCCCCATCTTAACCTCCAGACATCATGTAAGTGTTTGAAAGACCTCAAACGGCTGATGTGTTAATCGTTAGGAAGTTGTGTCCCACCATGAAGGATTTAGATTAAAGTAGAGAAAGCATAGAGAAAATGACTACGGCAGGGTAAAAATGACGGTTAGTCCTTTTTCACGAACGTAATGTGCAAACAGCATAAAGGGTGAAGATAATGTGGAAAATATTATGTGAATTAATTTTTAAACATTCAAATTTTAAAATAAAACTCAGGTAGAAGTCTTTGCATTTCCTTGTGGCTTGGTATCCAAAGAGCAGAAGTTGATGCCAGCTTCGGTATCATCAGAGGACATTGAGCTGGACCAGGGCTCCTTACAGAAAGTTCCTTGCTCGAGGGCTGGACCAATTGCCCAGCTTAGGGAGAGCAAGCAGCGCGTTGCAGAGCCCTGCTCGTGGGCAGTCACCTTGTAGGCAAAGCTCACAGCAGAACTGCAGCAACTGTTAAATCACAAAGGTGTCCAAGGGTGTGAAGGGTCTTCTTCCTTGAACCCAGGTGAGACTTCGGAAATATTTTCAGTTGCTGTTTTTTAATATCTTGTTAGCATCAAATTACAGACAACAATTTCAAAATCTTTGGGCAAGCCAAATGATTTCAGTTTAAAGAACACTAAACTGGAGTTTTACCCAGTTGTGAAGCCTTTTAAGATCATTGGCAGCAAGTGCCCATGAACCGGTTTCATATATTAACTGAGGTAGAATAAATATGCCTTTATTTCCAGCTGCTATTTCAAAGGCTATGGAAATACCAGAAACAAATTGTTAGCCAGCTGTGCCTTAATCACGGCACTACAAACGTGCTTTCAATCGGGCTGCTGCAGGGTGTTGCCTCACGCCGTTCTACAGAGGTGACTTCTTAGCTTGTGCTCTCGAGGCTTGATCTAAGGCCCACTAAAATTAATAGGCGCTCACTAACTTCACCTGGGCTTGGATCCATACTGAAAACCTTGGGTAATTAACAAAAAAAAATTGTGACCAGAATGCCAGGATACAGCCTGAGATATAACACAGCGTAACCCACATCAGAGAAAACGCTCTAAGAACGGTGGTGTGCATGCCTGAGTGGCTCATTCCTGCACAGTAATTAGGTGCTGGTTCACGTTGTTGTTTTGTGGAGAAAACATTTTCTTGAGCTTCAGGAAGTAAATCAGCAGTTCTAACGTGATTCCAAACAGAAAGAGAGTGTTTAGACATGAATTGATTTATTTCAATTATACTTTTGCTTATTTAGTTAGCCGTGATTAAAACCAGCGTTGCCACAAATATAAAAATACAGAAATGTGAATGCCAGACAGAAGTAGAAGTTGCCTCGACAGTTTATACCTTTGTAACACCTTTTACTTACAAATTGCTTGGTTTGGATAGGAGCAGAGCTGATACCACCATTTGGGGTACGAGTAGTCATCACAATGATGTTGTTTTTACAGTCAAAGTTTTTTTTAATTGGTATGAAAACTTAAGTCCTGTTCCTAATTATAATACCAATAGTCAAAGCTTGACTGCAGATGTCCTTGTGCCTGGATTTCTGATCTGAAGAGCGAGTATAATGCTTTTCCAACTCTGCAGTTACTGGCAATATATTGGAAGAGAAATCACGGCCAGCGTGCTGCGAGATGAGGGCCATAAAGCTCTTCAGTAATAATTTGTGGGGTACGGTTCTGCTCTGCTGCCCGCCCAGGGACTGCTCTCAGTCTGCCTCCAGTGCTGCAGGGAGCGGTGTGGCTTCCCCTTCCCAGGCTTGCTCATACCTACCAAGACCTGCCCGACCTGGTGAGCCTTTGCGAGGCCTTAAGTAAGCAGGGCCTGATTCATCCCCCACTGCGGTCCCCGGGAAAATCCCCGGTGACATCACTGGGCTTTGGTACGGGGCCGGAGTCTCGGTAACTTCCTCGCTGCTCCTTGGTACGCTGGGGATACTCCTCAGCCGTACCACGGCAGGTGAGAACATAAATCTCACCCCGTGACTGTCTCGTATGAGTAATTTTTCCAAAAGTAAATAAATCATCCCTCTTTCGTCTTACCCACAGCACCTGGCAAACAATTAACTGAAAAACTGAGAAGGTGTTGTTTCCTACCTGAGCCAATTTAAATCAGTCTGCAAGCCTTGATTTTTAATTCCTCTTTAGAAAATGGACCCAAGTGAGGCAGGCTGGCAGAGGAAACGTGCACCATTTTTTAGCTCTGCATGGTTTAATAATGTAACTGCCAGTTTCTGTTTTCGCCTCTGTAGAATTATATGCCTCTATTTGAAACTTTTGACAAATCAGTCTATTTTTGTTCTCCCTCCGCCATAAATTCAATCCATATGTCTTAAAACATCCTTTCATAGCTTTAACGTGGAAAAGGAAGTGGCTTAGGCTCTGTATAGGAGGCTACAGTGTAGTTAGCAAGCTCTTCTAGTTTGCATGCATCGCTTCTGTTAGCTTTTAAAGCCTCGACTTCCTAATTATTCAGGTTACAGAGGGCATTGGCAGAGTTTTCTCCATTAACTAACAGTGAAGTACAGTGAAGAAGCACAACAGGATAAATCATTCCCTTATCCTCAAAATGTCCAGGATGTTTTTGATGCAGTCTTTGGCTTTGCCACCAAGCAGGATGCAAGGAGGATGTGAAAAGGGTAGGAGAGATCAATTCAGCATATAATTTCAAAGAAAACATCAAGACAAAGAAACAAAGGTCTTGCCCAATACGCTGCAGTTCAACTGGCAAGGGTTTTGTTTGACAAAACTGCAGAGCACCTACGTGACAGGAGGTCGCTGCAATTTGAGCAGAGTATCTCCACATCCAACACTGAGCCGGGGTCAGGAGGTGAGGGTGGGAAGGAAATGCAGGTCGAACCTGAAAGCTGTTGGTATGACTTTGCATGGATCAAAGTGGAAAAATCCAAAATACAGGATGCAGCAGGGTAAGAGCACAGGCAGAAGGGGCCGTAAGCATCCTTGTCTAACATCGCAGAAAATTTAGTTCGAGGATATGTTGCTGCAATTGTGGGATAAATTGTAATTAATGATGTGGCAGCAGCTGAACACCAGGATACAGGAACTCTGGGTGAGTGGACTCCAAAAAGCTTTTCAGAGTCCACCTGCACTGTGGATGTGGTGTCACACTGTGGCTCATCGGGGCTCCCCGCAGGGTGCCAGCAGAGGAAGCAGGTCCCCTCTCCCACCCGCGCCCTGGTCACGTATCCCTGCCCCCTGCCTCCGAGCAGCCATAGAGGTCACAGCCCCTCTCTCCTCTGTGCCACTCAGAGCAGTCCTGTGGCCACAGGGCAAAACCATTCAGCTCACTAATTGGAAGAAAAGCTGATCAACTAATGAGTTTCTGGGAGGAAAGCAGGGGAGGCAAAATTGTATTTGGGGGATCTGCGTGGCACTGACTTGCAACGGGGCTGCAGATTTGCTGTGCTCAAGCAAAGTTATGGGGTGAAAAGTGGGACTGGGGAGAAGTAAATGGCTGCCTCTTTTAGAGACAGCTTGCACATCAACATGAAGCTGTATCTCAGGGGTTTTTTGTACTCTCCCCAGTTGTCACTACCATTCCCAGCCTGTTCACCCAAAAAGCCTCTAATTTGTTACCAGTGCAAATGAGCTGTAAGGACAGGCACAAAGCATGAGGAGGTCCCAATAATGACAGAAAACTGTTTGCAAATCCTTAGTTGTGTTTGGTTACTGTGCATTAGTGCTCATGTATGCAAGATAAAATCCTTCAGAATGGAAGGAGTGTGTGTACAGTGACTGCATGTGTGCAATGTTACTATCCTTCCAATCTATCTCTAATAAAGGGGTCATTTACAGAGATGAAACTACAGCCAACCTCAAAACTTGTAGGCGTAGTTTGGCAAAGCCAAAGGTTCACGCATGTAGAAACCACAGTCTGCACATTTGAAACTGCATGCAGGTTCAAAGAACTGGCATAGCCCCTGGCTTTATTTTCAGAGCTGCAAAGATTGCAGCTACCATTTACCCTAGATGGACTTGAGGTTATCTTCCACACCTCTGAAAATCAGGCCCTTATATCTAGCAATCTACATACAGCTGTTCAAAGGCAACCTGTGTGTGCACAGCTGAGTTGTTGTATAAACAATGTTAGAGACTTCACTAACGCTTTTCATGTAGCTTTATCTCAACTGCAATTTGTTTCTAGTTTTTATGGGCTGTGGAAACACCCATCTGTGCTACCTGGAGCCTAGTTGCCGTGTTCTATTCATTCCAATGGTATTTACAGCACTATTTGATTTTGTTTGAACTGTTCAAAAAACCTCGAGTCCCCTGACTAAGGCACAAACGTGTTTCAACTCCGTATCGCTCCTATCAGTACGGAGACTCGCTTTTCCACTCCTGTAACTTCTCTTGTAACAGGTCTGTTCCTTTCCTTGCTCTCTTCCCCAGGTGTGCTGTCTCTGCCTGCCTACTTCAGCCCGTATAATGACGGCTCTGTGTGCAGCGATGGACGGGCTGATGCTTACGCCCAACTGGAGCTCCGAACTCTAGAGCAGTCTCTGTTGGCAACTTGCGTTGGAAGCATCTCTGAACTGAGTAAGTTTCAGTTGTAATTGAATGTGGGTTTCTTTCAATGAAGCAGGAGAGCCGGTCCCTCTGCTATTGAGGTCAGCGGGAGCGTTGCCATTGTTGACAGTGTGAGGAGTTATGTGGCCAGTGTTGTGTAAGATTTAATTGTCTCATGGTGCCGTTTATGAAAATGAAGTTGGTTCATTAGACTACTTTATACTTAATTAATGTATAAGATGGTTTTTACTAGCCTTTTGGTAGTTAGTGGTGCTAGTGCCAATAGAAGATGGATGCTTTTGCCTAGATACTTCTGGAGGCTTTCTTGGACTTCTGTGGAACACAGCAGTGGCACCTCCCTCAGATGGCTGAGAGGGTTCCTTTTTTAGAGTTTACACAGTGGAAATGTCAAGGGTACAGGATACTCAAGGAAAAGCTTTTTGGTTACTTAAAAACAAAAAGTGGAGGGGAAAAAAAAATCTGAGAGCACTTCAGTAACAAAAACTTGTTCAGAACTTTTTTTAATGGTAACCAAATGAAATGTTCCATTCCTAGACTACTCACAAAGCCTCTTTAAAGTAAACAAAAATGATTTGTGTTTTCCCGGTCTACTTTTCCCTTGCAACGTTTCTGCTGGCATCACTTTCTTAGTCTCTACCACGTGAATGCTAATGAATGTCAGGGGCCAGCAAGGAGTTTGTGGGTTTCACCATTTATTTTGCAACCTGCCTTAATTTGAGGTTTTCAAATTCCTTTAACACACCTCTATTTATCCTGGAACACAAGAGAACATTTGTAGCATGGGCCTATGATTGAATACAGCTTCCTCTCTCTCTCTTCCCCCAGCCTGCTTTGGCCAACTTGGTCATTACATCTAGTGAATAGATCTCCTGATACAGTTGCCTACTGATTTTTTTTTTTTTTAATGTTGCTGCATGTTGCCAAAAAAATAAAGAGAGTGAGTGTGCAAAGGAGAAGGAACGTTATTCTGTGCTGAAAATTTAAATTCCAGATGCATTTCTTCTATAATTGTGCAGGCTTCTGTGTTTAGTACCAATGCTAGAGGATTCACAACATTCTTGTAAAAGTTTTAGATTGTAGAGAGTCAGGAGCTACTGAAGTGGAAAGGCGGAGGTGTTGGAAGGTTTTTGCATTCTGAAGTGGGTCCTTGAACATACTATGCACCAAACGAGTGGCACAACTTTACACTGCAAACAGAGATTTTTAATACTTCATTGATCTGAACCACTAATAATGTTGTATAGACATACGGGGGCTTTGTGGGGGTTTCTCCCTCGCCTGTGCAACACTAGGACCTCAAGGTTTCAGCTGGAAGTTGTTTGGCAAATTTAGAGTCTTGCTGTGATATAAAAGAACAAAAAGCTTCCTAAGAATCTCAGAGGGAGGTGCGAATAATTCATATTGTCATGGGTAAGTTCAAGGTGCTTTCTCAGGATCCAGCTTTGAGATGGGGTGACTATTTCAGTTCCATCCTTTCCCAGTATTGTAGCTGTGGGACACAATGGACTGACGTTTCCTGTGAGAGTTTTAGGGGACTGTAAAGCATAAAGCAACAGAAGATGCTCCCAAGGAAAAAATAGACCCTAGCTATGTATAGTAATCATTCAGACCGGTGGTATGGTAGTCACACTACTCAAAGATGTAACGTCTGGAGCCTTTATTGCAAAGCTCATGTAGTTTGTAATGCACCACAATAAAAGGAGAGTAAACAGGGTGTGCCCAAAGCAAGCATATTACACAAATGTCAGCTTTATGTGACTAAAGACTCCCTGCATAGCTGCTGTCTTGGGGTCATTGCTCTGTGAACTTTTTAGAAATCTGCAGCCTTAAACTTCTTTACTCGTAGAAACAGTGTAACACAGGTTGCCTTTTTCAAGGCCTTGTCAAGTCCAGCAGTACTCTGAAACAGAGGCAGTTTGGCTCAAATTCAAAGACCAGGAGGACTGAGCAGCTCCGAAAGCTCCTGGATTGCACTTATTACAAGGCTCAGGGGCAAATTCCTGGAGCAGATTGTGACAGCCAGCATGATAAAGATTGGCTTTTTAATAAGAGAGTCAGGTCTTGTTATTCTGGAGAAACCTGCAGGTAGAGTGAGAAAGAGAAAATCAGACCCCTCAGAGAAGGGATTTCTATACTGAACGCATCATTAATTAGTCACAGGCACCTGAACCTCAGAACCCAGTTGAAAGAATTGGGAGTAATCTCATAACCTAAAATACTGATGCTGGAGATGAGAACAAAATATTTATATTCGTGGTACTGGCTTTGCCTTGTGTAAGCTATGCTCCCAGCTCTGGCAATTGATTGTAAAATCGTTCTGATACCATGATGGTATCATCAGTTTTGTAGGCAGGTAAGAAACATTAATACCTGGTTTGAAATAGAAGAAAAAGATCATTAAAACAGGATGGAAAAATCACTGTAAAGCTCTTGTTCTGAATGTATGGTGACTGAGAGGAGTTTAAATCTCTAAGTGATAACTTGCCACTTGAAAGTGGCAACAAAATTTCCCTTACAACAAACTGCAAAAAGTGGCAGCTTGAGGGCAGCTTTTGGCTTAGTTAAAGAAAAAGTGTATTGGTACGCAAAGGGCATTTCTCTTAGCTGTGAGAGATTTCATTTAGCTGGTAGAATGTACTTAAGAGGACCATGGATGAATAGTAAAGAGACTCTTTTGCATTCTTTCTCCTTGTGCAGGTGATTTGGTCTCACGAGCAATGCACCACATGCAGTGCTTGAACACCATCCGCCCAGGCATGAGCCCCATTCGGCAAACGCGGCAGCAGCAACCCATCTCCTGGTCCCCTGATGCTCTCCATACCCTCTACTACTTCCTACGCTGTCCTCAGATGGAGTCCATGGAGAACCCCAACCTCGATCCTCCAAGAATGACCCTGAACAATGAAAGGTACGTGGGCTGGTGAGCTCAGTGGTCAGGGAGTTAGGCTAAGGTCTCCTTTTGTAGAGGTGCAGTGTTTGTATGAGCAGCGCTGGCAGTTTTGCAGGATGCTACCTATCAGGCATCAGTTATTCCTGCAGTCAGGCCAGACTATGCTGTCAGCCTTGCCAAGTTTACGAAGCCTTGGAATTGGAACTGGAAAGTGAGCTGTTTTTTCATGCAATCTTTCCGAGCGAGGCATATACTGTACGCTGCCAACGAGGCTTGTCTGGAGACACTGCCAAAAGTACATGTGGTTGCCTAAAGCAGTAAAGACCTTACCAAAGAAAATCTTACCTTCTGAATAGCACCAATTAACAATTGTCATCATTCTCAGGAACAGGAATGTCATTTGCTGTGCAGAGTTTTGAAGGGATTTATGACCAACCATCGTAATGATTACTTCAGTGGATGCTGTGTGTATGGTACACAAAGAAGTTCATATAGGAAGCCAATAACTGAACAGAAAATGCAGTGGGTTGCCCTGCCTTCTGCCAGCATCATACCTGACTCTGAAAGTAGGCTCATTATTAGAGTGGGTCAGAAATTTTCCAGTGGGATGTTTTTTCTGTTAGAAACCTCCCTGATTTCCTTCCTGCCCAGCAACTTGGCAGCCTGCCTGACAGGCGGGTGGCAGCGGAGAGCCTAGGAGCCCTCAGAGCCCTGGCCACAAGTTGAGTTCTTTGACAGGTCAGGGAGATCCTGCTCCTTGTGCTCCTCGGCTCAAAGGCAGACCGATAGCTGGCTGCTTTGCAGTTGCATCCTGCAGAGAGACCCAGGCCTCTCAGGACTTAGGTATCCCCAGTTTGAAATGCATATTGAACTATGTATTTATTTCAGAAATCTTACCTGAACCGAAAATTTTGGTTTCTGATTAACACTAGCCAGTACTTACGCTAGCTTACCTTCAGATTTCTTTTAGCCTGCTGGACATTAGGCAGATGGCTGTATCCTGGCCCTCTTTGTTTCTGATGCTACAAGTCAGCCCCAGATCTCATGCAGTCCTACACTGGCCTGCACCAAGCCTGCCTCCAGGTGTTCACCACCACCAAAGCTGTGGCTGACGGCTTTGTGGCCAGAGCCTGGCAAGTCAGGACTGAGAAGACTTCCTGAGAAAAGCAGTAGACTGAACTGTCTTCTTTTAAGGCTCTGAATTTTCAGGCTAAAGTGCAGAAAAACAGGCTGGACAAAAGGCAGCCTTTGTAACTGCAGGCTCAGTAAGTTACTTTAAGGAAAACCTCAAATAAGGAGAGAAGTATAAAGCTGTCACCTGTAAGTTTTCTGTTCTGCCAAAATATTTTACATGTGGCTGGTCTGTGTAGCTACCTCCACTGGTTGCTTTTCATTTTCTCTTGGTTGCTTAACTGTCTTTCTGTACTTCATCGTAGTTTGTACTAGAGTGACTTTGAGGTCTCGGTCTGGGAGCAAAACTGTTTTGCAGAGTAAAAAAAAAAAAAGGTTTTACTTCTGCTTATGTCTGATCCTCCCCCAATAGAAACAGCAGTATGGTAGCTAATCTTAATCAAATGCCCTCCCTAGTGTAAGACGATTTATTTTGCATTTTATGTTTGCTGGCTGTGCAAAAAATTAGTTTTCATGGTGCCAAATTCTGTAAAGTTGTACCATTAGTTTCCACAGCTGTGCAGCTGAAGCTGATAAGCAGCTTGTGTCAGAAACGTAGATTAAACTTTCTATTTTGTGTTGTGCTCTTTTCAATATTCGCAGTATGATGATGTTACTGCAGCTACTTGTTTTGTACACAGAGGGTAATAAACGAGTTAACAGGAGCGCAGTCATCTCTCCAACTGCTCCCAAACAATGCTTTTCACATGGTTTACCGGAGTTTGTTTGGAATGCAGGCTGCAACTCTATTCTATTTTAAAATCTGCACTAGATCCTATAACAGCTGGTGTAAGGGAAATTTCTGCCATTTTTTTCTGACCAGTATTTAGCTGTAAAGGAAATGAAAGAGGATATATTAAAATGGAGCAAAAACTGGCATTAGGGAAGAAAAAACAGAAATTGAGGACTATCAGGTTAAATAATTGGCTTTGTAAAGTTTATGAAACCTGGAAATGAACTTAATACTGCCCAATATGCTAGGGAAGAACATGTAATCTTACCTTTCGTTTGCCCCAAAATGTGTATGTGTCTTAATGTATTGACTTCTGTGCACATTATTTAGTATAGCTAGTGGGATAAATACTGCTGGCAGCACTTTATACAGGAGACAGTTTACAGTTTCCTAGCTAAAGAGGAAAGATGGTTGAGGCTGCGTGTGAGATGCCAGACTCATGGCTAAATAGATGAGAGTACTGATTCACCTAATGTGTGTTGGCAAAGCTGTGCAGCCCAGTTTTTACTCTTTACTGAGCCGTGCTAAATCAGCTGCAGACTCTGCAAACTCTTTTGTGTGTTTATGCTCCCTCTCTGGAATATACTTGTGATGTACGCTGCAATCCTAGTTTGTTTTCTGCTGAAAAACATCTCGGTCACAAACAAGGACAGTAATGCTGACCTGTTCTGCATTTGCTTGTGCTTTGGTTCATAGCCTGCTGTATAAATCTACTATCGTTGAATACCAGTCTGAAGTTTAGCAAAGAGAGGGACAGCTGTTTGAGCTGCAGGCTTGGTGAAACCCTGTCTTGATCTTGGTTAGATCTGTGAGCCATACGGATTCAAAGCCGTGTAGTAGGAACTGCAGTTGTGCAGCACAGCGATGGACCAGACAGCCCACTATCCACCCTGCTTGACTGTTGTCTGTGAGCTTTGTGTGTGTCACGCTGTGATGCAAAGTGCTATGAAAATCATGAGTCTGTGGGGCTAGAAGGCCTTTACTGTGCTTCCCTGCAATGTGAAGGGAAGTGTAGATTTCAAATTCTGAAGCCATGCCTAATGGAGGCTGTCATGCCTGGGCTGCCATAAAGGGTTTTTAAAAACCTAGCCGAGCTTCTGAACATATCCTGCAGCAAACTATACAAAGCATGAAAACGTACGTATTGCAGTTAGGTATGCAAAGCACCCCAATGCACAGAGCCAGTTTAAAGTCATAGAAGTTATGTACCTTATCCTCACTAAATACCTTAACAACTAACAAATTGTGGATAGTGATCTGTAGAGTCCTGCAGGAATGGCGTGGATGTAGCTGTCTCCCTAGAGCTTGGCAGATAGAGAACCTTTCTGTTTTGGCCTCCAATGGATGAATGATTTGGCATATCAGTAGACTGAAACTCTGGGAATTTTGTTGGTTTCATCTGGTTCTGACACTTACCTCCAGGCAAAGACACCGAAGTGGGGGAATGAGCTGAGGCAGAACTAGACAGGAAGCAACCAGCTATCTTTAGCAAAACATTTGAAACGTTTCCACAATGAATGTGTAGCTGCTGACTCTATGACCAAACCGTGACCCACCTGGAACCCCAAACTGAATTTGCTGCGTGGGCAGTAAGCTATCTGCCGTTTGGTGTCAGGTGAGCCACCTGAGGAAGTGTTTTGCAAGTAAAGTGCCACTTGTGCAATACTTTGGCAAATGAATTAGACCCTAAGGTGAGATCAAGCAGCTTTACTCAGTAGCCTGGCTGCCTGAAGGCTAAGAACCTGTCCATGCCATGAGAGAGCACATCTGTCTTTGTTGCTGCAGAAAGTCTCTCTGCTGGGCAATAAAATATATATTATTTTTTTTTAGTTTCTCAGGAATCATAGTGTATGTTGTGTCAGAGATCAGACAATGTGCTTTTGGACCATGGAGAGTGAGCAGACGTGTGGCACTCCCTCTCTCCGCTCTGTTTCTGCTGTTTTTTTTCCCATTGCTTATGTCAGGCTATCTGAGTTTGGGAGCACTCTGCAGTGTGAGATCATGTCCCAGAGCAGCAGAGCATGTTTGCTGGCATTGTTTGGGATACTGTGACTTGAGAAGGGCCATCCAAAGGTAAACTAAGTTTCTTTCTCCCTTCACTTTTTCCCTGAGTGGAATATAATGCTTTTGTGTTATTTTTAATGGTGTGTCCAGGCAAGATTGCCCTCTCAGTGATACTTATCATAGGGAGTGTTTGTCTTCTCCCTGTAGAGCACAAATTGAGGTCAATATTCTAGTCTCATTTTACAGCTGGGTGGACTTTACAGCATGGCAGCAGACCAGCCTTAAAGCTGGAAATAGAGGCCAGTCATTGCCCTCATCCTCTCTATTTTTGAATGCAAGATCTAAAAAGCACAGATTATCGTGTGGGCACAGCATTTATTGTAGGAAACTTAGTATGACCCTAATACCTAAGAAAAGGAAGAAGAAAAAAAAAAGGTGGATCCTGGGATCCTGCTTCCTGTTGTGTCGCTTATTATCCATGTGTGCTTGGTGACTAGGCTAGTCTTTTTCCTGTTCCAGCCACCCTATTTAAATATCAATTAATTGTTTTCCTATTGCTGATACTGTTGATCTGTAGAATGATCTAAAGGTAATTCTAGGCTTGCTCATCAGTGCTCATGGATCCAGTCACACCAGAGCTTTCTGAGCTATCTGACTTGTGGACATGCCAAGTTTTGCATGTCTAAGTTCGCTGGTGCATTATTTTAATCCAAGTATCAGTGAGTATTAAACAATTTATATCAGCAGAAGCACACTGACTGTACCCATCTGACTGTCGGTGAAAATCCAGTAAAACACTAGCGAAATTCCAGGGCTGATGTAGAATTTGTCAGCTGCCAACAGTAAAATTCAGGGCTTGCCAATTTGATGGAAATTCACAGCTCTTCAGCTGGAAAAGCTGTGGACACTGCAAGGAGCCAACTGCAATCACGCAGGGGGCCACCTCATTAGAAAAGAGAAAAGGGAAAGCTTCATTCTCTTTTCTCTGTGGAGGGGTCTAGAATACTTGCCTCAGATTTTATTACTTCTCTAGAGAGGAGTCTGGTTTGTGAAGCGATTGTAAACAAGTCTGGCATCACTCAAACGATTGCTTCCTTTCTGCATGAAATCCTTCAGAAAGCCTGCTGCACATTCTGCTTTTAGCTGGATGGCTGTTTTTATTGACAAGGTTCAAAAGCGACCTAAAAATTTCCTACTTCAACAAGAGTGCTCCCATTACACCTTGCTACCTCATGTGATTCAGGACCCATGAATAAGCATGCAAACCCTCCTTCAATAGGCTCAAGCAGGAGAAATGGGCTTGTGCCTACTCTCCTGAGTCATGTTAGCAGGGCAGAAAGAAGGAGATGGGTTATCTACTTGTGTTTTATTTGTGCTGTATTTCCAGCAACACCTGCTCTAAAACATAATCTGTTGGTAAAGCATACGCATCTGAAGCTGCCAGGAGGAAGACTGTAGCTCTTTCATGCCATTTTTGAGCACTGTTTGCTCAAATGCTATATTCATCCAATATTTGGCTTATTGGTTTTAGTCATCATTAAATAAAACATTTGATATTTGTCTTGTGACATATAATCCAACTTTACTCTGGCTAGCATGGAAACCAGGGTTAGGTCTATGTTAATAGTTCCTGGTACAGTCTCAAGATCCTGTCCTTTAAATTGATGGTAACCTGAGCCTATTATGCTTTCAGATTCAGATACTCATGTTCAAACCGGATTGAGCGGGGCAGTGGCTTTATGGCCCTATTTTATTTTTCATGCTTTGCAAAATTCAGTCTGTTCTCAGATACATCAGAGAAATGCCACTCAGTTTTACTGGGGAAAAAAATAATCTCAAAGCAGCTTGTGCCTATGCTTTGCTAGAGCACTGCTTTCAAGGGTCTTCTCACTTAGTTTCCTTATCAAGAACGTTGCAGTGTTTGACACAAATAGAGAAATCCTGTGCTATGGCTTTTCCTAAATCCCCAGTGAGTATCTGGTGAAGATGTTCTCATCTCTTTTTTTTATTATTATTTTGACAAAGCATTCCTTTGATCTTACCTTAGTACCTTCTTTTTTTTTTTTCTTGATGATCTCTAGGTGCTTTGTTAGAAATAATTAAAGCCCTCATTTTTTTGCCTCTTGATTAGCTGCATTCTTCCCCTCTGCTCAGAAAATGCCTGGGACACTACGTGCTCATTCTGGAATGGCTTGAGACAGGAGTGGTTCGATCACACGGATCAATTTATACAGCAGTATCAATCCATATTAAAGAGAATAATAACAACCCAGTTGCTAATGAGAACTATCTCCAGAAAGTCCTGCTTGGTGTTGCATGGGCACCCAACTGGCAGAGAAGGAAGGAAAATCAGGAATAACCTGCAGAGCCTGCTGCTGAGACCTGTGTTTGCTTGAGCTGTGTTCTCCACATCACTGCTTTCAGTGCTTCAGCTAAGGCTTTTCAGGACAAATCTTTTCTCCAGATGGATGTTTCCAGACTCTCACTGGTCTGTCATGAGGCTTTTTTCCCCCTCTACTCTTTTAAACTGCAGGTTTATGGAATTTTATTAAGTGCAATAGCTACATCATTGTCTGTCTTTTAGATTTATCTGTGGCCTAGCCTTTCCTAATTCAGATTTTATATATTTATGTCTGAATTCTTGTCTCTTACAGCCATATTCTATTGTTACCATGATTCATCAGGAAGAGAACTTGATACACTTGGTTCAATGAGCTGTGTTTTTGCAAAGGTCTGCAAGAAAATAAGTGCTGGGATCTCTTCTCTGGGAGATCATAGTATCTTTCTGCTCTCTCTACAGCTGCCTCACTAAACACATGAAAGACTTACTGCCATTCCCCCGTAAAAACAGTTTTCTGATAAATGTCCCTTTAGTTTGTTTTGAAGTCTGGTATCCTCCATAAAGACTAAGGGCAGCATCCTGCTCTACAGTGCAAACCGCTGGGTCCAAGTCTGACCTCAGCTCAGGGCCTCTCACGGCTGCAGGCTGTTAGCTCTGACATAGGGATGCAGCCCCGTGTGGGTATGTCCTGTAAAGGTTATTGTCTGTAGTTCAACTTGTTTGTTGTTCTGCTTTTTTAGAGACACACACAAGTAGGCTTTTTGACTCAGGGCATTTGCCTTTTTTTTCCCCTCTCTCTTTATTTTTATTTTTATTTTTTTCCCCCTCTCTCTCCTCAGGCCTGAAAAGCTGATGGATTTTGACAGAATCTTGAAATTTGTGATCCAGACTCTCACTATATCCAGGTTATCACTATATGGTGTGTGGACATGCTTACTTTCATTGTGTACATACAGACTGATTGGAATTGATTACAGTTAAGTCTAGGTATAAAGAATTAATTAAAAGTAATCCCTGATTCAGGCGTTTGTGTTGAGAGAGTGTGATGCTATAATCATACACTCACGATTAACAGTGTTTAAATCCCAGAAGTCAACAAGTTGATTTTAGAAAGACACGTCAGTGAATGTATTCCAGTCCCACTGCCATAGTCGCATTGCTTTTTTTTTTCTTTTTCCCCCAGAACTATTGAGATATAAATATACTGATTAAAATAGAACAGAAAGTAACAGAGTTACTTAAAACAGAAGTAACTCTTAAATTGAATTGTGCCGTTATAGCATTGCTTGTTTAGAGTAGACATAAAAATATGTTTTTCTTTGTTTTGAAGAGGGGGGAAAAGAGCAAATTTGCTGTTGATGAAAGATTAGTTTGGTAAATTTAACAGAAGAATAAGAAGACTATAAATGGATAAGACCAGCTTCCTTCACTATCATTCAGGAGAGAAGCTGTTACCATGTACTTTTGCCTATTTGAGTCATAGACCATTTAACTTCAGTCTTGATTGTGATTTTGAGATATTCATTCACAAGCAAGATTGAGTGAATGGCCTTGCTTCAGAGGCCAGTAAGCTACAAACAACATGCATCTGTTGACTAAAATTAACTGTTTATTGGCAGCACTGTTCCTGACCTTAGGCAGGATAAAATATGTGCTATGTCCATACTAAAAAGTTACACAATATATTTTAACGTCTTCCACAATTTTGAGAATTGATTTTATATCATTTATTAGGAGTCATAACTTTATCGTGCTTGTGGTGAACAGCTTTCACCTTTCTGCTTTTTATGGTGACAGCACGTTGCAGCAGTAATATCTAGCAAGAACAAAACACAGAAACACTTAAAAACTACTGACTTTGAACAGAGTCACATCTCATGCTACGTATGAGCTCGTAATGTCCTAACTGAAAGACTGAAGAGGGATCTAAAATAAATACTTGTCATATTTCTTACTCTATGTGTTATGTATGCTCGTATACATACACATGTATGCCCTGAGCACCATAGCACTGGCACATGAAGTGAATTAAAAACAAGTCATATTAGTTAAAAGTCAGTAGGTGACAGACAGTACTTACATTTGGGTTTCAGGAAATATTCCTGCCTGTGTCTGTCACTGGAATATTTTTAAGCCTCTCTCTCCCTCTCTTTCTCCCTCTCTCTTTTTTTAATTGTTCATTTTTTTATAGTTCAAAGATTGTAAAATTGGAAAGTGAGGTGACCTTGCCAGTAGTGAAGGGAATTAATTGCTAACCCTGAGGATCAGATTCATCCAAGTGTAACTGCTGAAACTGGCAATACAGTCTACTCTGAATTAGATTCTTTTTCTGTCTTTTATGTTGCCTGTATAAACAAACACTGCTTTTTGTTGTTGTTTTTTAACTCTGTATCTCACACCTGGGTAGACTAGCCTTTCTGCCGTGTTACTGGCTCTAAGCAATTTGTAGTGTTACTAGGGTGTTTCCAAAGTAGCCTGTATCCTCTGATCTTCTGTATCAGAGTAGGGGTGTGGTACAAACAGAGGTTATTTAAAATCTCTGCAAAATTGCAAGAAGAATCTCGCTGTTACACCAAATTGAACAGCACACAGCAGACTTCACGAAGAGTAAAGAGACTGCTTCCCTATGCCAGCCTTGGCACAGAGGAAAAGCATTACAGGTAAACAAGAGCATCTACGGTGAAACAAATATTTGGCTTTAATAGTTGTATCTGAAGCTGTGTGCCAAAAAGTCAGGCTCTTAGGCTGTCTTGAAACCTTGCTGCTGAATGTGCATTGGTTTCCAATAGATAGACAATCTATTAGAAAGGATCTGCGAAGTCTCAGATGTCATAGATACAAACATACATGGGAACAGGTCACCTAAAAGATTACCAGGTGCAAATGTGTGACTTGATAGTTAGAAAAAATCACCTGTAAGCAGATAAGCTGGCAGTATAATCTAGAACAGATGCACTCGCCTGATTCCCCAACTGGAAGGGCCACTGTGCTTCTGAAGCCTGGATGGGTGGACACTGGGCCAGAGAACTGGAAGTATAGATAGATACTGCAGCAACATCTGGTGCTGCTTCCATGCCAGCCAAATGTTCATATTTCTTGTCATTGCTAATCCACCCTATCTCTGAGCTTCTTTTCAACAATTTGCAATTATGTTCCTTTGATGCTGAAAGGCCGCAGCTCATCTGACACAATAGGGATGCAGGAGGTAAATGAGGAGCACTCCAGTAGGAATTACTGACAGAGTCTCTGAGAGTCGCATGAACTACATTTGCTGATCGAATCTGAAGATTGTCGGTAAATTATCAAGGTGCCTACTTTATTAAAATCTAACTAAAAATATCTGATATGTTTTGTGCAGCTGCAAGTGATTTTTAAATACTGTATTAGTATGTAAACTGAATGAATGTCAGGGCTGTGAATATCCAGGGTTGGACTGGATGATCTCCAGAGGTCTCTTTCAAGCTAAGTGATTCCCTCGGGTAAGACACAAGGAAGATTTATCAGAAGAGATGTGCTTACTGAGTGCTGTGGAACTATCAGAGGTGAGGGATTTGTAAGAAGCAGTTGTTTCTTGCATAAAGAACTGACATCCCTGGGAGCTCTTCCTGGAGTTCGTTGCATTCACCAATCTAACATTTTACACTGAAATGCAAATCCTGCCTATCTATTTGCTGGTCTGTAACAATGAAAAAGTTGGAGAAAGCAGTAGAGGAAAAACATGTGTGTTAAACGATAATGGGCAAATAAAGGGAAAGTAAAATGAAAGAATCTTCATGTCATTCCCCTTTTCTCCCGTGAGACCGTGTTGTTTGGCTTGGTGGAATACCAGTGAGATTTATACTGCGTTTTGCTATGTGATTTACAGTGAGGAGAAGGACTTCAATTAGCCTCATATCAGACCCTGGGAAGGAGCAAAAAAACATGGAACCCATTTCAAAATATACTGATATTGTGTATCACTCGAGATAGTGAGTGGGAGTAGTCAGTACGGATTATGAAGGGGAAATCATGCTTAACCAACCTGCTAACCTTTCATGATGAGATGCCTGCCTTGCTAAATGATGGGAGAGCACTGGACGATGTGTATCTTGACCTTAGTAAGACTTTCAATACCGTCTCCCAAAACATCCTTATCGACAAATTTGATAAGGTATGGGCTAGACAAGTGGTCAGGGAGGTACACTTGGGAGCTGGCTGAGCTGCTGGGCTCATTGGGTTTGTAATCAGCATCATGAAGTCCAGCTGGAGGTCAGTCACTAGTGACATACCCCAGGGGTTGATAGTGGGATCAATACTGTTTAATAACTTCATTAATGACCTGGATGACAAGACAGGGCGTACCCTCAGCAGACTTGCAGATGATACGAAACTGGGAGAAGCCTTGATACAGCTGATGGCTGTGTGACTGTTCGTAGGGACCTCAGCAGTTGGAGAACTGGTCCAACAGGAATCTTGGTTAAGTTATGCAAAGGGAAATGCCACGTCCGTCCCGTATCTGGGCAGGAATGAGCCCAGTACATGCTGGGGGCTGACAAGCTGGAAAGCAGCTTTGCAGAAAAGGAACTGGAGGTCCTTGCTGCAAAGACAGTCAACAGAATCCTGGGCTGCATTAGAGAGAAAATTGACAGCAGGAGGAGAGGGGATCCTTCCCCTCTGCTCAGCACTGGTGAGACACACCTGGAGTGCTAGGTCCAGTGCTGGGCTCCCCACTACATGAAGGAGATGGATGTACTGGAGACGGTCCAGCAAAGGGCCACAAAGATAATGAAGGGAGTGGAGTTTCTCTCATTTGAGGCATGCCTGAGACAGCTGGGGTTGCTTCGTCTGGGGAAGAGATGGCTCAGAGAGATCTTATCAGTGTCTATAAATACCTGGTAGGAGGGGAACAAAGACAAAGCCAGACTGTTCCCATTGGTGCCCAGTGAAAGAACAAGGGCACTACCTGGAATATACGTACAGAAAGGTCTATTTGAACATGATAAAGCTCTTTTTTTCTTTTTTTTTTTTTCTTTTTTTTTTTCTTTTTTTTTTTCTTTTTTCCCATGATAAAACCATTGTAACAGGTTGCCCATGTTGGCTGTGTAGTCTCCATCCTTGGAAGTAATCAAAATCCAACTGGACACGGCCCTGGGCAGCCTGCTTTAGTGGATCTTGGCTTGATCAGGGGCTTTGGGTGAAACAATCTCCACGGGTGCTGTCCATCTCAGCTGTTCTGTGGTTCCAGTTGCAGTATTTGTCCCTTAAAGTTGTTTTGTGTGTGTCAGCCTGCTAACTTCACAGTCATTGATAGGTATCAAGAAATAGTTTCTGAGAACTGGCTATTCAGTTAGACAGCAGGCAGTAGCCAAGCCTTACCACCTACCTAGAGAAGTAATAAGGCATTTGACAGTCTTTGTCCTGGCAGTTACAAAAGATTCTTCTGAAAAGTGCTTTTTCCTGCTTTCATAGGCGTTTTACAGTAGATCTCAATGCTTGCAGAAAATCCCTGGAAAGACCATCTTTGACCCAAGCCATTTCTGGCAAATATCCCTCGTTTGTAAAAATGTTTAAAAACTAGGTAGACAATCTTTGGCTCTCTTCTTTAGTAACAAAGAGATGATAGTGTGTGTTGTGTGTATGCTACCACCCTGCAATTACTATAACTACAGCTACAGTAATTACTGTAACTACTGTAAAGATTTCGATGTGAAGTTCTTGGCTTCTGTGCTTCGGTTTCCATCTGTTCAGATAAAAAAGAAGGTGCAAGAAAATAAGAGCCTGGCAACTTCGCTGCTTGTATTCTCAGGGCTGGCACGAACAGAAATCTTTAGTGCCTGTGGGCACCCTGTGTTGTGCATTGTTTATTGTTTGCTATTTCATGATCAGAAGACTAAGCAGCAAATGAGCACGAAAAAGGAGGGAGCAGTAATGCAGGAAACTTAGAACAGAACTGTTACGGCATGTTTCACTAAAAAGGCATTTTAGAAATACAGAGATGAATAACGTGAGGTCTCCTGGCTTCTTTTTCCAGCTTTGGGACAGTGGTCGCCCATTAAAGTGGTAGAGGACTGAGTCTAAATTTCTCTACTTGATCCTTGCTGGTTTGCCGTCATTTAATATCAGCCTGTCTCAGTTTTTACTAGACATAGCTCTTAAAAGACAGTGTCGTGATACTGCTGCAGTGCTTTTGTAACTCACAGAAATACAGAGCAGTAACTCTGGATGAAAGGTTCTGAACACGTTGCAAAGAAGGATGGTAAAAAGCCAACAAGTTACTTCTTTTTCAGTAATTGCTGTTTCCAATTGAAGTTAATATTATTTCCTATTAGACTAAATTACTGACGTGCAGAACTTGCCTGTTTCCTGAGGAAGGAGTTAGCTGGTGCTTTAACAAGGGCCATGCTAAATAAAGACGTAATTCTGAGCTTTGGCTGTGCAGCAGCCATGGTTGGCAGGTTGTAGGGGTTTTCTCTCCTATTGTGGCTGACATCTTTGTAACACAGACCTAAGAGCTAAGTTCTCCTGAAGAGTAAATGTTTCTGGGTATAATTTATGATAATAGCAACAATCATTCTTCTCTTTGACCACGTGGAGATTAGAAACTAAGCTTTCCCCGGGGTAATCCTAGATTGAACGTCTCTGCATTGTTTCCTTCTTAAAGGAGACCCTGGCAGTTTGCTCTTCCTGGTCCCACAGCTGCAAGTGCGTGTACTGTCATGACCTGATGGTCACATATGATGCTAAGCTGTACTGTTTTCATCAAGTGTTTTAACAGTAAGTGCTGAACCGACTGTTTTTAAAAGCCTGTCTGCTCTGCAAGACAAATCCCATTTAAATGAGTTACATGTCTGAGCGGATTCTCTCATGTTTGTGGATTCTTCTGGGGCTAAACAACCATGTGCTGATACAATGCATGCTGGTCTAACGTGTTTGCTCAGAAAGGAAAGAGGCTGAACGATGTTTTGCTCTCACTGCTTATCAGCATAAATCTGGAGTGATGTGCTGAAAAGGGGTACGCTCTGTCTGGAGTCAAACAGCTGGGGCCTTCAGTTCCACTGAAATCTTCACCTAAAGTTCTTTAATGTATGGATTAGAAGGTAAATCATAAAGGTTAGAGAACATGCAAGAGAGGTAGAAACTGTAGGTTTTTATTCCCAGGCTTGGTGGAAAACTCTTGTACTGTAAGTATTTCACTTAGCCACTCCTCACCTCTTCAGCTCCCTTCAGAAATGCAACACATCCTTCCAGAGAAATATGGGGTCTTCTGACACAGGTGTTTTAGAATCGCTAGTGGGAAAGGCTGAATTGTCTATGAGACAATACTAGAAGGTAGGCAAGCTATCTGAGAGGAGTATAGGCACATTAGCATGAAATTATAACAGGACTCACATAACCTGCTCAGGACGCATCTTGTTGCAATTATATTGCTTCCAGCATCCAGACTGTGTGATTAAGAGTTACCTCTGTGCAGCACTGCACTGTGCCAGGCAGTCAGTGCTAAGTTCCCTGTTGTGACTGCCAAATTCTTCAGGACGGATCTCTCTGAAGAGTTAATGCATTAGAACATCACAGAAACATATGTTCCTTAAATGACTTTCCATCTGGGCATTCTTCTTTATACAAGAGAAGTTACAATAGTTTAATTAGCTGACTTTGGAACATCTTTTTGTCTACTAAAATCTCAATGTTGAGACACTCAGTAGGCTTAACCTTTGCTCAAAGGTAAGTGACCAAGCTAACTTAAATTGACTACATGTAGAAAGGTTCATTCACCCTGGTATAGTGATGTGTTAGATTTTTGGCTAAGTACAGCTTTATCCATATAGTCAGGGCTCAGAAGTACCTGATGTGAAGAAAGGCAAGTGAAAACTAGTTTATTTCTCAATGAATTTTGTTTCTTCAAGGTAAAAAGTCTGAGAAGAAAGCCTTCTGTTTCCCATCTTTCACATACATTTATTGTTCCTTTGTACCTGGGATGCAGAGCACTGGGTGTTGACAGAAAGGTTTATTCAAGCAACAGGTAATGAAGTGTAGAGTAGGCAAAGATTTTGAATGATAATTTGTTTTTCAACAAGTTGAAGAAAAATAATTGTGCACATTGTATTTGGCATTAGAATTGATGTATGTTTATCTTTTTTAACATATTCTTTGAAGTTTGTATTTCTAGATCTGCTTTCTGACAATAGAGTTTTAAAAATGCCGAAAGGAGGAAAAAAACAGGCTTGTAGCTTGGTATTAGAAACAAGAACACAATGTTTTGTTATGCCCTATCAGTTCAGAGTCCCTCTGTTCCTGCAGTAGCCGCAGCGCTGCGCCCTTCACAGTGGTCAAAATGAAGCAGGGTGAACCTGTTACAAGAGCGAGTTTTAGCTGTGTGTAGGAAAACTTGGTTCTCCTACCCTCCATTAGAATGTTTATCTGATCTGTTTATATAAGACTGTGGAAGTGTGCCTTTATAGAGAGAGAGATGGGATACAAGATAGCCTTGATATGGAGAGCTGGATGACAGTTGGGCTTTCTAACCTACCTCCAAGCCTGTACCACACTGCTCTACTTAGTCATCTGCAAACTCAGCATAAAATCTGCAACTCTGTAGTTCAGAGTACAGGAGCTGCAAAGTTTTGGTAGTATGACGACTTGCTCTGTAGGAAGTATTGCTTATGCTACAGTGCATGCTTCTGGCTGCCTGTTTGTGCTACTATTTGTGCCGGCAGCTGCACGTATGACTGTGTCAAGATTTAAGGGTAAGAGCCTTTACATCTCTCTTGTTCGCAAGATGGTAATTTGTGAAGATTCCCCCAATTTGTGGTAAAGAACTGTGTGTGTTTTGAGGAATAGATGCAAGTTACCTGCTAGATTCTTCAAAGCATACATGGACAACGTTGTCCTCCTGGAAAAACTGAGAGAGCAGTCAAGTGAGTTAACTTTATGAGCTGACAGTGTTTGAAAGACTAGAGAACAGGTTTGACAAAGTTCGTATTTTGTCAACTATGGCAGGTGTGTAACACATAAATTCATTCCAGTGGGAACTCTACAACACCTGATTTGGATCTTTCTAAGAGAAAGGTATGCTGATTTGACCAGTGATTCAGTATTCATTGAAATGAACAATGATCCAGTAGGGATGGCAGAAGGCTAGCAGTACCCAAGGTGGCAAAATCCTCTTAGTTTAACTTTAGATATGTCCTGTCTACGTTGTTCTTGATTAGAGCAAACTGTTTTCTGCTGAAAAATCTCCCTCAGGTATATGTTGAGGTACTGAAACACAAAATTAGTGTTTGACATTTACTGAGAGTTCATACACAACAACAGTCAAAACAAGCGACTGCTTAGCTGCAGTTCTAAGCATATCTAAGTAACCGTGCTGAAAGCAAACTTAATAGCTGGAATTTATGGCATCTGCTGAGAAACACTGCAACTCCAAATGTTGATATTTAAAGCATTAATGCTTTAAATTTCATTAAAGCATTAATGCTTTAAATATAGGATATTTGGAAACCAAAAGACTTGGAGCTCTACCAGTTATGTTCACCTATCAGAATCCCATAATTAAGCAGTTATGTCCTCCATTTTTAGTGCCACTTGGGTTCATTGATATCCATTGATATGACCATAAAATCATGGTTATATAAGCAGGAAGAGTTTGAAACTAGGAGATTTCACAATATTAAACACATAATGGAAGTGTTTATGCCACAACTCTGGCGTAGAATGACTGTACCTTGATCAAATTAGTTGTTTTCTTTAAATTCAGGACTCTTCCATTGCTATTATTACACTTACCATATCTATAAACTGATGTAGTGCCATTTACATAATTAGCTAAGGCAAAATGAAAAACATATAACTCATTATGCTTTCCAGTACACATAGAAACACATTCATTCACCAGTGGTAACACGCATCTTTGGGTGTCACAGGACTCTTCATTTCTGCATAGCAGCAGCTCTTTTCAGTATTTTAAGACAAGACCTGAGGCACAAAATTGAAGCTCTTTGAAGATACAGGTGCAATATGTTCATTGAACAGCTTTCCAGTAAGACGAAATGGTGTTCTCTTGCAAAATAATAATTAAAGAATGCCACAATGGCATCTATTTCATCTATGATGCTATTCCTCCTTATAATATTTCATTAATGACCTATCTCATGCGTCTTACCTGGCACCGACTTTGAGAGATGAGTACTGCCTATTCATTCACAAATGCTACACCCTGTGGGCTTGATTGCCTTTTATTCAAGAAAATGGATTCTGAAATTGTGGCTATTTAGTGAGACCCTCTGTGATCGTAGTACAGCGGGTGGGACCTGAGTTACATAATAACACTACTGGGTGGAGTGGATACCTGGTTTTAGTGCGTACCTAAGAGGGCTCCAAAATCAGCGCTAGTGTGTTCCTCATGCCAAATTAGTTTCTGGAACTTCTCAGATTGCAGGAATGTGAAAAGCCATTTCATTAGGAAAACACTGACGTCAGCATCAGGTGAGCTTCATTTACACGAAGGCTGTGCTCACAGTAGCGTGACGTGGAAGTGTAACATCAGTCAGGCAACTAAAAAATAAAAACTTCATCAACCTTTCCATTGTTCTGAAAACGAAAGAGTCATCTTTTAGTCTTGAAACGGTTAGCCTCTATATAACATGATTTTGTGTTTGAAAATTTGTCTTTTGAAATATTAATTAGGTTTTGGCTTGTGCTGTAAGGTAAATGGAAACGTTTCCCTATTTATTGTGAAAACCCTTTGCTTTGGTCAGGATTGTCTTTGTTTAGCAGAGCAAACTTTTGCAGTTGTAATTAATTAAACAGTTTTGAGTACTCCAGAACTGCACAAAAATATTTCTCTTCCTGGCTTTTTGTTCACACAGTTGCAACTCGGGAGCTTCAGGCAGTTTTCATAAGCATGGCAATGCTCTGCATTCAGGATTTTACAACTGGGCCCTGAAAATTAGTTCTGTGATTGAATCTGGCAGATTGGTTTTGGCTTGAGAATCAGCATATGTTTTTAACATATGCATGTTGGCAAATCAGATTGAAGTCATAACTAACAGGCCTGTTATCTCAATCCTACTAGTGCTTGTGGGAATTAACTATAATGGGTAAAAAAATTATGGAGGAGTCGCAGCACTGGATAGTGAAGAGCCACAGTGACCCCAGATAAATCTGCTTGCAGGTAGCACAGTATTTTATTTTATTATTAGTTTTTTTTAATTTGCCAGCCTAGCTCCTGGAACGAGCCATAGGAGTTACCTCTTGGTTTTTCTGGCCACAAGATCAAGGCTAATCCAAGAATAACAGACAACCCATTCTGGCTTGCTGCCTGTGTTTATCTCTGCCTATCGCATAGCATGCTGTTACAGGCTCTTTTCTTTAATGCATGTAGTTTGTATGCGTGCTGCGCTCCAAACTGGATCAGTGTTTTCTTTTGCAGCAGGAATTGTGCTCGTACCACATGGCAGGGTCTCCTCAGCCAGTCCGTTTGGGGTTGGTCCCAGTGTGGGGCCCCAGATGGCAAACTGGTTTGGGGTGGAACAATACGTGCTGGCCATTTCTGGTCATTCTGCAAACTCTCTGGGGCCCTTTTGAGGGAATAACCCAGAAAAAAAAACCCAGGGGAAGAAAACAAAACAAAACAAACAAACAAAAAAAACAGTGTCACAAAGAGAATTTTTAAGATTTTCCACACAAATTGATTTTTAAGGACAGTTTGAAGCAGTTTGTGACCTGCTGTGTAGCTAAGCACAGGCCACATAGGCTTGTAGGAAGCTGAACTGTAACACCAAAGCCAACAAGCAGCACGTGTGAGAGGCAGGCAGACCTGAAGCATCCTTGCAGCTGTCCACAGAGAGCCTAAGGGGCAGCAGAGGTGTGCCCATGCCCATGCCCTACCTGCCCAGGTAAGCGCTGCTTCCTTCCCAGCAGCCGCTCTGAAAGGGCTGGGCCATGATTAGGTCTTCTGGCAAAATGGGTGGCTTGGAGACCAGGGTGGCCACCTTCTTTCTATGACCTGGGAAAGGCTTAACAGACACGATGCGAAGGAGCAGTTCATCCAGAAGTCCTGATCTGACCAGAGCCACTTCTCTGTTGTGCGAAGGGCCCGTGTCTGAATGCCAGTGTGAGGAAGCTCACAGCTGGTCAGAGAGCAGATTTTAGAGCCAGGTCCTTAGGAGGAGATGTGTAGAACTGACCACTGCGTGGCTGGAGGTAAGCTCACATGCACAGCTTGTTGGCAAGTGCCATTTTCAGTGAGTAGCATGAGATTCAGCAGGTGTAACAGCAAGTCTGTCCTCATAGATACATCCGATCTTCGTGTAAGAAATTTAAGCATGCAGCTGTCTTTTAATTTGAGGTTAAGACTGAAATTAGGTCCAGAATCATGCAAGAATTCACCTCTTAGTTTATCTGCCTGATTGCTAGCAGTAGTGCCTTTCCGCTTATGGAGAATTTCAGGATGTTGAAGACTCAGGAGGAACCAGAAGAGAAGAATCAGCTGTACTCCATTCCCCCGCATCTCCTCTGCTGAGGTGGTTACTGGCAGTGACAGGTATCAAACAGCTCTGTGTGAGCTTGGAGGGGGCAGATGGAAGTAAGTCACATCCTTGACCACATCACTATGACCATATTGTTGTACTTAGAGCTATCATGTATATCTATCTGACTCCTATCGTCACCTACGTACGATTTAAGTTGGTTTTAATTATTTTACATGTGTCTGTAAACCAAAGAATTCCTTCTGCCGCAACTCACAGATGTTACAAATGTGTTTTTCTAGAGTGCACATTGCTCGTTCTAGAGCAGCAGAAGTATTTGTTTTCAGACTGAAAAGTGATTCTTCTACCTGTTGCTAAAACAGTTTATAAAAAGCAATTACGATAAATAATAAACCATAGACTTGAGGATCTTTTAAGGTTCATAGTGAGTTCCTAATGATTTCTTCACACTTTTTTGTTGTTGTTAAACTTGAATTTAGTTTTTACTTTGATTTCCAGCTAATGTGGAGTAAAACCTGTCTGCTGCACTTCATTTGTAAATGCAATTTGAAGACAAGGGCAGAAAAAATGTTATCCATGGTTGCTAGGATTGCTAAGAAAGATCAGAGCTGCCATTTCTAGATTTAAACTATTCTTGTACTGTTTTATGGTCTAAAAGCAGAGGAAATTGTGAAGGCAGATTCAGTGGAGAAAGGATCCCAATAAATGTAATATCATCCAGATGTTATTCATTCTGTTTGTGTCTGAAGGCTGAAGGATAACTCACTAAACTCTAGAAGTTAGTGTCATGGCATATCCAAGCCAAGACCTTAGCAGCCTGATAATGATCCACTAAAATTTGAGAACTCTTTATCTTGTAAGACCTGGGCCAATCATTGTTTCAAGGGAATTGAGAAGAAAACTTTCTCTTTGGGCCAGTTGGCTGTGATAAGATTTCTTTTTCCTTTTCTGTGAATATCTGGGACTGTTTGCTTTGAAAGACGTGGCATTAGTTGAGATGATCAGAACCAGCAGAGTAATTTCTATCTTTTCTCTGTAAATGTGGTAGCTTTTTGCAAATTCAGTAAATATTTTGAATCTGAAAGGAACGGCTCCAGACTTAAGCTGGTTGTGTTTTGGAGCACAGATTTTGTGTTTATCTTGTTATTTTATTCACATATAATTACATACCCAGAGAATTTTCTTTTCTGCAACTTGAAGAGGGGTTTAATGTTGGAGAATCCAAGCTGTAAATACGCCACTGTTTTCCACATTGACATTACATGGTTTGGTTTTGGATACTCTGTCTTGCCTCAGAATCTTTTCCTTCTCCAATTAATCAGCCCTTGCTCTGTTTTCTTTTGGACTCTGTTGCTATACTTGGGGTTTTTCCATCTGGGTGTAAAGTTCAAACAGTGCATCTTGTAGCCACCCTCCTACATGATTCACCATTTAATTGCAGATCGGTCTAATTCCCACCTTTTTTCTCCTAGACAGTTCTGCTCATTGTACATCTGTCTCCCAGGTTCCCTAACTAGGAAAACGCCATGAAAAACCCACTTGGCCTTCCCTTAACTCAGTCACTCCCAGTGCTCCTGCTTGTCTCAGTACTCCCTTCTCTGTGTACGCACATGCAAAGTGACTTTTCAGTTCATTCCTTTACAAAAAGAGAGAGAAAGGTGAGACTGGGAAAGAGCTTTTTATGGCTGTTTGTAAATCAGTTTGTGTTGGTGACCTTGAGGTTTATTACTTTAGAGTAAAATGGGACTGAACCATAGAATTTGGTTCTAGCATTAAACTTAAACGTTAGTTCATTGCACTGCACTGAAGCCCCTGTTCCTTTCTCAGTTCCTTGCAAAAAATAATGATCCAAAGCTTTGGGATTCCTCTGTACCTGTAGCCTGGGTGTAGATTCAGTAAATCAGACGGGGATGAGTTGTTACGGCCTACCCTACCCGGACGATGTGTGCTCTGATACTTAGATGTGCTTTGCAATGCTGGAGTTTGTATGTGTTTAAAATGTTAACGGGGGCTTATAGAGCAGATGTTGTGGATGAAAGGAAGAAAAAGCTGTTCTGTCAAACCATTCAGAACAATGTGATGGGAGGCTATTGCGTGAGTGCCTCAGGACCAGTGCTGGCTGCCAAGAGAGACAAATTTTGTCATTCTCACCTGCAGCCATTAGGATATTATTTTCTTTCATATGTTAGAAGACAATTTGTCTGCATTGCTTTTGCTGTCAGTGTTGGCCCCCTCTTCATCTCACTGCAGCTAAACAGGAGGCTGGGAACTAGCACAAGAGGGGAAGAGAGGTGGTGACAGGCAAAATGTCTCCTCCTTCCCCCACTCCCCCTGCCTTCAGCAGTCTTGTCGCTGGAACCTCGAGGCAGGAGGCAGATCTGGACAAGGTGGCTGCTCCCTGTGGGACTGCCGGCTGTTTCCATCTGAGGTGGCAGGTGTGCCTCACCTCTGAAAGTCGAGCTCCCACTGCATTTTCTTAGCATTCAGCGGGGAGAAAAGATGGCACAATCTTCTGACTCCTGTAGAGGTCTTGCCTCTTTTGCATACAATTAACTTCCCTCTGCCAAAATGCCTTGGCCCTAGGGCTCTTAAAAGTCCTCTGAAGAGCTCACTTTGGGGACTAGTTTCTTTGTGATGGATGACCTAACACTGCAAGTCTGTGATCCCACAGCATATCCTCAAGGACTGCCACGCATGATCTCTCCACATGCCAATTGTTTCCTAGGCAATTTCTGATCAAATGAGTGCAGTGCATTTTCCAGGAAAAAGCTACAACCACTTTCAACAAATGAACTCGCTGTAAATTCTCTGCCAAGTGCTGCTGCCACCATCCTTCTTGATTATGTCTACATAAAAGAATGCATTTTTGTTCAAATGAGGGGAAAAAACCACCAACAATAGATTCCATTCTTTGTCAGAGCACATCTCGCCCATCTCCAACCTGATCCCCTTGGGAATGGAGTGGCTGTCCAGTTCTGAGTGGAGAAAATTTCAGAGAACCTATAGATAAAATATTGATAGCTCATGATGGCATCAGACATTACTGAGCTTCTTTAAAGAGCATACAGTAAGTGAGGAGTGTCCGTTTTACTTTCTGCCGCTGTGTACTTGCCCTGTTTCCGTGTGGCATTATTCTCTTACAAGACAATTAATGACAAGAAGCTGAACAAAGCAACGGTGGCATTCTTCACAGAAAACAGTGTGTGAGAAAAGAGTGAACTACCACTGGGACTACGACAGATTGCCAGGGCCAGATCACTTCATGTGCAGAATTTAATGAGCTGCCAAATGCTTCTAAATGTCAGAAAATCATGAGGAAAATGCACAGTACAGAACATGGCGCGGACAGAAATGCATAGATAGAAATTCGTTTTTTAGCTTGCGGCATCTCCTGGTTAATTTTCCATGAAGGTTTCTCCCCTTCCTCCTCCTCCAGTGCTTCTCAGACTGTGAAATGATCAGGGTTTCCCTAGAGGCAGATGGAAGCCCAGGTTAAGGGCCACAGGGATGATAATGGCATGTATTTTCTAGAAAAAGAGTAATTGCGTTTATTTTCGTAGTGCAGCGCAACCCAGCGTTGGCATTTCCTTCAGCTGACCTGCTTCTTTCTCTCTCCGCTCAGATCATGCAGTAGTAGAGCTC
Organism: Anas acuta; assembly: GCF_963932015.1. Classification (NCBI taxonomy): domain Eukaryota; kingdom Metazoa; phylum Chordata; class Aves; order Anseriformes; family Anatidae; genus Anas; species Anas acuta. The sequence continues at coordinate 48,639,241 of NC_088983.1, read as the reverse complement.
ATCAGAGGTACCGGCAGTGAGCAAAGTAACATGGAGGTGTTCCTGCTGGCAGGCCGACCAGCACAGCGTGAAGGAAGGGGATGGCTGGATAAAAGGAGGGGGCAGGAGGAAGAGTGGAAAGTCCATCCTCAAGCTCAACATTTTCTGGAGAAGTAAAGCCTCTGCAGCAAAGTAGAAATTGATGTCGTTATAAGTCACTCCGGATAGAATAATGATTTATCCAACGTTATAGTAACGTGAGTGCTGGGACAGGGACAGATTAGGATAGCAGCAAGAGAAAAGCATCCTTCCTGACACTTCTTATTACAACCTAAAATCTGCTCTCCTTTGGGCACAGAATAAGTAAGCAGTCTGTTGAGATGTGAATTCTAAAGCCTTTGGAAAAAAAAATGTGATTTTAAAAAACAAAAAAAAATCACCTTTTTCCTTCCCTTTCCTCCCCAGCCAGGTTTTCATGTTGCATGTTTCAGGTCTGCTTGTGCATGCAAGCCACTTATAACCCTGGCACATGCTAATTTTTACAGAAAGGAAATTTTTTTGTGGTGTGTGTTATCTCTGGTGCAGACACGAAGGTATGTTCTGTTGGCTGAGCACAGTCTCTTGCTGCAGATCACCAGGTTGCTCATTACCTGATAAGATGATCAGGACTGTGTTGGATCGACACGGTTCAGTCTGGCGATGTTCCTGGCATGAAAGTGTCAGGGACACTGTGATGTGGCTTGAAAAGCAAAACTGAGCATGGCCACAAAACGTGGTAGATACGGTCGCTTGGAAGGTGAGATTTCATTGCTCCTGAGTATTTTGTTGTGGTGCTTTTAGCCTATCTTTCTGTCCTCACCATGCAGGGAGCTTTGAATCCTCTACTAGAGGTTCTGCTGAGTACAGAGAAAGCTCAGATCTTGAACTTAGGCTCCCCCCTTCAGTGCTTAGTGTTACGTTGGCTCTGCTGCAGGCCAGATAGAGGTTGAAGTTCTCTGACTGCTGAATACATCTCCCAAGCACGAGTTGTTTGGGATTGCTGCTCTTCCCTTAGGGGAGTCACTCAACTCTGAACTGGCTGTGCTACATATTGGCTGGAGTGATTCATCTGCGTATCTGGGGCAGTTAGAAAGCCTAAGTGGGTTGGGGAATTAAAGCTGAGCTCCAAGGTCTTTCAGCTGATGAGCTACTGGGTAGCTTTCAAAGTGAAGAATGCAGGAGCCCAAGTATTTTGGTTGCTTGATGTAGAAGCAAACTATGACACAGAAGGACCAAGCCCTGTTAAGAACACCCTTGCATTGGCAATCCAGGATTGATCAGATGTTTAAATGGACCTGAGGTTTTGTAGATGTTTCTTTGCTACTCAGGAGAAGGGAAGGAGCAGAAGGAAAAACAGCACACTTGGCTGTGTGAGAGAAGAGAAAATGGCACCTTGTCAGTGTGCTTTGCAACTGGCAGAACGGAAACAGCACCTATTTTGTGGGGTAGAGTTATTCCAGCCTGAAGGTTGTTCAAAGCCATACAAAGGCAGTTCTGCCTACAAATCCCATTATTGATGAAATGGTTTCTAATGGGATCGGCACCGCTTACTCTTACTGTGCTCGCATATGTGCACGCGCACAGATGCACAGCTTTGAAAATGCCTTTCATGGATTCAGCTGCTTTCATGAATATCAAAATCAGTTTATATTTTCTGGTATGCATCTTTTTTCTCTGAACTTTCTAAAGGAACTGGTATCTTCTACCCTCACTTATTTTCTTTTGAATGCTTAAATGACAGGGGCTTTTTCTGCATTAATAAATTCATAACTAGAAATGGGAAAAGGTGTTTTCAATTACAGCTGGGACTGCAGAGCCTGGCGTCGTGGTGGCAGGTATCCTTGGGGAAAAAAAATCAAGCAAACAGTAGGTCACTCTGGCTGTGTATCGAGCGTACAGATGAGATATATTGGGTATGAGAGCATTACGATACCCATATATTATTGTGTGATTTCAGTGTTCTGTTCATTCATACAGGAGTAAAGGGTGACTCTTCATAAACTAGCCCAAAATGACTGTGCCTGCGATTGTTATTACTTTATTTATATTGCTTTATTTTATATTTATCTATATTGCTTTATTTATATTGCTTGCAATCTCTCATGCAGAGTAAAACCTCACTGTACTGGGTGCTGTACAAATTAGGGGCAGCTAGATTGCTTTTCTGCAAGTTGCTTACAGTTTGTTGTGATGCTATGCAGGTATTCTTCCCCAGCAATGCCTCCATGTCACTCATCTCTTTGGTTCTACTCATTCATCCCTAAGTCCAAAGTATGTCAACTGTTTTTGCCGGGGAGGACGGCAGAAAAACAAAGCTGCAACAGTTCTGCAGTGGTCTCGAAGGGTCAGTTGTGCAAAAACAGAGGCTGGAGCTCTGCATGTAAGAAATGCAGAATGTGAAAAGCCACCGGATAGTGACAATATAACAAAGATCAGGGGAGGGAGCACTGAAATAGCCTGGTTCAGTTGAAGTTGAAATAATCAACCATATTTTTTAAAAATCAAGGGTATCAGGTAAGGGGTGGAGCAGCCTGTGCATTTGGATTATGCGGAACAGGCACAAATACTATAGGAGGTACACAGGTGAGATGACAGCACTTCTGATCCAGAATAACGCACTGGCCACTTGGGCTGGGGGAACTGAGCCCAGCTACTAGCAGCAGCAGGCTGCTTGTGTTCGGTACGGGCCTGCTTCCCGCAGGGCGCAGAGTGCTGCACAAAGCCGGCATGTCCTGACACGACCCTGTTTGGGATAAGAAGCAGTTCAGATAACCAGGGCTGAGCAGTTCCGGGTCTTTCACCTGCTTCGACCTGCCGAGCAGAGGGACAGTCTGCCTCTGCAGGATGGGTTTTACCTGCTTTTGCCTCCTCCAAGCAGGCCCAGGAAGCAGTGAAGCGTGCCACTGAATCTCAGGAGCAGATACCAGGCTGATGTTAATTACGATGCCTTTTTTCCTTGTTCACACAGACCCTTCATGCTTCTCCCACCGCTGATGGAGTGGATGCGAGTAGCTATCACCTACGCTGAGCACCGGCGCAGTCTGACAGTGGACAGTGACGACATCAGGCAGACAGCCAGACTGCTCCTACCTGGGCTGGACTGCGAGCCCCGGCAGCTCAAGTATGTGGAATGAGCTTTATAAGCAGCTGAAGTAATTGTAACCTTTACAGTGTTCTTCTCTCTGTGTTTCATGACAGCAGGATCTCAAAATACTACATGGGCAACACGTGCCCAACTTCTTAGTGCTCCAGACATAAAGGAGCTTTGGCCAAATGCTGCAGCTGGGATAGAAGGATTTTGTCATGCCAAAAGTTGTGTAGGAAGAATGAGATATAGATTGAAATACAAGTGTCTGTTCATTTATGCCTTGGTCTTAATTACAAGATAATTCTTTGCTTTCTGAGATACCTTGATGAAAAGTATAAGCACCTTTTTAAAATCCTCCTCCACTCACAAGGATTGAACAGGGATTTATAATTAGCTTGGTTCATTACCACATCATAGATATTTTATTCAGTGTTTGTAGTCTCTTTAAGTTGCTCTCATTAACACTGCTTTTGATATCAGAGTTATATCTTGAACATTAGTGCAAGGTAAATTCTTGCTTCTCAAATGAATTTTGCACCCCATATTAACTGTGGGTTAAATGAGTGGGCTACGAGGTGGTTTCCTTTGAAGCCACATCTACCCTATAGCAGCCCGCGCTGCTCCCGTCAGGTCAGCCAGGTGGGTGAGCTCAAAGCGCTGCGGACCCGCTGTGTCTCTGCTGGGAGCTGGTACCTCAGGGCCGTGTGTCAGGAAGGAGAGGCTTTCCGAATGTTTCCTCGGCCGCAGCCGACTCCTGGTTCTGTTCTCAGCTGCCACTTGCCACTTTTCTCCTCAGATGTGGCACCTGGCTGACAGTGCTGCCAGTCTTTTTAAAAGCCAACTTAAACAGATGATCCGTGGGAACTGTGTGAACTGCAAGGAAGCAGCTGGGCTTCGTGTCCACAAAGCATGAATTGTGCACTTAGTCCAGGAGCCTGTAGCACGTTTCTTTTCCTTTTACTCTGCCAGTATACGTGTGCTCAGTGTCAAGTAAAGCACGAGTTGCTCAGGTTTATGTGTGGATGGTAGGTGCCAGTTCATACGGGCTAAGCAAATGTTATATACGTGCCTAGTTCTTGCCAAAACCTTTGAAATTCTCTGTTGAACAGGACCACAGAAAACTAAACTAATTACAAGCGCTTCCAATCAGTTCCATAATTTTTCTTTTGATCTCACCTTTATAAAGACGCTGGCTTTCAAAACTGAATCCACGCCTTCCACTCTATCTCTGCACTTCTTTTTGTGCACATTAGCATACAGAACACAGGTGGTCCCTTAATTTATAGATCATATACCTTAAAAAAGGAGGGGAGGGGGAGAGAGAAAAAAGAAGGCAGGGATTTGGGTTTTGGTTTTTGCTTCTGATATGAGCTAAAAGGAAAGACAGCCTTGCTTAACTTCGTTGATCAAGTTAAGCTTGATCAGATCTTTGTTCTGAACTGTCTTGCCTGAGTATTATTTTCAGAGGCCTAAGGAAGTTCTGTGATGTGTGGCATGAGATAAACACTGTCTTTTTGCTGCATGAAAGAATTAAACTAACAGAAAAAATATGAGGAGAGAGATGCGCCTCATTTGCAAGTGCCTGTTATATCATCTTGTAAAGCAGTCATCTGTATCTAGCAATTACAACACTTTTAAGGGAAAGGAAATCTTGGAACGGAAGCCAAATTTATCCCTGGCTAGCTGTGCGGCAACAGGCAAATTGCAAATAGCTTTTCTTTATGACACACAGCCTAAAAGTCCTGTAGTGAGTTCCTTGCAGCAGCGATGCATCAGATAGGGAATGTTGGAATCCCTGAAAGAGAAGCTGTGCAGAAGAACAAAGTGCAGTTAGGATAACCTGAAATGTCAACCTCTAATATCTCTTCTCTGAGACAGACTGCTTGGGCAGCATGGTTATCCTGAGCTACTGTTTGTGTCTGAGTGGATAAAGCCTTCAAATACGGTGCTCTCAATTTGTTTGCCACATGATTTATAAACATCTTCTGTACTCACCTATTACTGGTTAAATAATAATGTAAGTGGGGAAATGCTAGATTGCAGAGAGCTTTGTTTCTTTTCCACCTACTTAAATATAATTTTAATATTGCTTTTATCATACGCTATTTTTTGTATCGTTTCCTCTCTGCAGGCCAAACTTAAATCACTCACTACCAATAGCTTCCCTGCATGGAGCAACCCGTTTGTGAAGCCCAAGGAGCACACCAGGCTCCTTGCTCCTACCTCTCTGAGCCATCCTGTCCCAAACTGAGACCTCAGCCCCCTTCCCTTCCCTGCAATCTGGGCTCTGCACCCCCAGGTTCCTCAGTCCAGCTTCAGTTCTCCAGTTATCCCCAGGCACAGCTCAGAGCACTTGGGAGCTGCCATCTGGGCAGCTGCTTGAGCACAGGCTTTACCCTAGGAAGCATGCAAGGGTTTGCCTCTCTCCTCCGCAGGATAACAACTCACGCATGGAAAACCTGCTGTGGGTACAGCTGCTGCACAGCAGTTGTGCATCTGTGAGCTCTTTCCCACTGGCTCATGGAGGATGCTCTAACTTTTATCACACTCTAAAATAAAAAGCGATTTTGCCTCAATTGTAGACGAGCACGCTGTCAAGAGCAACTGCTGCAGAACAGCAAGCGTGTAGCAAACTTGTGCTGGGAAGTTTTGCATAGGCTGTGCCCCAGGAGTAAAGCCCACAGAACTTCAAATTCCTGCACCTGAACTTGCCTGCCTGCAGCTGCCTGCTAGCAGCTCCAGGCCAAGCATTACAGCCCACCTTTTTGCCCTGTCTCTCTGGTAGCTCCAAGCAACTGCTTTGTTTTGTTGCTCGCTCAGCAGGGCTCATCAGTGAACCGTCCCCCTGCTCCACCAGTGTGTGTAAATAGCACTGAGTGGAATCGCGCCTGTTAGCAACACAGAAACAGTCTGCACAGACAGGTACCATCTCTGTAAGAACTTCATTTATTTTCTGAGGTTCAACGGCTTTCAAGTTTATAATGTCTTTCTATTTCACTTGTTTGCATTAGAATTATGATTATTATAATATAGCTATGGTATCGTAATTATAAAATATTGTAGCATTGTGATACTGTACCAATTACCTTGACAGAACGAGACTATTAATTGGCTAGCTTAGCTTGAGGACCTGTGCATGTCTAACAGTAAGCCTTACCTTACTGTCATCTTGTGCTCTGTGCGTCCTAATCTAGTACCTGGGTGCTTCAGAGATCTTGTCTTCCTATCAAATACTTGCACTCAGCTGCCTGGGAGCTACATTTGCTCACAGATGCATCTCCAAAGAGCTGGTGACTCCAGGGCTGTCACTCTGCTTCCCTGCTGACTGTTCCCCAAATTGCACCCTGGTGTAGTTCCTCTCTGAGAGCAGCTGCGGTGAGATGCTGGTTTCCCATGTGCAGTGTGACCGGTCACCAGGCTGGGAGTGAGTTTTGTTAACTCAGCATATTGTTCGTTGCATCTGGTCACCATTTGTCATCAATGCAAGTTCAGAAGCATACAAAATGACCAGCTGAATTAATACTTGCATAAGATTCATCCTGAGTCTTCTAAGTGAAGTGATGAGTGTTTTACTTATCTGGCAGGCCATACAAAGTTTCCAGAAGAGGTTAGCCCCGTTGAAAGAGTCTCATTTTTCAAAGGAACTTGGCAGGCTAATATTGCACTCACTGAGAGTTCGCACAAGAGCCTGTGCTGAAAACCAGACAACGAGTAGAGGAGGCACTCACCCTGAAATAACATCAAAGGGCAGCCCATATCAACGCTCAGCTGAGATAGGAAACGCCTCCAATTTGGGAATGTTTCTTCAGCAAGGGAGATAGACCTCCAGTTTTGGAATTCAGAAGTCTCTCAGCAGATAACCAGATGATTTACAGTAATCTCTGAACTCCTTCCAAATGAGATAAAGGTTGTTTGATAGTCAGCTAGAGGATAAGGATTTAATAGAAACTCATAGAAATGTTAGCGTACTTCCTTTGAGGCATTGGAAGAGAGTTGAGAGTGATTTTGATTTGACTTTTTGGTTGTTTGGTTTGTTTTTGATTTTGAATTTGATTTTTTTTCTCCAGAAAAGAATCTGAGGAATAAGGATCATTATCTTATTTTAGAAATATTTTTTATTTCAAAATAATAGTCTGGTAGTCAGACAACATAGCTGTTTCATCCTAGTACTATCAGCTGACAGATATTTTATGTATATGTACACCTTCTTTCTACCTTTTTCCTCCTTAGAAAGTTTTTGTGTATGTTTGATGGACTATGATGTGATATATATGATTTACATGATATGATATACAATGTGATATCACAAATGATGTGTAGCTAATTATTTTTTAAAAAAAATATTTATCACAAGAAGCAGAATTGATGAAATCTGGTTGCTGCAGGTGTGCATCCCGTGACCCTTCTCCTACCATGCCAACCTCACTGCTGTAGAAGCCGTGGGTGTTCAGTGCCCGTTTCAGAACAGGCATATCCTAGCATCTCTTTGCTGTTCTGCTGGTGAAGTTGTGGCGCGAGCAGTGCCTGGTCCAGAGCTACCCTTGTAGTGATGGGCCGAGTGGCAAGGAATAAGGATTTCTTTCTGCCTTTGAGGGCACCGGTGAAGTTCCTCTGCTTGGCCTCGTCTCTCTTCTCTCAGTATTTACATGAATTTACTGTCTCTAAGAACAAAAACTTCTATCTCCAATATGATTGAAGATAGATTTTTCAGAAATGTGGGTAAAGAGAGAGACATGGAAAAAAAAAAAAAAAAGACCAAAATCCAGAAATTATTTTATCCTTTACAGACCTGAATGCTGCTTTAGTTCCTTCCGGAGACTGGATGCTAAGGCTGCTACCGAAAAATTCCAGCAGGATCTGGGTTTCCGAATGTTAAACTGCGGAAGGACAGATCTGATCAATCAAGCCATAGATGCACTAGGACCCGATGGAGTTAACACCATGGATGATCAGGTATGCCACACGCGCGCACACAAAAAATTCTTTGCATGACCAAATTGCGTTTTCCTTTCTGTGTAGCAAGTCAATATGCAATATCTTAAGCATTGGTTGCCTCTTAGTGTCTTTTCTAAGTCTATCTGGTGTTTTATTCTGAGCATGTACCTCTTAAAAGAAAAAAAAAAAAAAAAAAGTAAGTCCCCCCTCATGCCACCTCCTGAAAAGCCAGTCAAAGCCTAGAGTGAATTGTTTCTTTATCAGCTGGAATGCAGGGCTGTTCCTTGGATGGCCTGTCTCAGACACTGATGGAAGACAGGTTAATATGCTGGCTGCAAATGGAAAGTCTGATGTTGTCTTAATGCTGAGACTATGTCAAAACAAAGTGGTTTTTGCCAGTGACACTCTCTTCTGGTTCAACAGCTGAAATCCTGTCTGGGTCAGTGATGAGCGACCAAAAGGTGTTGCTGTCTGATGGCTTTCAGGTTGCCCACGTGAAGTGAATTGTGTGTTCTTGGTACAGTTTGGTATAGGAAACCACACAGAGAACCCCAGTGGCATTGGTATCCATTGGGATTAGCTTTGCTGAAAGCTCAGTGTGCCAATGTGTCTTTTTTTTGTTTGTTTTTACGTGTTCCCTGCTCAGCTAGATTTAAGTATGGGGACTTCGTAGTCTGGTTAAGTCTTTGGCTGCTTCTGCTGTCAGTCCCATCAAGTAACAGCAGAGTCTGTTCTCTGGGGCATAATTCAATGCATTGAATTAGCTTTTAACCAAAAAAAAAAAAAAAAAAAAAAAAAAAAAAACCTCCCCAAATAAACACTCATTATAGCTGTCACAGCAACGAGAATGAGCTGTCATGTCTCAGAAACAATAGGATATTTATCAGGAGGAAGGATTTACGTTCAAGTAGAGAGGTTTTCTCATAGGCTGTGTGATACTGTGTTTTAGTGCTGTGACATTTCAGACCAAATTCTGAAATTGGCGCATCTTCCACGGTTCTTTCTACCATCCTGCAATTTAAAAGGAGGTAGACATATGTATGCAAATATGATCAGAATTGCTCCTGCACAAGCTTCCTTTTAGGTATGTAGTTGCCTTATTTACATACCCCATATAACGAGTTTTGTGGTCACAGAGGTAGGGCACGCACAGGTGCCCTTGACATTGACTTTATTAAAGTGACATTGGTGGCAGATTTATATTATGAATAAAGCAAGTCTGCCACTTACTTCCTTTATTTTTTTTTCTTAAGTTTTGCAGTTTTGGCTTATGTAGACCTAAGGACTTTTGTTCTGCCAAAAGCAGAACTGCTGTGTTCTTGCTCTGGTATTTTGCACCGTGCACCTTAGAGTCCTGGCACTGGTGCCAAGCCAATCACTTCTCACTGAGGGACATTTTTTACTTGTCTACAGTAAGCCAGCTGTTTCACTTTTTTTATGCGTAAGGACCCTGCATTGTAGGCAACTCGCTGGAAAGGTTGAGGACCTTATTTATCACTTGTGTCACTTATTTATGGTCTTGTTATCATTCTGCTGCTGCCTTCTTATAGCCAGTCCTACTGTGAACAGGGGGGTCATACAGCACTGGCCGCTCTGTTGCCTTTGTAGAGTGCTGCTCCCATGTTTCAAAACAGCGTGTTGGTAGTGATCAAGGAGGGCAACACATTTCTCTCTTTGGAGACAGAGTTGCTCTGAAATTCTCCCCGTCAGTGATTCTGGAGCAACTCATCATTTCAACACAGCAAGCAACCTCCATCACACTACCAAGCACAGAGAATTAAATCCAGACTCTTAGCAGTGAACTCTGACGTAACTGGAATATGAAACCCCATCCGAATTTTGCAGCTAGCTTGTTTTCCCCTTCCTGTAATGCCAGTATGCCCAATTCAGGGATAACTGATGTAGGCACAGCACTAGAAAGCAGGTCTCTATGTCCCGTCGTAGGATAGAAAGTTGGACACTGGCACCTGGTAAACTCAGTTGATGTATTTTGATTTCCTTTGGTCACGATGAGTCTTTTTCAAACAGTGCACGGTAGGCAGGCAGCACTGAGTCACTGCAAACAGGTGTGACTGCCTCTTGTGTGGCAACTACAGCAAAAGGTTTTTTGCAAATGCTACAACTGGAATTGTTGGACTAATTTAGCATATAGCCTTTAGATCCAGGTTCAGGTTTTGATCACTCCCAGACTGTGAGCACATCCAGCATTAAGGTCTGTGTTCAGGCCCATTTCTACACATCTGTGTGTGTACACAAATTTCAAGAGAGAACTCTGAACAGCTTCAGAACCTGAACTTGGAGCGGGACCTTCCTTGTATTCACTTCTAGCTGGTACGAAGCAGCTCGCTGGTTTCATGCAATCTGAAGGGTTAGGAAAACAATCTCTTCTTCCCTATGAATACTGACTGGCAAGCAGGGGATGCAAAGCTGATATTGGAGGAGGGGAAAAAAATGCGTCTATGTTAACCTGGTAGCTTTAGAACCCTGACCGTGGCAGTAAGTACGGGCTTGTGCCTGCAGACCCAAGTTTAGAATTCTCATGTTACCTGTCTATATTAGAGCTGGTCTCCCTCTCACAGCCCCAGAAAACCAAACCCACCCACCCACCCTCCCACCCCTGAAACATCTTTGCAAGTGCATACGGCTGTCTCAGGTGCAGGAGGATAGGAATTGAGGCTGTTTTGAAAAGATGCCTTTGCAGATACAGGACCAGAACTCCTCTCTGTGAACTCTACTTCTATTTTATGATACGTGGCTGTCTAAAGACAAAGCTGTATTATTCATTCAGTTTGTGCAGTTATATTATACACAATGCACTGCAGAAATGCTACCTGTGAAAAATTCAAACAAAGTAATTAGGCAAAGGGAAACGCTGTAGGATGTGAGCAGGAATGAATTTTACTAGACTGTTTCCTTTCTGTCCTTGGCTACTCCTGAAATTAGCTGTGTAAGTAAGGCTCATTTCTCTCATAATTCATCTCTGAGCCGTCACAGTTTGTTGGTTAAGTAGAAAGAGAGAGGCAGATTTATGGGATTGAAATGTTGAAATATTGTGGCAAATAGGATTTTAGCAATGGGGATATGTTGCCAAATAAATTCATCTGCATACTTTTGTGTTGTTTTCTGCTTTCAGTTCATCTGGCTACAAATGATCCAAGAAATGCTATTTCTTTTTTGGCAGCCTCTGGAAAACTCAAGAATTGTGGACAATACATGGCTGGGATTTTCAGTGATCCTTTTGTATTCTTTCAGTCTTGTCCCCTGATTTTTTGTCCACATTGCTTTCCTGTATTAACACATGGTGCCAGCTCTACACAGAAACTAAAATGTTTTCAACATGCGCATGTGCTGTCACTACACATGCCTGTGCGCACACATACACACTGTGAGATTCAAACTCAGTGTCCACGACAGATTCACCGTTGTAAGGTATAGAAAGGTAACGTGTTTTTTTTCTTTTCCTGAAGGGTATGACCCCGCTAATGTACGCCTGTGCTGCTGGAGATGAAGCTATGGTCCAAATGCTTATAGATGCTGGAGCAAATTTAGACATCCCAGTAAGTAATGGAGGAAACTCTCCGCAAAATTATTCATTCTTGATCTGTAAATTAACAAGAGCAGCTAAGAAATCACTATGAAATCTCTTGTAGCAACTGAAGTCTTCCCTTCTGGAAGCCCTTACATTGGACTCAAAGCAAGGCATTTCTTTCAGAAATCACTGCTTCAGGGATTTAGGAGGGGGAGAAAAAATGTCAAGATCTCTTGGAGCACTCAGTGGCTGCAATTATGATTGGCACTGGCAAGCCTAATAGGCACGGTGCGGGTAAAGGGGCTTCCTTCCTGAAAGAGCTGCCACTAGGAGAAACCAGCAAGCCCATTAAAAAGGCCCAGGGGACTGGACGGAGTGAGCAGTGCTGGCAGCATTTTCTAAATGACATTAGGTACCATTCCCTGGGGCTGTCACTTACAAAGGGAGAAGCCAGTTATGTAGAAGTCTTAAGATATGCTGCAATGGTTAATGACTACCTGGTTTCCTTTGCCCAGGTTCCCAGCACCTCTCCGCGCTACCCTTCAGTCCATCCTGACAGCCGGCACTGGACTGCTCTCACCTTTGCTGTATTACATGGGCACATTTCGGTTGTGCAGGTAAGCTGCAGAGATCCTCCAGTCGGGAACCATTAAGGCAGACACTGAGGGACTGGCGGGCAGCACTGAGCTGAGTGCTGAGCAGCACCCTCACTGCCAGGTGGCTCGAGTATCTGCCCCACTCCCTTTTCTATGCAATTAATGCAGGGAGTAGCAGAACAGTATGAAATACCAGAAATCCTACCTGAACTTCAAGGGGATCTCAAAACTAAACACAGCAGGTAGTCAGCAGCTGCTGAATTTAATTTGCCTTCTGCTTAAAGAGAAAAAAAAAAAAATGTAAGCAAATGGAGGTTGCATACAGTCAGTTTTTGTTTGTGTACGTTTGTAAATAATCACAAAGATTAGATCCCACCTGGCAAATTGCCAGTACAGCCTTTGGTATTACAAAGGTTGGACAGCCTTAATTTACAGGTGTGGTAAGAGTGATTCTCCCAGGAGATGTAGCCAGGTATATCAAAGCTCCTGCTGGACTGCATACCCACAGTGTTTGTTTCTCTTATTTTGTTTAAAACTTATAAAGATTACAAAAAAAAAAAAAATCTCATTTGGCAACCATTCCTTAAAGGGTAGATGACGCTTTCTGGAATCTGTGTATGAAATTACCTTTGCAGTTAAGGTCTGCCCTGTGGTCATTGCATGGAGTAGCTGGCATCTCGAGAAACAAACCAGCCCGTGGGCAGCTGTCAAGCTCTACAAACAGGTTTAAAATCAGTGTGAATGTATGTGCTGTTAGTGCCGAGGCCAGTGTCAACTGGGGATGGCTGAAGCTGTTCAGTCGTGACAGTGTTACGCAACAGCCATCTGGACCCACCCTCAGTGGAAGAAGCTCTGCCGCAGGCAGGAGCCCAGCGCTCATCTTTGCTGCCAGGGGAGAGGGACAGCACCCACGAGGCCGCATGGGGAAGCGGTGCTGTCTGGGTGCCTTGCTGCTGGCTGCCCGCACTGCTCGGCCGTAAGAGATCTCACCGCTGGGTAGCCTTCTCCCCTGCATCTGGGAGATGTGTAATTGCCCCTGTGAGTAGCTCGTTGTGTTCAAAGAAAGCCGGTTCTGTGTGTGGCAACTCACTGAGGCTGCCAGGGCCTCCTTATGCAGGCTCCATGGGGCCGAGAGACGGAGGGGGATGTTTGGCCTCCAGGACCAACTCCCTGAAGGTGTGCGCTGTTTCCTGCACACAGCATGAAGCCAAATGATGGACTCCCTGCGCTCAAGAGAAGCTCTGATTGCAGAGCTCTTTGGAGCTGGGAAATTACAATAGCAAATCCAGATTCATAAATGAGATTTAAAAAAAGAAAAAAGATATTCCTCAAGCTGCCAGATGAGATTTTTTTCCCAGCATAAACTCACAATTCAAAGTACAGTAAAACAACAGAAAATGAGAAGTCTCTAAACTGACATTCAAGCAGAGGCTTTAGCCCTAGGCTGATTAAAGAAATGCATGAGAAACTTGCCTTGCAATCAACACTTTGCTTTAGCCTTTGAGATGTTCCTTTTGCGTGCATGCACTCTTCATTATGAATTTACTGGTGTTCCCTTCTTACACACAGCCTCTTCTTTTAAGTCTTCCTAAATTGTTCTTTTTCTCGACTCCTTGTCTTTAATGTGTCTGTTGCAGCTGCTCTTGGATGCTGGTGCCCATGTTGAGGGCTCTGCTGTCAACAGTGGAGAAGACAACTATGCTGAGACCCCGCTCCAACTGGCTTCAGCAGCAGGTAAGTTATGCACAACCTCAGCACACTCCATCTTCTGCTACCACAGAACCACAACTGATTGATGCATGGGTCAGGTATCTGTAAAATGTTAGGATTCACTGCATTTTGAAAGTACTGTGGATAAAGATATCAAGTTCAGTATCCACGAGCTGGATACTAAAAAGCCAGCATTTTTTTTTAATTTATAAACCACCAGTAGAAACCCAGCCTGGGTTGGCATTGGCATTGATTAACAGCAGTCATCGCATGCAAGAGCTGATGGGCACTGAACGACTGTCCGCTTTTGCCAGTAGTGCCAACACTCCTCCCGCCAGTGGCCTCCACAGTAAAGCTAAAACAATTCCTTTGCACAGGGCACTGTCAAGAAAGATAAAACAGCTACTGTCTAGCCTAGGCATGTCTCTGACCAAATAATTTCCAGATGCAAAAATCAACAAGTTTAAATTCAGCCTAGGGAAAGAATAGCTTTTATATAAATTTGTTTTATTAATTTATTAAATGTAAAATTCTACATTTCTTCTACTTTGCTGTCATAAGAAAAGTTTAGCATTCTATGAACAAGTCTGTGCTAGCCTAAACGTACCTGTTGTTTTTCAACACTTCCAGCCATTTTTATTTTTTTTTCTGCTTCATCTTTGTGTCTTCATGAAGATGAGTCTCTGCTTTACTCTGCTCTGAGCTTTACTAAAGGGATAAAAAAAATGGCCTCTTCCCTTCCCAGTGACAGATACACATTATGCTCGGTCTCTTGCCACCACTCACTACTATAATGAAAACGGTGGAAAAGAGGCCCAGCTGAATGTGAACTGCACCAACACATCTTGTCTGCAAGGTGATTTTATAGAAGCTGTGGTCAGCAAGTGCAGTGTACAGCAGCTGCCTTCTGACCTTCTCTGTTAAGCTCACCCACCAGCAACTGAACAGCTGAGACTCTGCTTGTGCGTACTGAAAGCACTAGACCAGTTTCTCTTCCTACCTGTAGCTAGTTGTGCACTCTTACATAGGTTGGCTGCTTTGTGACTATTCCCCCCTCTCAGAGATGCTATGAAGCGTAACGCATGCTTGCAGGATGCTCTGAAAGCACTAGCTGTCAGCACAGAAGTTGCTAGTACAGCCTGCCTGCTAACAGTCCCATGTTATGCTGAAAGTCACCACTGTATTTCTGTCAATTGTTTCCTAGGGAACTACGAGTTGGTCAGCTTATTACTAAGCAGGGGTGCCGATCCCCTCCTGAGCATGCTGGAAGTCAACAGTATGTCTTCATCGCTTCACGAAGACATGAATTGTTTCAGTCATTCAGCTGCGCACGGGCACAGGTAAAGCTCCATTCATGCTCAGAAGAGTGGTTTTGCCTAAGGCTAACGCACTGTAGGTATTCCTACCTGACTTTGTATTGCATGTCTTATGCACTAATCCCTGGGTGTGCAGTTCAGAAGATGGTATTAAGGCTCTGCTGATAGCAACCTTTTTTTTTCCTTGGGCAGGTCAGTATCTCAGGTTATTCTGATTTTGATGTTGATAGTACTGATTATGAGCATTTGGGGGAACTGAATCAATCTTTAAACCAGTAAATGCTTTCTGTTATATCACTTTGAGGAAAAAAAAAATATACAAGATTTTCATTTTTTAGTAACAATAACTTTGAAAAAAGGAACTACATCTTAGTCAAAAGCACAAAATGCAAAAGAAATGTTTTTGTTTGCTTTTTCACTCATTTGCTGGACTATCTTTGTGGCAATGTGAGTTCCACTTATGGGCTGTTTAGAAATATAAAATAGCAGTTCACATGCTAAAGCAGAACCTAATCATATTAAGGAGGTGGGAAAAATAAACTACTACAGATTTCAGTTGGCTGCATCTCTGGTTTCTGGATAACCAACCAAGAGATCAGTCATTTTAAACACTGAAAAACTAGACTGGGTTTTCAACCCCTGCTTTGCAGGGCGGTTGTTTAGAAATAAGACATTACTTAAAAACTCATCGAGAAATCCTTTTGTTCCTGGAAAAAATGTCAGCACAATGAGCCAATTAAAACAGGCCCAAACCGCCCATGTAGCTGGGGTACGTGATATCCAGAGGGTCTCACAGCATTACAGCCTGCCTTTCTAGCAACAGGCTAAAGAGCAGCTATCTTGCTTGTGCACAGATGTGCTTTACCGTAGTGCCAAAACTGCACCTCCAGGTACAGCACATCTGGCTACAGCAGCAAAAACATCTCCAGTTCAAATGAGGCCCAAACTCAGCGAAGCTGGAACAGCCGAATGCTGTTATTTACAGTGGAGAACTCCACAAACACCACTCTGTTCCCAGCCTGTTCCGCTCCCACAATCTGCTGGGACTTCCAACCACGCAAACTGAAAGCCAAGGCTTATTCTCCTGTCAGGTAGGGGAAGGTGATGTAAAGCACAAAATTAGCCAGTTTTAGCCCTATGGAGTAACGTGGGTGCAAAGAGAGCACCAGCTAGCGGCAGTTCAGTGTCACAGCCAAGTATTTCGGGTAGACTCCCTGGGATGGGGAATGTCTGTTGCAGATGGCTCCAGCTGTCTGTAGGCAGACCAATGATGCAAGCTTTCTAAAGTGACTGTTTGGACACAAGAAAGCCTCCTTCTTGCAACTGCTGTGTGAAATTCCAAACCAGAAAATTCTCTCTGGATTTAGCGATGCAGAACGATCATTTTTTATGGTTTCTATTTACTGATACAGGAAACAAGTCTGACTAAAAGAACAGTGCTTGAAGATGGTCATTTGGGGAAACAGCAAGGGTTCTAACAGACAGTCTTTGGTAATTCTTACTTCAGGCCTTAGGATGTTACCGCACTTAGAGCTGGCAGAAGGAAGTGCACTTCTTCTATACGTGTTCCAAAGTATAGACTGCAATAAAAATCAGTTTGCCCCCAGTGCTCTGAAACATGCCCTGTTTCTGCTGAGGTACAAGAGCATATTGCATTCTTTTGTCCTTGCTTCCAGGGCATCAATTTCTAGGTGGAGCGGTGGGGAAGGACAAGCACCTTAAAGCAACTCCGTATCTGCCAGATGTCTGTCAAACCCCGACTCTTTGGGAAGGAAATTATTTGCTAAGCTAGACCTCTAAACTTAAATCACCACAGTCCTGCCTGAATTATTGCCGTTCCATTTATTCATAAATGATACTTTTTCTGCCTCAGGAACGTTCTGCGCAAGCTCCTGACCCAGCCCCAGCAACTGAAGGGAGATGTCCTCTCACTGGAGGAGATTTTAGCTGAGGGAGTGGAGAGCGATACCTCCAGCCAGGGCAGCTCCAACGAGGGACAAGTCAGGCTATGCAAAACCAGAATGAAGGCCCTGCAGGAGGCCATGTACTACAGTGCTGAGCACGGCTACGTAGACATCACCATGGAGCTCAGGGCACTTGGTAAGGGGTTTTCTTTATTATTATTATTTTTTAAAGTGTTGTTCTCACATTCAGGGAATGAAAAGCTTTTTTCCTTTGTCCATTTCATTTAGTCTATAACCCCAACTGCAGATCTACCTTAAGTTTATGGGAAGAAACTGCTATATGTAATTTAAATTTTTAAGTGTTTGTCCATCATTTTTGGCTGGACCCTCAGTTTCCGATAACCAAAAGCAAGAGGCACATCTCTTCATCAGGTAGTCTGTGTTAGAGAGACCAGTCTCAAAAACAAAGATAACATCAGAGATTAAGTGGTTTAAGCTGAAAGAGCAGATTTGATCTAAAGGTAGGAAAGAGAAGCTTTGAAGTTTGTGTGTCTAGACTGTTACTGGCAACTAGGAGAAGAGACCTCACATTTTATGTAGGGTTAGGTATTCATACGAGTTCCATTCAAATTGACTTGTGGCTCTGACTATTGATGAAGCTGAATACACAACAGGGAGTCTCTGGCCCTTAACAATCAGCAGCAAGTTCTAGCTTGTGGTCCTGGTACCAGTCCTCTGCTGTTGTAGACAAGTCACTTAACCTGTCAGTGACCCAGCTCAGTCACCTTTAATGCATCTACTGTAAAGAAGTTACGATCTACTTCAGTGCTGCTAGGTGCTAGTATCTACTGACAGAGGTGTCTACTCACTCATGTCTGCATTCATCATCTTTCTTTCCGTTATGGCTGCAGGAGTCCCATGGAAGCTCCACGTGTGGATCGAGTCCCTACGCACAACCTTCTACCAGTCTCGCTACTCGGTTGTACAGACCCTCTTACGGGAATTTGTCACCATTAAAGAAGAAGACTACAATGAAGAACTGGTTAATGAAGGGTTGCAGCTCATGTTTGATATCCTCAAAACCAGCAAAGTAATCATAACTTTGGTAACAGTATCAAAACCGAGCGGTCCAGCCATGTCTTTTGCTATTGTGTAAGCCAGGGCACACCAAAAACAAACGAACGTGTATGCAATGTCCCTGTAAGCTATGGTAGGATGGCCCTAACAGCATCCATCTAAATTCACATAAAGCAGAGAGAATCATACAACCAGCCCTCAGAATATAGATATTAATTTCAATAGAAGTGTTCTATTCTGTTCAAGTCTAGTTCAGTAACTGGTTTTTGAAACAATGTGACTACAACAAGAATCATTATCAATGCAGTACTGGACAAGTCAGGTTATTTCAATAGTATCTTCCCCTTCTTCTCAGCAGTGTGGCCTGTAAACTGTTACTGCAGTGCCTATCAGAGCATACTTGTGTTAGATTGCGCTAGTCCCTCTGTTCTGAGGTTGTTCTTGTGCTGTTGCTATAAACCTCAAATGAACTGTTACAGTATGTTTGAAACCTGCTCAGAGCAAAGTGCCAATTGATGATACCTATTCTGTCCTCCTTACAGAACGATTCCATCAATCAGCAGCTTGCATCCATCTTCACCCATTGCTATGGCAGCAGTCCAATACCCAGTATTCCTGAAATCCGAAAGACACTGCCAGCACGCCTTGGTAAGATGCTCACCTAAACAGCAAAGCTTTTGCTATTTTTTTTTTAAATAGTATCCATAATTTCAAAAACTAATCACCCTCATTTTCTCTTCTTACTTTAACAGATCCTCACTTTCTCAACAATAAAGAAATGTCTGACGTAACTTTCTTAGTAGAAGGAAAGCTATTTTATGCACACAAAGTCCTGCTGGTCACTGCATCTAACAGGTGAGTCACTTTCCACAGCTCAGTACATTTTGGTAGAGGAAGGTTTGGCCCTTTACTCCCTTATTTGCGTGACTAGCTCTGAATCACACACTGTAGCAAAGCAGCTGCTAACACTAGGACTACGTACGGACTGTAATTCAGGTCTGCAGGATCAAGCCAAACCATCTTTGCTAATCTTAAGAGCAGAGAGTACAGATGAGTTTTTCGAGCCACTCTTAGTATCTATTAAAGATACCTAGGACTTTATTGATATAAACTGACCAGCAATTGTCTCTAAGAACCTGTGCAGTAGCTGGAATGCACATAGCCAGCCATTCAACGACTTCTCCATTCTCCTGGTCAGTTTGCTAGCTGGAGCTGTAATTGCTCCCCATTTCCTGGAGATTTCACCCCTGACCTGGTACATGTGTAGTTATTTACTTTCTTTCTCTGTTCCTGGTAAAGTAACAGCGTTTTCAACAATTATAACATGGGATTGAGTCAGACCCCGGCAATTTCCAGGTTAATTTGTCCCTGAAATTCCAAAGTAATTGTCATTAGATGGAAAGAAATGTTTCAGTTGTCAGTTTACAAACAATAACAGAGAAGGATCTTTATTTTCACCTTAATTAAATTGTTTGGCAATAGGCAATGAGTTTGCAACGTACTAATAAAGAATTCTGTTACAACTATTCTCAGGTTTAAGACCCTAATGACCAATAAAACGGAACATGACAGCCATGGCAGCAAGACTGTTGAAATTAGCGATATGAAATACAACATTTTCAAGGTATGTAGCTTACCCTGCCTTTTCTTTACTCTTCTTCTTACATAATTTGAAGCTGAGAGGACCAAGGCTTTATATCAGAGGTAATTTACAGCTAGAGACAGGTTTAATTTCTACCTGTCTGTATTTCAGGTGTCTTCTGATCTCTGTCAAAGCTTTTCAGCTAGGACCAACCTTTCACCCTATATATCTTTTTGTCATCTTACTAGGCAATTGACTCTTCCATAAAGCAAGAGAAGAAAATCTTCTACTTAAAGTAATTTTGTACTTTTAAGATGTTCCCAGGCACAATTTCACACTCTGTTAACCGAAAAGTAAATTTACTTAAACAGGTGGATTGCCAGGCTTCATACTAATTCAAATCAGATAATCAGAAGTCAGTGGTGTCCCGTTCAAGAAAGGCTCAAGATTGAGAATTTCACTTTGCTTTTATGGCATTTCTGCATTTAACAGACCTAGGGGAGTTTCATTCATGATGAAGAGATGGTAGGTTACTTAGCACACACCCAGGGAAAAAAACAAGTTTGTGAAACATGTCAGTTAAGTTATTCCGGCTTTCCAGGTCTGCATTTCAAATTCGGAAGAAAGGTACAGAACAGGGAAATCCGAAGTGCAGAACAGGTTGTGTAACTGTTTCACTGTAGGGTTGAGAATTTTCCTTTTTCTCTGTGATGCATACAAAGCTCTTGGTCAGCAGCGGTCGCATCTGGATAGAGGAAATGGAAGTGATCTGGTAGAATATTTTGTCCTACTTGGAAGGGACTATACAAGTTTTGTGCTGGGTGAGAAACACCCAAACTCTGCAGCTCAGGCCATGACAAAAGAAAGAAAATGTAAGCAAGTATAACTAAACAAGCCTCCTTACATTTTTTTATATCAAAAAGTTTTTGAAGATAAACTTTTGCTTCACTGGACAGTGCAACAAATTTAAAAAGTAAACCAGTGAATACTTCATGGAATTAGACAATTTGATGGTAAATACAAGCAGGCAAGTTAAGAAGGTTATGGCATTCTACAGCAATTTCAGTTACAGCACGCAGAGAAGGAGGCAGTGAACTGAGCCACTGGAGACCTAGGTTCTGCTCAGGGCTCTGCTGGAGAGCAGCTTTCCTTCCCTGTACTTCCGTTACTCAAGTAAAAAAAATTTAGAAGTACAATCTTAATTTTGCTACCACTGCTGGTACAAGCACACAGCGCAGAGTCCCCATACCTCTTCTCCACTACCCCCAGGACACTGGCGTGACTTCACTTTCCAATACCAAATCACGCCATTCCCCAGATAAGAGTACTTGTTTGGCTGGGGGTGCGCACATGTAGATCAAAGAGCCAAAACTGACTCTCCCTCTCCCTGCAAACAATTAGTCTTTTTCCTCTGGCCCTGGTGGGGAGAGGGGGAGGCCTGGAAGCTGATTACAAGCACAGCAGGGGAGGCAAGTGGCTGGGAGGTCCCTGACACACATGCTCATGGCATGGCAGTCTGAGTGCTCCAGCTAGCTGGCAGCTCTGCGTGTGACCAGCCTGCAAGGCTTTACAAACCAGGATCCAAAGAGCGTTTTTGCAAGGACATTCATGTTGCTCAGAGACACACTGTCACCCTCTCAGCCTAAAATCCTCCCAGGGCCATTTTCAAAGACCAAGGAAGAAAGGGGTATTAGAAAGCAGCAGATTTGCAACACTAGAAAAGAGCCAGAAGTGGAGGCAACAGCCAGCAAACCATGCGATTCCTGTCTGCGCAGGAAGGGGAGCGCAGTCATTCACAGCCCCTTGCGACTTCAGCGATAACTGCCTCATGCCTGGCCTTCTTCCCATTTCAGATGCTGATGCAGTATTTGTACTATGGAGGAACAGAATCTATGGAAATTCCCACCACTGATATCTTAGAGGTGAGTGTTTTCTTCTCAGTCTTGTTAAGTGCACTGGGGTGTAAATGGTTTGAAAGGAAAAATCTGGGAGCTAACAACACACTTTCAATCCAGGAGTATACTTAACACTTTAAAAAGAGTTCAAAGTTCCAAAACACAGTTACTTGGAACTAAAAACTACTGATTATATTGTGTCCATGGTACGTCGGGGAAAAAAAAAAAAACACATAACACATCACTTAAAGTGCTTTTGGTACTCAGAGCTGGGTGGAAGTTTCCTTTGTCTGTCCTCTCTTTTCTGGGAGAAGGGAGCCATAAGGTGGTACACTTTTTTTTTTTTTTTTGGAGGGGGTGAAGAGGTTGGGGGGAGGGTGGGGCACAGAGAAAGTGCAGCTGATCTGACAGTCCCAGTGCTCACAGCAGGCCAAACACCAGGAGGCTAGAGATCACACACAGACTACTGATTTCAAGCTGCCCTTCTGCACAGCTGACAATGGTACAGCAAAGACTAGGCTAGGAGCAAGTTCGCATTACAGACAGATCCCCTTACAGTAATGCTGTTCAGTCATGAGCAGTCTGATGCTAAAGAGTACATATAACTGGTTATCAGTTTTTTTGTTGTTTGCTTTGTTTTCTTTTGAGGAAAGCACGCTTTTAGCAGTCTAGGTCTCGTATGTCATAGGGACAAAAAGTAGTACAGATGCACTCCTGCAGGAGAAGCACGCCTTTGCTCAGCGTGGAGTTCTGCCCATTGCTTTAGCTGGGCATCTAGTGGCCTTTCTGCTCCTTCACAAGGATTAGCTGCTGAACCAGGGAGTCACAGACCACTCAGAGAGGAAATCATCAGTTCCGTCTCCCCTCTGTAAACCTTTCAAGGCTCATGATCTCAAATAGCTCCTCTCTTGTCCTAATAGCTGCTGTCGGCTGCCAGCCTGTTTCAACTGGATGGCCTCCAGAGACACTGTGAAATCCTCTGTGCCCAGACGATCAGCATGGAGAACTCTGTTAACATCTATAAATATGCAAAGGTATGTGCCAAACTGTCTCATTTAAGCATCACAATGAAGCAGCACGCGTGTTTCTGCTGTCTCGTTTTGGTAACCAAACACAATGGGCATAGAGTGCATCCCTGCTATGCTGGTAACTCTGCCCCAACCACAGCCACGAGTGAGATGATCTACTTTCAGGCAGAAAGGTTCCAGCCTCTGCAGTCCTACACAGCACTAGTATGTTCTTCTGTCTAAAGCAGTCACGCATGAAATTGATGAGAGAACCCTACAGAGCAGGTAGAGAGGTCTTAGCTGGCTGACACAGCATCATCATCATCCAGCAAATCCCAAGAGATTCAAATTATCAGAGCAGTAGGGGCACTTGATCACAGTACAGCAATTAAGTAGCAAACCCTTTCCCAGCACTCCTACTGCTAAAGCATATATTTTACAGCTCCAGAACGAATAGCAGCTGTGTTGTGACACAGATATTCACCTCTATATCAAATAACCTAACCCGAATTATTAATAAAATCTTAAAGGAAATAGTCTGCCATTCCTGGGAGTTTGATAGACGCAGGGTCAGATCCCTTAAAAGGTGAGCAGAAAGATGACCTAATAGCAATGTGCATATTTACTCTGCATGTAGTGGTACACTGATCTTTTTTGATTCCTGACTCTCACACCGGGCCATGTTTTCTGTGGAACTCAGGCTGGTCTGTTCGAGGACCTAAAATGTAACCATATGCAATAGGTAGAAAGGAGCATTCTCATCACCTGGTCTTCAGTACTATTTATTAAATCACTATTTTCACAGAGCTCCAGAACCTGTGTGTGCACAGCGCTCCTAAATACTGAAGCTAAGTTTCATCTTTCTCCTATTACTGAGCTTCCCCCAGAGGTTCTGAAGCAAAGGGAACCAGATCACTGCCAAATCCCCCCCAGCACGTTTACCCCCACTCTCCTGCATTCAGCTCCTTTTTGTAGCAGTCAGACTCGCATCCTAGGAGCCGTATTCCTGTTGCCATGAGTTGTGTGCGCCATCTGGCAGCACATAATTTTATGTTGCAGCACGAGCTCCCTGCCTGCACAGCAAAACAGGTATCTTGGCCACTTCATCAGCCAGCTGCTCTCTTCCTTTAAGAGGAAGAGACTGGACTGCAGGCGAGCGGCTCTGCCAACAGCAGGCCATCAGGGGAAGAAATTAAAAAAGCTTGAATGCCTCTCTGCTCACACCTGTGCCTGCAAAAAGCATCAAAAGAAATTACCAGCCATCACCAGTGCTACCCTCGTGCTTTTCCACAGTTATCACTGTCCTTTTTCTGTCTGAGGCCCAGGCATGTCCTTTAGGTCGATGCCATACAGAAAAAGCTAATTGATCTTACTCTCTTTTGCAGATTCACAACGCACCTGAGCTAGCCTCTTTCTGTGAAGGCTTCTTCCTCAAACACATGAGCTCTCTTCTAGAACAGGACTCATTCAAACAGCTGATCTACAGCAGGAACAGCAAAGTGCAAGGCTTGGACCCTCTGCGGGACTTGCAGACAGCCCTGGCTGTCCGCCTGCACTCGGTGTACGTCACCTCGAGGGTGTGAGGCAAGAACAAGGCAGCGGCAGAAGCACTGGTTCAAACCACACTGGGGTGCACCACCGGGCAAAGCCGTGGCTTTCCTGTTTGCCTTCTGGAGTCATCAGTTCTTGCTGGAAGTCCCCTACAACAGATACCCCGTCGGCAAGGGTACTGCACCTCGTCCCACTGACGGCGGGGAGCTGGCTTCTCTGTGCTACTACTGTCGGAGAATAACACTGTCACAGGCAGCACAAACAAGAATGGAGGATGCAAGCAAAGACCCGAACCGAAGAGATCAACACTGCCATTCACACAAAGCACATCGTGGGGCTGTAGAGAAGTGAGGCAATTTACCTAGAGCTAACACCTAATATGTAGTCTTAAGTGTCTGTCTGCACACCGTAAGGGCCACCTAGTTCATACGCATACATGTTTTACTTGTAAAAAGGCTGCATAGAAGGAGTGTGCTGATCTTATGGACCACTGCCCATTCAACAAGTCATCTGTCTGAACACAGAAGCTGGTGTACACAGACTACTTCACTGCAGTAATAAACACCAGTTTCCACTCATGGCAAGAGACTCCAGCATAAATTTTCCCCTAAACTGTTTGCACCTTGAGAGAGAGATTTTGTAGATGTATGAGGCTGTGTAGAAACTAATACTAACTCTGGAATTACTCACTCTTTATGCCTAGTAAGAAGAACTGAGCTGGGGCAGGGTGGGGAGAAAACTTTATTTTTTTTTAATATGGTTTCACTGTGCTAGTTGTTTAATCTGGATCCAGTTTGAGGAAAGAAAAATACTGCCTACCCTTTCACTATTAAGGTTTGATAGTCCAAGTCACTTTTACCTTAAAAAAAGAAAAAAAGGTTGTGAACATTATCTGTGAGACCTGACATCTTAAGAGATGCTTGCTAAAAGACTCAGGTGTAGTAGGAGCTATCACTATGCTGAAAAACTGTCCAATTGCATAAATAGCAATAAAAGTCTCCCTAAGACCATGAGAAACATACAGCTTGCTACTTTGTTCACTCTGGAGCTAGTTGGGAGCACAAGCCCTGACCTCTAGTCTCTCTCCATGCAGTGACGTTTCCACAGATAGGCTACCTCAGGGGAGACCTCGTAAGGCCGCCTGCTGCCAAGAGGTAGGCTGCAGTCCGAGACCCAGGCTGCAGCACCGAAACAAGATGTCTCAACTTGAACACTCAAGATTCACATTGTTCCTTTGCTTGCAGCAGCCACGTTTCTGTTAAAGAAGGACTCTTTATAGACCTTCTCCTAGCTGACTTAGAGAACTAAAAGCAGATAGATAGTTCAAGATACAGTTTTGTCTGAGGCAACTTATTTTTTTTCCTTTTCTTAAAAAAGCCCAACCTTAGGAAGCTAGCTAGTTATTTTATACATTTACCACACACCTTGTTCTCACCAATAGCTTTAAAGACCATCAGCCATTCCCATCAATCTTTGTAAGCACCCCCCAAAAGCATGTGCTGAGACGCCTTCATTGGTTACAGATGGGTAAAAGGGAAGAGGAAGAAAAGTTTTCATTTGGGAAACTACTGCTTCTTAGGAATTCAACCATTAGTATTGTAACTAAACACACTGGAAGAAATAGGCTCAGCTGGGCACAATCTCCAATGCAAGGCATAGAGGTAGTTTAACTGGATGAAGTGAAGGAAAATGAACTACAGAATCCCCAACAAATTCATCAGAATGTGACATCACTGCTTTGCATCAGAGGCAAACTGCATGCAAAGCAAAGAACGACTCCTCTAGGATCAGTAATCTGACAGACACGTTGGTCAGAGCACACTCCAATGTGTGTTTTAGGTACGTATCCACTTTTGAAGATCACCAGCTTCAATAACCCTATTTATTATCAGAAAGCCATAGAGATGTTTCAAGATTATCACTGGTCTGCCTGAAAAATACCACAAAAGGCTCTATTATCTTGGAAGGTATTTTCAAGTAGCTGCTCCAGCTATCTGTACAAAAATGTAGGTCCTCCTTTGTTGCTGTAATATTACAATGCTTTGTTAATTGTACATTAATGTTGTCATTTATGTAAATGTACCAGGATTTTATTAACAACGTAATTTTAAAAAACACAGCTGCTGTTATTTATTCCGCTTCTCTAACAATGAGAAAACCACATTTAAAAACTTCTGTGGAAAAGATGCTTGCAGTTTTACCATCCTATATTGCTCTGGTATATGTACCTCATATTATGCTTTAAAGCAAGGGATAAAGAGGCATTTATTTCCCTTTCCTGGGCTCAAGCATTTTTTGAACTAATCAGCTTAACTTACTACACTTCAGCATGGAGAACACGTTTGCCTGCCTTTCACCAAAAAGCAGCAGAGAAAAATCCCAATTCTAGGATTCTTCCCCTATTCAGCACAGACACACAGTAAGGCTAAGATGACTGTTAGTTAGCATGGAGGTATCCACACAGTCCTCAGGACAAACACTTGACTCAGTCCCTCACGCATGCAGACGCCCTCTCTGGGGCTTCCTTTTCAGCCACCACAGACCCCAGAGGGCTGAAGTGGCAGTGGCTGGAGCACCCTGACTGCTGCTTCACAAAGGAGCGTGCTAGCAACCACATGCAGTCAGGCGTGCAATGTCATCGGAAGCCCTTCAGAACTCACGGTGACCATCGCACACCAGAGGCGCACAGCTCTCCCCAAGAGGAGGGTACGGAGGCAGCCACAGCTGCTTGTGTTTCACCCCCTATCCTTGGTTAATAAAGCCAGTGACTTAAGTAATGCCAGGACATGGGAAACCTGAACAGAAAGCTGCTAGACCCATTTATGGTCTCATCTCTTCCTTGTTACCATGCTTATCAGAAAGCGGCCCACTCAAATCAGGCTGTAAAGAGCAAGGGCATTTATTTATCTATGAGGTCAGACAAATAGATGTTTCTTTTTGCTGACAGGGCAAGAATTTGACCCAGAAATAACTAAGTATTTTTTTTCCCCTCTTAAGTTTACCCCATAAATCTTTCAGACCCCTACAGAGTTTGGGAATAATGCCTGAACTGTAACTCTGGATTTAGTGCGTCTCTACAGGAAGACTCAAATACTTGGTTTCTTAGGATGCTAATTCTGACCATTTCAGAGGAAGCCATTAATACAGCCAGAACCTGTACCTGGCTGCCCAGAGTCTACTCGTGGTTGTTTCTTTCCTTCACTTTCCCACCGTACATGGGAACAAAGGGAACTGTGCGGCATACCTCCCCGGTGCAGTGAGACTTGAAATCCAGCTCTACAATAAATTAGCTTCATGAGCACTTCTTAGCATTTGATTTACATGACCTGAAAGAAGTCTGCTGGGACTGATACATGAGGGGTGCTTTCCTCTTGTGTTGTACCATTACACCAGCATGCTTGGAAACCAACCAGTACAAACACTGACTTGTTCTCAAGAATCATGGAATACAAACAAAGACCTAGGATTCCCTTTGGAGCACTTTCCAT
Organism: Anas acuta; assembly: GCF_963932015.1. Taxonomy (NCBI): domain Eukaryota; kingdom Metazoa; phylum Chordata; class Aves; order Anseriformes; family Anatidae; genus Anas; species Anas acuta. The sequence continues at coordinate 48,611,545 of NC_088983.1, read as the reverse complement.
CGAAAAAGTAGATTAAATAGAAATTTGTCATGAAACTAGTTGCACGCCACCTCCATTTTATGCAGGACTGCCCCTCCCTCGCAGTCCTAGAAAGTAACGTAGCAGAGTTTGCTTTGGGAAGCACAAAACTGCTGCTCATTATTACAATAACTTCATGGAGTTGAGGAAGCAGAGCTTACACATCTGCCTGAACACGCCCAATGACTTTCAGACTAAAGCAAAACCTTATTGCTTTACAATAAGCCTTTGCACAGCAGGCAAGCACCAGCTAAAGTAGTGCTGCTACCAACTGGCCCTTTGCCCTCACCGAATGCTGCCCAAGCAGCCAGACGGTGCTTCCTGCACCTGCCATAACAGAGACCGCCAGGGAGACGCCAGAGGAAAGAGAGGAGAGAGGCAACTCCCTTGAGGAAGCAGGGCAGCAAGCTGCTGTCACTGCTGCTTGTAGCAGAGAAAGAGGACTCAGAAGCTAGACTCAGCTCCCCAGGAGGTTTTGAGTATAAGGGATCCATTAGTGCACAGCAAAGAAAATAGAAATTGCCCTCACAGCACTGTTTGCCCAAGCAAAAGAGGGGGTCACAAAAAAAGCTTCTGTTGTATGATGAAAATTGCACCATGGCAGGGAAAAAGGCCTTAACCACAGCAACTCAGATTGGCCCAGTCCCAGAGGTAGAGGCAGTGCCCGTGCTGTCTGTTTTCCTACTGGTCATAACTTGAAAACAAGCAAGCCACTTCAAAACTGTTCAGCGGGAGTGCATAGTCAAAGCTCTTTGCTTCCCAAATGCCCACTGGACAGGCAGCTCACTAGCCAGGACTTCACACAGCACTCCACTTTCAGCTCAGCCATGAGAAAGCTGCCGGTGCCTTTCACCGCCTCTCTCCCCCCTCAGCCTTTGCATACCCAGCACACCAACTAAAGGTTGTTTTTTCACCCTCTCCGGACAGCCCCCCCGCACCTCACCACAGCTGTGGCAGGCAAACCTCCCCCTGCACGCAGAGCCTGCTGCAGCAGTACGGATCCTCAGCACCGCTGGTTCTCTTCCTCCCAGGTACCTCTCGGAGGTCAGCCCCCTCCAGCTGTCAAAATAGCTCACGGGTCTCCGAGCAAGCAGGATGATTCCACTGACAACTAGGTCACATCTACCCACCACCTGCAGGGAGCTGCTCAGCTAGACGCGGCTTCCCGATTTGCCTCCAATTAGCCACAGCACTCGGTCACTGCAGGCAGACAAACTCACTGGGCACAGGAGAGGAGAGTGAACGCGCAGCAACGTGACAGGCACTAGATCAGCAACCCAGGAGCACTGAAAAAGGCTGGAAGCCGACTTTGTGGGTTAGAAACAGGCCTGAAACACTACTGCATCTGCTTACTGGGTTGGGCAAAGAGCTGTCCCACTGAATAGGAAGCCGAGCCGGCTTTGCCTTTGGATGAACGCACGCACTGCGATCAGCAGTACACCAGACCAAGTATACACAGCCCCCTCTGTAGGGGATCCTGCATACACAATTAACAGGAACCAGCTCACCATAGGGAAACTTATATCAAATAACACACAAAAGACCCTAAAATCTAAAGATGCAGAACCCACTCTCTTCTCAACTCACGTTTTGCGACACTCTTAGTGTGCTGCTGGCTATGGACAGACACGTGTTCCTGCCTTGTGGTTGGACCGCATTCAACTAGCCCTTACTCTAGATGGAATTTTAACCCAACCTGACTGATCTAAAGCACAGACATATTAAAATAAATATATATATATATATCCACCTCCCCCACTTATTTTAGTATTTGAGGGCTTTTTTCCATTTTGCTCTTCAAAGGGCAATCAACAGACAGAGGAATCCAAAAAGCTGCCAGAAATCATAAAACGTACACGGAAAACTTGACAAAGAATGGTTCAACTCTGAATACATACATTTTCTGTAGAAGTAGCAAAATTCTGTTTAAATAAACTCCCACTCTGGAATGGAGGGGCACAGTCATTAATAATGCCTAAGAAGTACAAGTATAAACACGAAGCTCAAATCCTTCAAGTCTTTTACTACAACTAAAGGACACTGAGTTCACAGATAACAAAGCAAAAATTGCTACAGTCTATTACAGACAGAAAGCAGCAGAGGCAGCTCAATGAAGATGTCAGCCAAATATCAAAATCCTGATTTGCTTGAAGAACCCAGTTTAGTTTTGCCCACTACCTTCCACACTGATTTACAGACAATTTACAAGAATTTTTGCCAGACTACCTAGTTATGTTCATTGATCACCTCCTACGTAACACAAATGCTTCCAAATTGAGTGGGGAAGATGCCAGCTTCCTATTTTACTTCACACTACTTAGTAGCAATGGTTTGCAGAATTTGGCATATAAGAAGGGCATATAAGAAGGAAAAAGCACACAAACAGCCGTGATGACACCACCATTCTTAATCTGCCTTTATTTCTGAAGGTATCCCACGCCTTTCTCCCCAGCATCTGAGCACCCACAGACTGCCAAGCTCTAACAACACACCGAACGTTGCTCATTTTGACACGCTGCCAGTTTGGCTCCTGTGTAAGTAAATGTACTTTCCCCAGGACAGTGCCAGTAGGACAGGCATCAAGGTTTTCAAGACTGCTGCCTACTACCATGACGCCATATTTCCTGAAACAGCCAACCACCTCATCTGGCTTGAGGTGCATGGAACAGCTTCACATCACAACCCCAAGTAAAGGGGAGTCCCCAGGGCCACACAGGTCACAGCAGAAACAGAGGACAGTCAATTTGTACGCTGATTAATAGCTATTTAGCATAGCCTTTTAAACAAACTGACGCTTCGAAGTATTTTTCAGTTAAAAAAAAAGCAACACAAATCGTTCTTGAACTTCCTAATCATTTGATCCCCCATTTAGCCATTAGAAACACAAACCAATTTCTGTGCCTTAACAACACATGGCTGTTTTATAACACAAGTTAAAGGTCTTAAACCTTACTTTTGAGCCCATTATTAGAACTAGAGTTTAGCAGCACTCTCAGACATGCGTTGTAGTTTGCATCTTCAGCAATTAATGTTTTCTTATCACAACTAACTTGCAATTAAAAAAAAGCCTTCAGATACTGTCAGCTACTAGATAGTAATACCCAGAGCAAGTAAAACACTACCATGCAGGCAAACAAACCAACAACTCACACAGTACCAGCAGTTATTTCAGGTTCTGTATCAGTGCTAAGTTTCAACACACTTTGAAGAGACTCTACAAGCATTGAAAGCTTTGACTTGCAGCCTGTTAGACCACAGCTGAATCCCTCAGTGTTGAGTATAATAAAGTAGGCAAGCCAACGTTATCCAGACACCACACACTAAATATTTGATACCGGTTTCTTACTTGACCACCATGTCAAGCACATCTTCATAAACCCTTCCTGAAAGAGCTAAAGGATGTGACCAACTTGGGACAATCCTTAAAAAAGATATTAATTATCTTTTATTACAATAATACCTCAGACAAAAGTGAGCAACTCCAGAGGTTTCTTTACTGAACTAAACAAGCCACTGGAAAACCACAGTCCTACAGGTAACCATAGGAAATATTTTTCTTACATGGGGCTTCCCCAGCCCAACTGAAACAGCAGATCCCCACTAGAGAAGAGCCTTCCAGCCAGCACCCCTCTGGGCTACTAATGCTCGACAGAACTGCTTCCTTCTCAGCTGGCTGTGGAGTGTCCCCCAAAAGGGCTCCAGCACTAGCCCCAGCCCCGCATAGCAGCTTGCTTGTTTGTCTCTTCCAGGACCAAGGCAGGCAGACAACTAGACAACAACATCCAGCAGACTCCCTAAAGCAAGGAGGCTCTTCACCCCTTACCAGTTGTCCCACTGTTAACAATAACAGCAAAAAGAGAGAGTTTACACTCACCTTTTCTTCTTGACAACTTCCCAGGCAGCTGTGAAGAACCTCATACTTCGTGTCTTCCCTGCCTGCTCTTTTCACAACTTCTTTAGAGCCTGTTCAGTGCAGCTAGCCACCACATCATTGCTGCAGGGTGCCAGCGCCACTCTTTCAGCACAGCTGGGAGATAACGGGGCTCCTCATTAAGCCTTTAGAAGCTGCAGCTGTAGATCTCAGGGCTTAACTGCCCCCAGCATGGGGGCTGTATTGCTGCTGCTGACTCACAAAGTGGGCTGTTAACCAAAGGTATATATAAAGGCTGTGCTGTGCAAGGCTCATGTTTACTTAGATGCTTCATAAAACAGCTTCCTAGAGAACACATAGTGTGTTTTAACTGAGAAAAAATTGGTTCTTCAGAGATTTACTGGAAATAGGAGCTCTGAAATCTACAAACAAATAGAAAGTGGCTATGTATCACCTGCAGGTAAGTCTTTCTTTTCCAAATCTTTATGCTGGAGCATTGAGCTAATGCACCAGGGCAGCAAGGTTTGGGGCAGGAATGGTTCTGTGTCAGAGTTTGCCATGGTTTTGATGCCCCTGGATTCTGAGAGCTACCAGAACTAGAGCACTGCAGTCCCAGAAAGTCCTAACTCTAGACTCATACATTTTTACTGCCAAGTAGGAACCACCAAAGAGCAGAGCTGAAACTTACCTGCTTGACTGGCCCCTGAACTGGAAAAGCAGATCACTAGGACCAGGTGTCAGTATGATAGTGCTGATTTCCTGGCAACCTTTACACAAAGCTTTCCAACAAAGTCAAGTAGTAGGCCTAGGTGAGCAGATAGCAAGGGAGACATAACAGCCAGAGCCACTCTTACAGCATCTGTTAATCATCCTATCCTGCTTGAGAACTAGGAAATGTAAATTATTGAGCTATGGAAATGCTGAGACCTTGTAAGCAAGTGTGAATGCAAAAGAGCCTTTTATTACAGCTGCTTGAGCAGCACAGTAAGTAGGAACTATACACCACCTTCCAAAATAGAAGTGTTCATTGTATACCCTGAATTCTTGTGAGCAAAGACTACATCATTGACAACACTGTTAGAGCTCACTGAATAATCAGCTCCAAATTAAAAAAGTGAGCTGTTGCCCACACTGAAATCCCCTTGAGCTACAAAGGAATGGTAGTACTACTGAATCAGTAGCTGAATATATCAAGATGTACTGCAATGCTAAAACGTAGTCACATACCACAGGCTAATGCATTTCTATTGTTTGGCCACTCTTTTTTTTTAATAAAGACACCAACAACTATGAAGCAACGAAGTTTACAGACTGATCTCTCCTGTCTGAATGAAAACTTTGTAGTTGCTAAGGCACCCTCATAAGATCCCAGTGTGTTGCACAGTGCCTCACTCAAGCTCTGCAATCACACTTCATAAAAAATCTCCACAGACTGTCTCCTGGCAGTATCACTGCACTTCCCTTAATACAAACATTTTTAAAGTGCCTCTAAGGCTTTTCTTTTTCCCTAGCTCTCACCCCCCTGCTCCATTCCCCACCCCCCAAAAAAAAAAGTCTTTTGATTTGAAAGGAGAATAGTACTTCTTGAGTACAGACCAGTCACTTGTTAATTCAAGTTCACTGATTGTCTTTAAGTCATTTCTTCCACTTCTGCTTTATATCTTTAGTCTTCTTAAATTTCTTCTGTTGCCTGGGTCCTCTTGCTGCTTCTAGTTTTCTTTTCTTCTCACTGGGAAACAGGAACAAAATATTTGTTTAAAATACACTGGGAAGCCCATCCAGCTGCAAAAATCTTGTTGTAAAAAGCAGAAAGGATCTATGTAGAAATGGTTGCTTCAAGGCCTCCCAGAGAAAGTGACTGAGAGAAAATATTTCCAATTTCTTGGGTCATTTAGAATGCTACAGAAAGCATGAATAAGAGTATGGCCTAGACTTCCCACTGTCTTGAGATTCTTTAACCCAATTTGAATCCCATGAGATCTTGATTTTTAGCTGCATTTTGTTGTTGCTTTTCAAGACTAAGTCTCCTAAAGGCAATTCATTTAAGGCATCTGGAAGTTAGAGTAACTAGAAAAAATACTGTCACTGACAGCTGTAAATTTAAGTACACAATTTTTTTCCTGCATTAGATTCTGACTACAGCAAACATGACAGGGCTCCAATCTTTATAAGCATTGATGAGATTCTCTCATTTCTGTAAGGTTTTTAGAAACTCTCAGCTGCCAGCATTCATGAAAAGAACATGAATACACACAAGGTAGAAAAGAGATGCAAAAAACATTACATGATTACTTCAACCTTCAGACACCCAGGGAAGGGGCAACAGGCAAGCAGGCCAAGTCCCAATTATAAATTCCCAAGGAAGAGGTGAGGAAACACTCCATGCTGGGCCAGGTAAAAGAAATAAGATGGATGAAAAGGAAGGAACTGCAGAAAGGCACACTCAGTATTTTGCAGACTCAAATTTGAAAGAACTCTCCATAATTTATTCCTATTTTCTCCAATGGGAATATCATAGGCTTCCACCCAGTGCTAGCCCCCAAGGCAACAGGACAGTAATGTGAAGTGAGTTTGTTCTTTGGAAGTGTCCCAAGGGAGAAATAGCACCAATTTGTGTGGCCAAGATCAAGACTTAACCATGTCAATAGAAAGAGTTGCTATAAGCAATTGAGTTATACGCAGACAAGACTATAATCTAGAGCAACAAACACACAAGCCACAGAAGCGCTCTCCATTAGAGGAATGCTCATACCCTGATTTCTCTGGAAAACTGGGAATATATTAAGGACATTACATTCATTTTTATCTGAATTAGCTCTTCAGCTTCACCCTTTTAGGAAAAAAAATGCAGTAAAGCTAGCAGGACAAAAGAGACTGTAGAGTATTTCAACTTCCCTAACCTTTTCACACTGACGATGGAAGCATTCTGTCCTGCTTTACTCAGCACCTGATTCCATTCTTCATCGTCCCCGCGGATAATATATCTAAGTGAAAAGGGTAAAGGAAAATTCAAGTAAAATTGCCAGCTCAAAGCAGGAAAAAAAGTGATTATATTGTCAGATACACAGTATACTTCAAACAAAGCTACTGCATTAGCACCCAACAAAACCAGTATTTAGAAATGCATACAAAACTAGACTGGCAAAGAGATACAACAGCTCGTCACGACTTTGTCAGCAGACTCAATCTGAACTAGGTCGATAGCAACCAACAATTGTCTTCATCCAAAGCTGGTCAATAGCAGATGAAGCTCTCTCAGGAGCTGCTATTGTAAACATCACGAAACTGTTCTTTGAAAGCCTCTCATCAGAAAAGCAGAATACTTAACAGAGTATATCTTTTATGAATGCAAAAAATAAGGCCACAAAGGTGTTAGTTTCCATAGCAGTGGCGTATACTTCTCTGCCCACTAGATTTCCTAAAACACACACTTTCGCACATTACAGCTATAAGACTGACAAACACAATCAGAACTATATTCACTATATAGATTTTGTTTCTAAAAGGTTGATTGCTTTTTCTTTTTTTCCTCCCCCACAAAGGAAGATGGATGTTTGTGGTAGTAAAGGAAGAGGCTGCAAAAAGCAACGGCTTATAACAGAAAGGTAAATTAGCAGCTGCTCTTAGCCAGCAGTAAGCTTGAATGGTAGTTTTTCTGCATCCATCCAGGAAAAACTGAAGACCTGCAGGTTTGTTTTGGAAAGAAACTAAAACAGCAACTGCTATTCAGCTAAACTCACGTGCTGTGGTTCTTGTCATTATGTTCAAATACCCTCAAAATAACACAAATTTAACTAGGCAAAGTAGTCATGTAGCAAGACTAAGTGGTTGCTCTGTATCTCAAGTTCTTAGAGATTCAGATTAGATTCATCTTTGTTTATACAAGGCGAAACAACACTGGACAAAGACAAATCAAACAGCTCTGTCTGTTCTATTAGCTTTCTATAACCTGTATTAAAAAGTTTTCAAAACAGATTTGTGTCCCTCTTTCCTTATAGAGAAGAACATGAATCTGTTTCTGGATAAAATAAAAAAGGAGCATAGTCCAAAATCACAAACAGGTATATCATACTATCAAATCTAGTAAATAGAATTTTAATTCTTTATAAGTTCTGGTTATCTTGTTTTCCTAGTGTGATCGCCTTACAAGTCACTTCAAATCACATCCATTTTTGTTCGACCCTCAAATGAGAGGACCAAAGATTCCTTTTCTCAGATCTAACAGACAAGAGAGAAAAGGGAGAGGATCAGAGCGGCACGTGTAACTCCCATTGGCCCAGAAAGAGAGACATCTGCTGACATTTCAAGGAAGTTGCTGGTTTGGCAATTCTGTATTCTACAAACTGTCCAGCTCTACAACAGCTAAAAGCATCTGCACGCTGCAGTTAGTAAAGGAAGCTCTCTCTTGTTCTTTAATATTGGTTTTGGGGTATTTTGTGTGTGGGGTTTCTTTTTCTTATTAAAGAAGAGAATACTAACATTAGCCAGGTACTAATTTTTACTTGAGTTGAAGACAGCTGAATACAGAAAAGCTGGACAGCAGACAACAGGACCTGTGTATGCTGGTTTGAGGAAACTAATGACCATTTCTAGAAGCACAATAACTGTCAAATTATAAACAATCCAAAACCAGGCAGTTTTTTCATTACTCCAAATTACAGAACTATAGAAGTTACATGTGTAACATACATACCATACACAGTCAGGATCAAGACTGCCCTATAGATACATAGTAAGAGTTCTTGCCACAATAAGAGTAATTTGTCATTTAAATAAAAGACAAAGGAGAACACAAGTAAAATAAAGTGCTTAAGACCATATCCAAGGTACTGAGAACTGAAGTGGCATTTCCACATCTGCTGTGTGCAGTACTGCAATGATGAACCAGCCCCAACTTTAATAATTCAGTTCTATGGTTCCAAAGACAGATCTCACTGATGATCAGGTGTGGTCTTTTGCTTTTTGTTCAAAAAGGGGCATCAGTAACCTCATGCTTGGCAAAAAGTAAAATTCATGCATATGACACACTTTTCAGGAAAATAAATTCATGTATTGAGTTAAGCGGGTGAATGACACTGAACAGATAAGTTCTGTTACTGAATTTAACTCATACTGGAAAGAATGTTGCGAGTATGAAACAAAGGAACTGCTAGCAGAGCTGATCAAGACAATTACTGGCTATCAGGCACATAATATCTAACATTTCCATTAGATTAGCAGCATATGCTTATCCCACATGGCTACCATTGAAGATACACACTGCTACTTCTCACTTATTGATGGTGTGAGATCATCATTTTGTGACTACAGCCTTCTGCACAAGACTCAGCAAGATGTACTAGTGCTGGTGACCCAGCATTCAAATAGATACCAGAGGAAAAGTGGATCTGACACTCATACAGATGAGTTCTTACTGTGTAAGGTCCATTTCTTTTAGCTTCACCACTTCTTGCTTGTGTTTTTCTTGGAATTCCTTTGCGGCTTCTTCCTACAAAAAGGATAGCACAACAGATGCATTAAGTTCTGACTGCAACAGTAATCATGTAATACAAGCAAAACTTGTTTCCCCACTAAAGAGAAAAAACAAACACTAGATGATCCTACAAAGCTTTTTTCTGTAACTGCATTTTTATGTAATCGATATACATATAGTTGTAATGCATAACTCCAAAATCTTTGTGGGTTCTGTGAAAATCTGTATGGCAGATTAACAAAGCATGACAAAGAATGTAACAGCAAAAACTGGATTTATAACTACCACATAGTGACAGAGGTGACACACAACTCTAATCCAAGAAAATTTAGATTACAAGGCTTCTGCGCTCAAGGGAGTTCCATGAACAGTGCTTATGTATGTATTAAGAAGAAAGTTCATAATTACCAAATCATCATTTAAAGATTTAATTGTAGGTTCCATTACAATATCCTTTGTTGCTACCATCTGTTCCTCCACAGCCTTTTCCTGGACAGTGTTGAACAACTGAAAATGAAATAAACCAACACATGTAAGACTCAGTGTTTCTTCTACAATTGTGCTTAAAAATAAGTAATAAATGCTGGTTGTCCCCATGAAACTCTTGTAACCCTGCAAATATTTTCAGACAGTTTACTTCTGATGCATACGTTCCATCATACTAAAATAAAAAGCTCAAAGCTTCTTCCTGAAGGCAGAATTACACATAGCTTTCATTAAAAGTATAAAAATAAAAACAAAATAAAAATAATAAATAAAAATAATAAATTAATAAATAAATAATAAAAAATAAAATAAAAAATAAGAACTCAGCAACATTCTATATCAATACACTGATTTGATGAACATTTGTAGTTAAAAGCTGCATATTTATTTTTCTGTATGTAACAGTCTTCAAGATAATTAGGTAAGTGTTATGTAGAGCATAGCATCTCTTCAATGAACATCTTATGCCATACCACAGAACCTTCGCTAATATATTCTGTTCCTTGAGAACTAGAGGCAATAGACTGCACAAGTGAGTGCAAGCAGCTAGCAACTTTTATGTCTGTCTTTTTCCTTAGTAACTCATCACGCTACTCGCTTTACTGCAGATACCATGCGAAAAAACAGACCCAAAACTTTCCAGTAATTTCACTAGACTTAGGTCCACCTCTAAATGACATTAGAGAAAGTTTTTTTGTTTGGTTGATATAAAAACAAACAAACCAAAAAAAAAAAACAAGCAAACAAAGGCAGAGATGCTGTCAATGCAGTGAACCATCATAAACAAATGTCTCAAGTTCAGCTGGCATCACTAGCTGTATGTTCAGCATTTTGGTTTGGGTCATTTCAACACTTAAAAACGTAACATTAGCACTCTTATTTGGGAAAACACAATATAAATCAAAGCCATAAATACCTGCTTTTTCCACTAGGATTTTCCCCTCTTACAAACAAAGTTTACAGTCAATTTTTGTGGAGATGTTAAAGATACATAATTCCAATTCAGCTTTCTACTAGCACCAGGCTCAGTACTGGAATTATACTTTGGTCTGATACACCCAAGGCAAAGCTCATCATGATGCAATTACCTGGACTACTTTGCGGATGATTCTGTTGAAGAGGCCCATCAACTGACTGCTGGGCAGTTCTACCTCCTTTTCCAGTTGGTCCAGAGATTTATGCTGTAGGCCAATCCCTAAAAGAAGGGCCTGAGGAAATGACATTTCAGTTAGAGAGGCTTTTAGAGCAAACACATAAATAGTATCTTCTATGTCCCTGACATTTTACCAAGTCCTTGTCTACTCAGCTAATACAGGGCTCCTCTGGTACAAGCTCAAGCTTTGCTCAGATGCACTGAACACCCCTATGTTATGCTGTAGTCAGCTGGCAGCATTCCATACTTAGTGCAAATGAATACCTCTCTCCTGAGGTACAGCTCAAGAACCAAAAGACATTGAGGTGCTTTTAAGCCATAGTTCACACAATATTATAAACACACAAAGTACTTCACCGAACATGCAACAGTATGATCTCTGCAGATTTTATTCAAAGCAAGCACTAAAGTTAGAACACAAGCAGGAGAAACCATAAAGAGGACCACAGAAGTATAAATCAACTGAAGCAAAGGCTTCTTTTTAAAAATGACATGAAATGGGAAACTAATCCAAAATTAGGAGACAGCAGAAAAGTATAAAAAGAGATGAAGCATGGCTTGCTCTCAGTGATACATACCGACTGTGCAGCTGAGAGAGAGATATCACCCAACTGGTTGAGAAAAAACATCCTGGCAATGGTAGGTACCATATCCATGATGAGATGATAGTCCACCATGTTGCGAGAATACATCTCTAATCTCTTCAAGTCATATGGGATGAAAACAGATTCTAATTCAGCACGGCTGATGGCTGAATGATAAAGAGACATCACTGTCAAGACTGCTATTCACAGCTCTCCAGGATCTCATTATTTAACAAACTCCTTTTTCACATCATTGACTGAAGGCCAACTGCTATCCCTGAAGTTCACTTTCCAACACACTTCAGAATTCAACTCACTAGGTATAACACTGCTACTAGGACTGGCTTGGTTATTCCAAGTCTTTTCAGACAGAAATACAACCATATAAAGAACATTGCAACTGTCAAAACAGACCAGTTTATCAACTCAAACATGCCAGATAGACTAAAAACAGTGAGAACTGGGAATCAGTTTGCTCAGACTTTCAATGTATTACACTGGTTTTGCTGATAAAAACTTTCTTTGTAGCAGCAACCAAACCTCTTTCACCAAGACATACTAAAACCTACAAAACGCCGATTACCAAGTTCACTCAAGAGGACCACCCTCTGTTAGGCTTACTGAGAAGACATCAATTTGCTTTTAAAGAGGACTTTTAAGCCATGAGGGATTGTTAAGAGTTGCCTTATCTGGCCCTTTTTGTTACTACATATGTGTTCACCCTAGCAAGTGCTGCACTAAGCCCAAAGAACACACAGTCAACTAAAGCTTCTCTCTTAGAAAGACATATAATTTGAATTTCCAAATTTCTGATAACATTCTCCCTAAGATCCTAAATTAGCTGCTTTGCCTATTGACCTTTGATTCTCAAGGCTTCTCTTCTAACTCCATACTGAACTGAGTAGACTTCTTTATTCATTCACTAGATTTTGTTTTGTCATGCCTTTAGCTGCTACAGTCCTCTAATTTTGGAGTACTTAAATCTCCGACTGAAATTAAAAAAGCACAGGAAAAAAAAATCACCACCACCCCAAACCGCTACCTGTTTTTAATTGGCAGAAAATGTCCTGTTAGTTTTTACTCAAAAATACAAGCTTTTTTTTATTTTTTGGATGATGGAAACAAAACACTAAGAACAATTCATCACATCTCACAAGAGGCATCACACCATGCATGTGCTTGAGAACTCTGATAAACCTACACAAAGACTTTAAATTGCATTCTAAATGAGTATGTGAGCCAGGGTACTTACGGGGTTGTGACTGCTGTTTGATATTTTTGTTCTGTAGAATATTCAATGCCAGTGAAGGAGAGAATGTGCTGAACTGGTAGGAAAGCAGAGAAAGGAAGCGCCTCCTAAAATCTACAGGACAAGATCAGAAAACAAATGACTCATGTGGACCTCTAGAAAAAATATTCCAGAATATTTTTCCAGCATTAGCTCAGTTACCTTTCCAGAAGGCTGTAAGCCAAGGCTCCTGTTCAGACTCCTCTTCATTCAGCATCTTCAGCATGATGCATGAATGCTCACCAGTCAGGTCATTCTAATAATGAAGATACATTTCCCATCATCTCCATGAACTGTGTATACTCTATGCTAAACTGAAGAAGGCAAGGGTCTTCTAAACCAACAACTCATATATCAACTGCTACTGATCACCACCACCAAATATAAACCTGATGAACTTCTATAATTTGGTAAATCCCAGTGCTGAGAGATTTTGGCTTCTTGAGATAACCACCACTCACCAGTGTCGCAAATCGCAGTTATAGCTCAAGAGCCAAAAAAACATAAGGAAAGTGGGATAACAAGGGACAAATTATTCTCTCCAACAGTACTGAAACAGCTCGTGCTTTTTTTGGTAAACACCTAGGGAAAGCAATGGCAGTCAGTTCAAGGGCCAGTAGCATATTTTACCAGTAACAACGCTGAACAGATGCATCTTTGTTATAATTTTTTAGGTGCAAACTACTCAGAGGACCACATTCAAAACCCTAAAATTTGAAACCCTTAGTTAACTATTAGACCAAAGAACAAAAATGAATACAAAACAAACCCCAAATGTAGTCCTGGAATTATTTTTTCCTAAATCACATCTCACAGAAGTTAATGGAAAGATGCCCAGTGATTTCAATAGGGCTGGATTTCATTCAGAAACAGTATGCTACTTACTGGTGTTTGCCTTAGATAAACTGGCACAAATCCAGCACGTTTCCAAAACCTAGGGAAAAGGATAAGAGAAAGTACACTGATAATTATGGAGCTGTTGATTTTGTAGTAATACTTGTGGTTAAATAAAATCTATCTACTGCACAATAACAACTGTTGAAAGGTAGGCACTACCCCTGCAGCTAATAAAATTCACCACTGACAGGAAGTTCCGAGAGCAATCAAACTGACTGAGATTCTAACTTTGAGGAGTGAAACAATGATGACTGTGACAACAGAAAATAAATGAGCTTTCAAAGACTAACAGGTAAGACACAAGAACTCTTGAATTCAGCATGTTTCCAGGACCTCCTTTAAAAAAATGCAAACTGGTTTTGATCACAAACAAATACTACAGACTCCTAAAGTATACCCCAGGGAAGGTCTGAAGGATTTACAGTTTACTTCAGACTTCAATGAATGCTGACTTTCCCTGGCAAATTCCAGGTTTCTCACAATCACTGGTGGACCAGAGAGAAACCCAATCTGACCTGCAAAATCCTACTAACATCCCTTTCCATCCTCCTTTTCCTTCTTGCATCTTAGTTGTGAACTGATATTACAATTCATTTTGCCCAGGAAAAGGAGGACTAGTAATAAAAAGAACTGGTGAGACAAAATATATGGCATCCTAGACAAAAGAAAGAAGCCAAGCCCCACAGCAACTGTCACTGGCAACCCACCTCCGCAGGCCACAGGATGACTACCCACCAGCTGTGCAGGATGAGGCAGATTTTAGCAGGAAGCCCTATATGTGCATCCCAGCCTCTCCTTACCCCACTATTCTTCCTTATCTATCCCACCAAACCTAACAGACAAATAATTTTAAAAACATAGTAGTCAAACACTCCTCTGCCCTGAGAGAGATTGTTCAATTAAGATATCTGAACCATTTGCTTCATAATTTGCAGAGATTAAGACTTTTTCCACAATTCACCATCACATTTTGGCATGAATTTTGCTGCATGCTTGCCATGGAACAAAACAGGCTACAGTCTGTGTCTGAAATGCCAAATCGCACACAGCTGTCTAACAGCTCTGATTGGGTCAGTCACAAACTGGCTTCCTTGGGTCTTCTGTTGGACTCAATCTCATCTTTTGTGAGATGGTCCCCTGCAAACAAGGATAAGCCAGCAAGGGAGCAAAGTTTCAGGTGATAAATGACTGCTTTGCTGTTAGGCTAGTAGCAGAAACAATTCTGCATTATTTTGAAACTGTCTCCCACTCTTAACACACTGAGAAAGTCTGAAAAACCTAGATATTTTACCAATTCTCGTAATATATAAAAACAGTTACCATGTATTATAAAATTGTAAGTTCTAATACAGAACTATAATTTGAAATGGAGAGAAAAATTAAAAATTTTAATAAATGATTTTTTGCTGCAGTAATTCACTTCCTCCTTGGTGAGAAAAAAAAAAGAGAAGTAGATGCAGTTGCTACTGGCAAGTGTTTACATAAGGCAGGAAACAAACAACTAACTTTGAAGTTAGCAGCAGCTCAAGTTTCTACAGGTCACAAGAAGGAGTATTTAACTTCCTACTTACTAGAGGTGGTGTTCTCTAGCCTAGAAAAACTGATCAATTAAAGCTAATTAACTCTTCAGAAGGGTCACAGAAAAAATCAAGAAGGAAATGGGTTTTCCCTCAGGAGGAGTTTGAGGAAAATTTACCCTGAAGGATGCGTTAAGTGCTTAGGTTCAGCTCTACTGCACAAGACAAGGCCTTGCAAGAGAAGAGGGCTTGGAGCTGCCCAGATTTAGAAACCAAGTGAAACATGCAGAGAGGAGAAAGTCTATGGGGTAAAATACCCACATCTGTATCTACATATCATTTACAAATCACAGATACTCTATTATTTATATAGTTATATTTTTGCACTGGGTCTAAACAGAAAAAGGTCTTACTTGAGTAATCTTGGTGTTAGGCCATACGACACCCCTAGATAGTCTAGACTCTCAGCTTGTCTCTCACTTAGTTTGAGAAGTAAAGGGGGCAAGTCTTTCCGGGGCGTCACAACCTCTTCCAATAAACTAACAGTCTGAAAGAGAAAGTGGAAGTGGGTTAGTAGCATTCCTCATGGCAATTTGCAAATTAAGTCTCATATTTTGTACAAAGAATAAATACAAATATTTCATCCTTACACAGAGAAATCAATATTGAGATTTAGTGAGAAGCAGACAGCTTTAGTACAACAGAAAATAAAAGAAACATACTGAGTTACATACCTCACTGCTTACAGTTGCAATTTCTTTTGGCTTCTGAATTGTTTTTTCTTCCAAACAAGGGAATTGACCTTCATAGTACATCTGCAGTAAATTCAAAGCTCTGCTGCCATAGCCCATCTGTGAATTATGAACAATGCTATATAAGCAAAGAGATATATCTATTTTTTAAAGCAGGACAACATTTTCCCCTTAAAATTCCATTAACAATCACCCGTTTAGAAATTACTCGGCCACCACAAAAATGCATTTTGTTTACTACACAGGAACTCCATGGGGAAGAAAACTATAGACCTTGCTGGGTGACCAAAAGCACAACAAGAGCACAGTCGGTAGCTCAAGACAGTATAATAATTCTCATTGATTATCTCTGGCACTCTGAAAATACCAAACACCAGTGTGAACATTTGGTAATCTCACAGAAAGTGTCACTGGATCTTGATTGTACACGGGGACAAGTAGAACTTAGCTCTGCCTGTACAGCCATTCTCGTGGTACCACTGCTGACTACTTACAATAGGTTTCAAAATATTTACCCCCTGATAATCCGGATGAACTGCAATGCGAACAACACGCCCACCAGAGAGGCCGCCAAAGTCCGGGTCTTGGAACTGTATAAGAGACAAGAGTCAATTTAAAGTACACGGAAGGGTGCCCTGGAAATAAGCAGTAGTGCTGAAAGACGTCTTGGGTGTGGGTGTGAGTACACAGCCAAATTATTCACCTGTTCTGAAATAGTCCAGGGAATAAGATCACCAGAAGCCTTCTTTCCTCTAGAAAGGCTGTTCATGATAGACTGGCGAGAAATCTCCCCTTCCATGCACACCTGACAGAAAAGGCAGAAGACCGTGAATGGAGACAAAGTGCTTTATCCCAGAGTCACTCCAATACAGCGTAAACAAAATTTATCCTCAGTTGCTGAGACCACTATGCAGTATTGACATGTCACTTGACCCCTACTCTGCAACATGATAAACAAATGTGTATGAGCCAAACAACAGGCTCTACCCCTACAAGCAGTCTCAAGAGGCACACCAGTGAGCCAGCCAGGTATATCTGGCACAGCAGGCACTACACAATGGTGCAACAGAGGCCTGAAGAGACTAAAGCATACAATGTGCTCTAAGTGTTTTCTGTAGTCTGTCAGCAGCAAACATAAAACATTATCCCTCCCAGTATTTCTCTTTAAGAGTCAAATACAGCTTTTTTTTTTTTTCCCTTTAAGAAATAGTCGACTTAACTAGTTGCACTGAACACAGATAATTAAGAATCCGTGTTCTTAAGGAAGAAAGCATTTAGTCAGATATCTAACAGTCAAGGACTGAAATATTTCTACATCTCTGAACATCTGTATCTGAGGAATTTGTATTTTTGCAGTTCTATTGCAAATAAAAGGAATTCTGGAGACACAGAATAAGCAGAATGAACCAGTGAATCAATTCTCCTTAGCGCGAAGTTGAAATGAGAGGAGAAAGTCATTTATTGAACCAATAATTCAGCTCCTCGGAAGGCTTCTTGGCACAGACCATTTTAGAGATTGGAAGGTCTATATGAAGGGATTAGCTTCACAATATACTTATAGAGCAAATAGTTTTAACAAAAGAAAAGTGGAAGAAAAAAACCCAGCCTTAATACAGTGCTGTGGCACATAAAAACACAGCCTGAAGATATCATCTACTCCTAGACAGTACACTGCTGTCTCACAGTGTATCACTGCTTCATTATTGAACAGTTCACTTCATCATTATATGATGCTCTCTTACCTGGACAACAGCAAGTACTTCTGGTAATGAGTTCTGGGTAGGTGGAACAGGAGGCAAAAGGCAAAAAAGATGATGGGCAGGTGCATCAGATAGCATCTGGAGGTCATTGGGAGAGTTCTGGAGGGTAAATACACATCAGAAAGCTCACGTATTATTCCATGAGAAGAGCTTCAAAGATCTGTATAGTGTTAGTATCTGACTTCTACACACTCCTCCATTTTTCTCAATTTATGGCTATTAAGGGACTCAGAACTAGTACAGTACTGATGGATGAAGCTCCTCACAAGACAGCTCATGGCAGTTGTACTACCAGACAACATGTGTTTTGTTCAAGTGAAATCTCTTGCTCTCCTATGTGTAGAACTGACATTTCTACTTTTATATAGCTACTTACCTCTGCTACCAGATCTAAAATATTTTTTGAAGTGTCAGACTTTTAGTACTCATTACTTCACCATTTAATGCCTTCACTAGCCAAATTTACTAGTCACCCATGGTCCTGAAACTGAGATGAATTATTACTTTTATCAATAGTACAATGACACTACTCTTTTGGTTAATTTGAGGCTACTGAAATATTGTGAAGAGAAGAGTAGTGGGTTCATCACTGATACCACTCCCAACAAACTTGCAGGATCATCTAGAATTTAGTCTCCAGGATTTCCCAAGACTAAAATATTCTAGGTATTTTTAAATCCAGCGTACTCAGCTAAGGCTAAGGCAGAAATCTTCTTAGGAGAATACAGATCTGTATGTAACAAAATACAACTGAAGCTGTCCAGAAAATCTCCATTAGGCCAATGCAATTAGACTGCCCTCAACAAGCAGTACTTCCTCCACAAAATTCCAAGCTGGACTTTTGATAGAAGTAGCATGAGCTTTACCTTGTAGTGTGAAGCCACATAGAGGGCCATCAGTCTCTGTAGGAAAACTTCTGATGCTCTGTGGTAACAAAAAAGTGTGTCTCTATTTACATAATATCTAAACACAGGGTTAAGGAAACAACTTTCCTAGGGGAAAAAAAAAAAAAAAAAAAAGGAAAAGAGCTCCTTGCTGTTTTAGGGGTGTTATTTTCCATGCAGCCTTAGGCTACATGCTGGCTAAAACTCTTATAGTCTGCAGCTCTATCTACAAGTAAGAATGACTGCATAGTGCTCATATCTTTCACACTCCTCATCCATAAACCAAGATTTCCTTGCATTCAATCCATTCTTAGGATTGTCTCTGCAATAAAATGCATTGGTAATGTCCTGGTAACACAAGCCACCAGTCTTACAAGGCAGTGGTAACAGTTCAGCTCCAGAAGTGTGGTCTTTAGCCAAAAGATCGTGCACTGAGGTAATCATGTCATAGCCTGAGAAGCCACTACTAATCAGTTTGAAAAAGCATCCTTCACCTGAAAGCAATGTATTTTATCAGAATACACCATTTGAGTAAGGATACAGGTCACAAGTCTCAGGCAGTGGGCAGCCAGAGATAATTCTGGTGATGTTGAGACAGTCCAAACACAGCAGATCATTCAGCCACTTTTCAACAGGGTCACCAGGGGCGTATCTGATTGACTCATGGAGGGAGACTTCGTGCAATGTACGAGCTGCAAACAGATTTCAGAGAAGAACCTCTAGTACGGGAAGTTACAGCTAGCTAAGAATCCAATAGGATCACTGTCCTATGTACAGTACCCAAGGAATTAGAAACACACCAAATCTGAACAGAAGAGAAGACACTTGAGAAGTAACTGCTCTAACTGGAGCCTTCACAGCCTGTTTCTTCATATAACATCGGGAAGAAGGTACAGCAATCATTACTTGCATAGCTGTTATCCTCTAAATGACTTTACATCTGAAAATCATGAGGAAAAAACTTAAAAGAAGAGTTCCTTCATTTTCCCATACCACTACCTTCCTACAGCTGCAAAGTACATGGACACATGGGACACACACAGGGCTTGTCAGGCAGCAGCACCACGGATCAGGGTTGCACACTGCAGCCCAGAATACAATTGAGTACCTGAGGTGAGTTTAGCTGTAGCTGTAGATTTGTTCTCTGCTGTCATGGAGACTTGGGCTTGTGCACTCTGCTGCCGGAGCTGCTGAATAAGCTTCAGAGACAGTGATCGACCAGTACCCTCATATCTGAAAAGCAGAAGACAAAAGCCTGAAGCAAATAACCAAAAAAGCAATCCTGAGCCATGGGGAAGCTCCAACAGAGAACTATGCTGCTATCCAGAGCTGTGTGACATTCTGAGGCCTGTAATGGCCCCAGCCATCTCTGAGAATTACTGCCTCTTGATGCTCTTGCACATGTAGGACAAAGCAGCTTCCTCTGTCACTTTCTTATGCCCAGCATACTGGAAGTAAGGCGGCACTCTTCCCTGTCTCCTAACAGACTACAGAATGTTTATCTGCATGCTCCCTGCAGCAGAACAGAAGAGGTGTATATGCTCAATGAACCTGCAGTGGAACCAAAAGTAAAGCACCGACTGACTCTTACTCTTGGTTATTCTGAAGAGCAGTTCCATGTGATCAGGTATCAGCATGACCTGATTATGATAGTGTGCAGTAAAAAGAGAAGCACTGTAGATACGAAACAGTCCATTAGCACTCGCACAACTGCTTTCACATGTAGACAGCTGGTGCTCAAGCCTTACCCATTGATTGTAGAAGCCATAAAAACCAGGTAAGGGCCTAGCAGATTTTTCACCAGGGGGAGAGGAATGGCAGCAGCTTCATCAATCACAACAAGTTCAGCCTGACCCAGTTTCACAGAATCAGCAGGGTGTATGTACTGTAAGGAATGAGAGGATATCATCACTGTCAACAACAGCTCTGGGATGTAGGGAAAGGCCAGAACTGGCAGAGATGGAGCACCGAGAAGCTGTTTGTTTTCCCTGTTCTTCCTGAACAGATCAGAGAACCGATGGCAGAGGGTTCTTGTTCTCTATCAAGGGCTAGGTAACACATATTGTTTTAAACATTTCCACAGACACTTTTTTGGATAGACCACAAAAATATAGGAAACCTAATCACTGGAAACATATGCTCTTCCTTCACTGTTTGTTTCACCTTCCTTTGGTTTCAAGAAGGAACACACGATAACCATGGAAGCTTTGTAACCTACAAGTTATTCACAGAAAGAACTAATTTTGTGAAACTCACATGTCAAAAAGAGGGTCTGCCTTAAAGCAAAATCAATCAGTATAGTTACATATTACATAAAATTAACATGTTTTAAATGCAAACAACTGCAGCAACCAATAATGCCAACAATTACAAACAAAAAGCAGAAAGGCCAGTGTGCAAACAAAGCTGGTTACCTGAATGGTTTGTCTGTGCTCCTTGAACACATTCACTCTGATAACAGCCTTGTTAAACTCAGGATTTAAAGACTGAACGATCTCATAGTCTAGATGTTCCTGAAAGAAAACATTGTTAAACAGTATTAACAGGCCAAGATGTAAGAAAAACATTGTTTACCATTACCATCAAAATAAGTTTGCTACATGTGTCCTGGCCTTTCAAATTACACATAAAAATTCTTGTAACAAAACCTTCAGAAGCAGGAGAACTGAGGAATTATTTACTCCTGTTAAAAACTATTTTCACATATTAAGAAACTGACTTTCCTGACTTATAATAAGTATATACAAGTGTACTGTGAGCCACTTTCGGGCTCACAGTAAACATTGTAAAATGTTTTGCTCTCCTTACCTGATACTGCAGTGCATCAAAGCCTTTAAATATGAACTCAAAGAGAGTGTGAAGGTTATCAGGACTTGGAGATGTGACAAAGATGTTGGAGTAACTGCACAAAAAAAAACAAACAACACGAGTTTAACTCTTTTTTCTAAGAGATTTTTCATATACACAGAAAGGATAAGTATATATATATTTAATATGTGGGGTTGATTTTACTTAATTACCAAAACACAGCAGGTTTCTTTAGATATTTATTTCACTTTTGTATGAGTAATTAATTGATTTTTAAAGACTGAGGAGTTCTGATTACTACAAAACAGAAAAACTTGAGCATTTATTTATGTAGCAAATGAAAGATAGAACAACAAAAGGGAAGGACGTAGGTCTGGAAATTATAAATATATTCAAATCTGGTCATCATTTTTTTTAAACTCATGGATGCAAATGAAACTTGGAGATGGGGCACATTACTCACCCAAAAGCTACTGCCCCAGCAATGGCCAGTCCCAAAGCAGCAGATTTACCACGTCCCCTGGCTGCTGTTAATGCCACAGTGCTCCTCAGAGTCTTCTCTGAAATGGCTTCAATAAATTTAAGAACTGCTTTTGCCTGATGATCAGAAAAATGTAGAGAACAAAAAGGAGCTGTGGTTAAACTGCTTTCCGAACTTTCTTTACTTAGACCTACCACTAATGCCAGGCAGTCTTTCCTTAGAACAGGAAGAAGGAGAAAAAGACAACATGGGAAAGCTGAACATTAAATTCCAGATGAATAATGTGAAAGAAGCAGTTATCTTGACCCAGTGAGTTCTTGAAATTAGCAAGGTCAAAACACAGATCAACAATCAATAAAGCTCAATTACTACTTTCATGACACTGACCCCATAATATATTCAGTACAACAGGAAGATGTACATGCCTAGGGAGCTACCAGAGGAGGAGGATGAACATAGTGCACAGGTCTGGGAGCCTCCACACCAACCTGCAATTTCTCAGTGGATACTCTGAAAGAAATTGCTGTAGGGCCTTGATTTGCACTAGTCAGTGATTCTCAGATGACAGCAGGAAAAGTGTCAGAGACAGGAATGAGGGCACAACAAAACCTGATATAGATTATGAGGATTATAGACGAAATGTGGACTTCTACAGATCAGCTTCCTGTCTCCATTCTAGTCCTTCCACTGTTCTCAACTTCATAAATAAAATCACTGATACTGTCTTTGAGCTACCCTGTCCAACTAATTTCAAGGAAGCTTTCTCCCTAAAACAACCCCCATCGATGTTCATACTCTCAGATTTGATTACTTGCAAAATGAGACAAACATCTGCACCTACACTGACTTGTCAAATGCATAGCATCTTCAGTTTAAGCACCACACCAACCTGATCCAGGGTTTTACAGCCATCCACCAAAACTCCTACAGGTTGTGTATCCTGCAAGCTCTCCTTCAGCTCTTTTAGCTCCAAGTCTTGTGGCCGGAGGCTATCTTCCTATAAACACAGTATTTAAAAGATTAATAAAGGACACCTTGGCACAATTATACCTTTGTGATGTCTTGTGATATCTTTTATCAGGCAGGGAGACATTTGAAAGAAAGACTTAAAACAAGTTGAATACTCCCTAGAGACAGAAATGTTTAAATGGACAGACAGGCATTTAATACTGACTTTAATGCATTTTCAAGAGAAATACACAAGAGGTATCCTTGCTTCCCCAAGTTTGGAAGAAAAAAGGCAAGTATTTTTCAGTAGATGGTAACTGGATAATGGTAGTGCTAGGAAGAAGAGACCATGAACAAGTTTTCTAAAGAATTTAATTCATTTTTCAGTCTTCAGGGTATGCCAGAATGTTATGATCTTTGTTATACCTGTCATATGGGGTGCATACTGGAAAACTACTAGGGGGAAAAACTACTGAAGCAACAGATCAGTTTTCAAGCTAATGTCAGGATTTTCAAAGCCAATAAATGAACTTGGACACAAAAGAAATCTATTTTAAGTAGAAGTTGATTCTGAATTGCCCAATTGTGACTGATTACCAAAAGCATCTGCTTACCCATCCAACAGATGAGCATTTGTGCTGCTGCCAACGTAGTTAGAATGTTAAGCGGTTGTTATTTGTTTTTTACATCAGTGTTCTGTTCAGATGTTTTTAATGTCTCTGGCAGAATCAATGATGTTATTTCATTGGACACACAGATCAGTTCAAAAGCTCAAATATTTCTGTTTAAATTGCACGCCACTTTACTTTCAGCTACAATTGAAAGTCATGAAGGGATGCATTTTAACAGTGCAAGCTGTATGTCTGGCTTGTATTCAGCGAATGCCTTCTTATATCTGACATGCATAACTCAGTCCGAAACTGAAGTAAATACCACAGTTCAGAGGTACCAGGTGTCTCCTGAACTTGTAAGGGGCTTTTTCCCCCAAGTGTTTTCTCACTGTCCAGCGCCTGAAATGTGTTTTTATTTGTCTCCTCCCAGCTGTCCATCAGCTTAAAATCTCTTTAAGCTCTTCGGAAACAGCAACCACAGCAGTTAAGCTCCACCTCACGAGGCTAAACGGCAACGCAGCAAAATGAATAAACGCAGACAAGTACAAAAAAAGGCTGAGGGAAAAAAAAAGAGGAGGAAAGAAAAGACAGTTTCCCGTACTTCACCCATATGAGGTATATTTTTTGCAAATCATTCTTCATCTGCTTTGCAAGACCATTATTTGATATCAATCAGGGTGAAAAGTTTCCTCTCTTTAACACTGTTCTACTCAGATCAGTTTCTCTCAAAGAAAATTAGCTGATGTAGTCTACTGACCTGTGACCGTGGTGGAACAGGCGTGATATTTGCAACATGACTGGAGATGGGCAAGATGTTCAGCTGATCATCAATCACAATGCAGTTCTTGCATGAGGCCAGAGACAGAATGAACCTGAGCAGTCAAGTAAAGGCAAATCAGTAAAAGCAGTACCAACACTGGTGCATTTTCATAGTTAATTAACCCTCTTTTCTAACCCCAAACATGGTATTTACAGCAAGAGCTGCTTACAGCTGAGCTAAGTTCACACCACTAGCTGTGTGCCCCTTACCATAGAATCAGGATGGTCCATGCAGAACAGACATCCACCTACCAGGATACCTCCAATGAAAACCGCTTATTTCAGACAATCTCCTAAGACATCTAGAAAGTGACTCCCAGCATTTAAATGGAAGGCAGCTGTATAAAAGCTTAAGACTTGAATCTACAGCAATTGTGACACATGCAGACCGCCAAAGACTGTGGTCAATTACGGCTGCTTCTTCATCCTTCTAGCTTCTAACACCACATAACCACCACCTGTATGCTAAAGAACAAATTTTGCATTTCTTCGATGCCTAGGGATAGATATGGCTCAGTTAAGAAGAGCTGCCTATTCAGTACATCAAAAGTGGAGAAAACACCTTTACAAGAAAGTTCTAGACTACAGAAAAGACCCCACAGTGAGCAGTTTTCTCTTTCAAGCTAACGTCAAAGGTATCTGAATCACTGGTCATGTGGAGCATACATTGCTAGAGAGCATTTCAAGAACAGGACTCAGAATACTTTAAAAATTAGGGCCCCTTTGCACATCCCTTGTAACATCATGCCAAAATTTTGTATACCATTTCTCCAACAACTTATACTGGGCACACAGCCGAGATGCTTTACACTCACAATAACATACCTTTCATTAAACCGTCCTACCACGTCCTGGTGTGCCTCTGTTCTGTATCGGGAGTGCACATCCTGAAACAAAACGAAAAAGTCAATCTGGAGAAGGAAAGGTGGTAACTGTGACATGTACAAGATTATTATTCATGGAATAATCCAACACCTCTTCCACTCTTGTGGACCACGCCCTCTCTTCCCAATTTTATTTGCTGTGAGACATCCACTTTTTCCAAATACTGGTTTAAAATGTACCTTTCCCACCAATACTTTTCACAGTGGTCTTACGTATTCTTCCAGACTTAAAAGTCAGTTCTGCCAGATACAGAACGCTTCAAACAACCTAGGCAAGAAGTCCATTGCTTTAATTCCCCTACTAGCATTGTTACTAATAAAAATTGTTCCTGCTTTAGGGGTAAGTATGCTCAGGGTGAACAGATCATATTTAGAAATATACAGGAACTGTGAAGCAGATCTTGCATAGCGCTGGGTCACAAAACATCAAAACATGTTTGTCACTTAACTTTGTTGCATGGACCAACAGTATAAATACTTTTTCAAATTATTGTGAAACAAAAGAAATAGTTACATTTGTTGGCAGAACTGCCTGACCACAAGACTGCTTCAATGATAAACGAATGAAAGCTGGAAAAATGACAGAAAGAAAACCACAGCCCATAAAGAAAGAAAAAAATAACCCCTTAAGTCGCCAGCCGAACCTGCCTACGTAGAATAGACGTGTTACACAGAACATACCATGGTCATTGTATAGAGCTGCTTCAGCGAGTTCATAGACCTGAGGAGAATTACCACAATTCCACCCCCTTCTACTGTTTCAACAGTTCTAGCTAGCAGGTTTGGAGTCAAGGCTTCAAAATCCTAGGAAATACAAAAAAAAAACCTTCAAAGTTGCCTAGAATTCACTAGTGCAATTAGCATCTACTTGAAGGAACAGAAAATCTAAATGCATAGTTTCTCAAAGTTTGATTCAAACTTAATATTTGCATTAACCCATTTCCCATTAAAATTCTGCCAATGAGGCTATCTCACCCTTGCAAAACTCATACAAGATACAAAAGAACATCATAATTTAAATAATAGGAGCAACAAACAGCCTTTAAACTGAAACTTTAAACCTTCCTACAGCCTTTAAACTGAAAGTAACTGATAATGGTGTTATGTCAAAAGTTTAATTCCTTACCTGAAGTACACACATGCCAAAAGTGTTACCAAGGATCTTATGAGTTTCGTTGTAATAGCAGTAGCGAATGTTTGTGGCTGCTATAAATAACTCAAAAGGATCATCATGTTTTATGTTTAAGGTTCCACTTTTAATCTTCTTCTGCAGTTGTCTCATTCTCTTCTTACGGTGGCTAGAAAACAAAATTATACGGAAATTTTCTTGGGAAGAGGTTTGCGAAGACTGCTCAAAATCCTACTTCAAAGTCTAATTGGAATTCAGAGCTCAGCTTCCAAGGATCTTGTATCATACATGCTGCATTCGTGGTATGTTCCCATGTGCCTTCAGCCCAAAGCAGTGGAAGTCACACACAAACAACAGCTGTTTTTGCAAGAAACCATTTGGTAGTAATCATGTAGTTTCATGTAACACTTCCCTTCTGACTTTGTGCCCAGACTGTAAGGATGCGTGCAAATCTAAGAATTAAAATTTTAAACCCTTTTTCAAATTAAAGTAATTCCAATGCCCGATCTGTACTGACTCCTACATAGTACCTCATGCTGATGTCAACTGCATTACTGAAGCCAAATTTCAATACTGGAAAACTGAACTTCCTGTAACTCCTTCAGGAATAATCGTGTTTCTCCTGACAACCAAATTGCTCAACCCCCACTGAGCAGACCAGCCGCAGAGCTTTTGCTTCACACAGAGCACTAATGGCACTTACTGCAGCATGAGACATGAGGAGCATCTTACCTGCTAAAGCCCAACTCCTTCTTGTAACACCACAGAACAGAGGGTCTGGCCTTTACAGTCGCTTTAGACAACATGTGGTGAAGTATAACGACCTGCCAAAGCACAGAAACACTAAGACAGCGGGGTTTAGTGGTGGACTGCTACCGGGTACCTCCGGTCCAAGCTGTGACATCTGCAAGATGACTCACTGGGTAAGACACGGCTTGAGAAAAACTGTACGGGTGGACAGAGCAACCTCCTGCCAGGCAGGCAACGAGACGTCTTTCTACCTCATTAAAAAATAAAAACAAACCCAATTTGCCTCTACTTGCTTTTAGGTAACATTCAAAGGCTCCTCAGGCAGACGTCTGACAACCAATTCTCCGAAATCATTTCCAGCACTTTCGCCTTTCCGCAGCCGTCGGGACCCCGACGCTCACCGCACCCCCGGCCCGCGCCATCCCCTGCGGGGCTCACCTGGTCCTTGCCGTGGTCGCCGACCACCACGAAGAGGGCCCGCTGCCGCTCGGCCACGCCGTTCTCGATCAGCACCCGCAGGCGGTTGTCCACCTTGCGGCGCTGCATGGCGGCGGCTTCCCCCCCCGCCGCCTCCCCTCAGGCGGCCGCCAACGGTCCCTAACGGTCGGCCAACGGCCGCTCCTCCCGGCGCCAACGGCCGCCGCACGCGCCGCACCTCGTGGGAGCCGCGCGGCTTCGGTCGCGCGCGCGCCGCAGCGCGGCAAAGGACCCCGAGGCTGCCCGCGCCGAGCGCCTGCGCGCGCGCCTCCCTCAGCGCCTCAGGCCTGCAGCCCCCTCGCCCCGCTTTTGTCCGAAATAAAAACGCAACGCACGTGAAAAGGGCAAAGCCTGGGGTGTTTTGTGCTGCCGAAGTGTGAAATCCCAATAAGTCTGAAGCAGCTCGTAGCCCTGAAGCTGTGCTGTGCAGTGAAGGCAGAGCTGGTGCCGTTTTCCACACAACACCACAAGTTGCAAAGTGAAAATTTGTCGCTCCGAGCTGGTTCCGATCCCTGCGGGAATGCAGAAACTCCGTGTTCCTTCTCAAACTGACAGCACGGCTCTCCCTGCCCTCACAGCTGGACACTGAACCCTCCCCTACCACAGCTGAGCCAAGCTCAAACATACATACATTTGTTCCTAGCTTTTAAGACTGCCAAAAAAAATGATTAATAAAGTTTAATAATCAGATAACATGATAGAAAAAGGTGTTTAATACCAGGGGATGTATTTTGGGATATTTTAAGTTTTAAAGTATAGCAAAAGTATGACAAAACTATTGAATTAAAAATAATACAGGCTGTGAAACAGTTCCTAGTGAGGTGACCCCAGTTACTGAGACAAAACCACCCATGCAACAGAAGTGGAGCAAACCAAGTCCTTAAGGTATAGGTATGAAATATTTGCTTAAAAGGACATAAAACGTTTAAATAATTTATTTTTCAAGTGTTTACATAAGCCATGGACCAATTTGTCTTGGAGAGTTAAAGAACTGCAGACACATACAAGTATGTTTAAGGCCATCAGAAAATTTGAACCTAACAATTAACTAAAATGTAACTGTGAAAACTTACTTTATATGGTAGATGCATTACTAAAATTTATTCTAAAATTGAATAGCTTTAAAAATATATTTTTTATTTAATACACATATAATGGATTATTAGTAAAATTTAATCTCGATCCCCAAAAAAATCAGGTGTAATCTTGATCCATTATCAGGTATTCGAGCACATTTCATACAAAGGAGAAATAGGACACCATAGCTGGAACTGAACTAGTTACATCCATTTGATTGTTTTATGAACATTAAAAGGGAGGAAAGTAACCTAACTTCTAAAGTTAAAGGGATGATAATTGCAGCAAAAGCTAACTGATAAACTTCACTCAGAACAAACTACTTACAATTGTTAAGTTAGACTTTAGTTTTGCTAACACAGTTCTCTTTAACACCACTCAAACTGGCTTCAGGATGTGAAATTTGGGAGTTTACCTTCCCTCCATTAAGGCTACATCTACAGAGCCACAAATAACTTCAACTGCATTATATTCAAAAAGCTTAAGAAAATGAATAGAATAGCACCTCTTCCCTTAAATAAACCATTTAGAAAATCAGTTTATCATCAGAAATTCCTATTTATCAGCGGCTCTGTCAAATCACAGTAGAAATTCAAGGATGTCCAGTTTCTGAAACTCTGTAGAAATAGAGTAGAAACCCAAGATGCTGCTTTTAAGTTTTCGTAGAAGCAAGTGAGGGTAGGGATTTATTTCACACGGGAAAGGACATTAAAAGTCCACTAGAGCCTTCTCATCAGCTTAGATTACTTCTTAAATGTTAGATGATTTCAATTCGGCATCATTCTCTAAGCAGACAAGTGTAGTGTTTATAAAAATGCATGAAAGCTTCATTCCTCGAAAAGGTACTGATTTGGAAGAAAATCCATCTGAATGCAAGAGAAAGCAGGAATTGTGAACTGGAGATTTTGAGAAATCATCCCCCTTTCCCTCTGAAAACAAAAAAGTGTTTACCCTTCACGAGTACAGGATATGTCAACCTGATGTTAAATAAACAAGGGAATTTTCACAAAATTAATGTCAAAGATCCTTGTATTTAGTTTTGCCACTGAATGTAAGAAACCCAAGACTAGTATGAGACTGATCACTCAGATGCTGATGTTGTGATGGCATAGTCAAAGAAGCTTCAACGAAGATACTGTCACCTACAGAAAGAATCACAAGGAAACCAGACAATTTTGCTGTGCTCGAGTTTCCAGCAATGTTCCAGAGGACAATCATAACTGTATTTAAGCCCAGGTTTTAAAAAGAAAAAATCATCTTTCCAAGTTCAAAATGAAAATTTTATTGTTTAGGATCATTTCCTGCTTGCTTTTCAGATGACGCACTGATTTTTAGGTCAATCAGTGGTGAATAACTATCTGCCCCATCTGTAGAACTTCAATGGTGCTAGCTCAAATGCTTGAAAACCTTTAAAATTCCATCCATGTCCAATGCAGATGCAGAGTACTGTATAAACAGGTACAAGGACCTGAAAGACTCAAGCAGACATGTTCATATAGTTGCAAACATCCTCCACTCCATCTGTAAGTCTGTAACTTCATGTATCTGAGTTTGCGTTCAGTTCAAGAACAGTTTTGCATGCATGACAGGAAGAATCTTCATTTTTCAAGATGCAAATCTGGCAGCCTCATTAACAGGGCTGGTTAATAAGCAGCCTCCTCATGGGAGAAATCTGAACAGCACAATTTTGTCCACTGACACTAAACCCGTGTCTCAGATGAGCATTTATAATGAATAGCTCTTGCAAAGAAGTGAAAGTCAACTACTCAGCTTAGCTAGTGCCACATCTTTCAAATAAAGGAAAGGAAGATCAAAACTCCTCTAATTACTTACGTACCTTATTCTACTGGATTACAGAGTTTTTGCCCTATTTGCAGTTAATCACAGGAAGTAAATACCGAGAAAGCAGTAATCCTATTTTCAACGTCTGTCTAGGCTTAAAGCCATTTGAAAACTTTTCCCTCTCCATATAAATCACTGAATACCATTTGGTGAGAGAAGGAAGCTCAATCCATTCTACAAAGACAACATGTATGAAGGTAACCTGTAATTCAATCAAAAAATCTACCTAATAAGATATGCAGAACAGTTTGATACAACATACTTTCAAGGTCGTGAATTCTCTGAAAGTTAGAAAGTCCCAGGAGAATACATTACTAGCTATTAAAAGTCATCAACATTACTCTTGCAGCTACTCTGGATGATGTTTAGAGCCATCAGAATTCAGTGCTTCAGATATTGCTACACATGAAACAGTATCTTGGAAAGAAAATAGTGATTAAAGTCTTCAACTAACTCCACAGCAAAATACAAAATTTGTACTAGTGAACTCTTCTTAAGAAGAGAGCCCATACACACGGAGAACTAAGTAAAAAGTAGGAAAAAAGTGTCCTCGGGTATGAGAAGCAACTCATGACTTCTGAGTTAAAACTTATAGGATGTCTAGAAAGGATCCAAGATTGCCAGAGTAACATTAGGTGGAAACATTTGGAAACTCTGGAGCCATCTGTAAATGATTTACTCAAGAATCCTTATATTACAGACACTGATGCTAAAAGTCAGCTCCCAAATGCATACCACTGCATATCATCACAGCCTAACAATATTAACGAAGCCCCAGACAAAAATAAAAATCTGTCTCTCTCTTAGCTGACTGTATGTAAGGCAGTCATTACAAGTGTGTTATGCTCTCAGGAGACTAATTCACAGAAGAATCAAGTAAAACCACCAAAAGAGGGCAATCAATGTGTTTATATACTGGCTCAGAAGGAGTGTACTACACTCACTCAACTCTTTACAACCACAGGCATTAAAGCCAGCTAAGCCTAAAGCAGCAGCTCACTGAAATAAATTCCTTCCCCCCCCCCGGCATCCAGAAAGTACTCTGCAACACAGAGCCAGAACTACCCCCCTTTTTACCTCAGTATCATCACTTTTTGTAACAGTCATTGTTCTAAAGACGATCTTTTTCAAATTAAAGTTATCTAGGAGTGCTTGTGATCTGAATGTGACTCAGATCTTGAACTAAGTTAGGGAGTGAAGATACCTAAAAGCTCTTTTAGTTCTCTAAATATAGTTCTTTAAAATGCATAGCTCCACACTCGCACTGCAGTGGATCAAGCAGAGAAGAAAACAATCTGGACCCTTACAATCAACCATTAGGCTGACAAACAGAACCCCCTGAGCAGGCCAGAAAACCAGTTTGTGGATCTGTGCGCCACACTGTGACTCAAAGCAATTTTTCAGTATACTGTTTATTAGCTGCATGAATTGATTAAAGGAATCAGTGCAAATTCCCAGATCAAACACGTATTAAGTACTTGTTTTGTAGTTATTACTAAAACACATCTCCCTCTATCAGCATACAGCAGAGCAGCTATTCTAAAGACCGTTATCATACATGGAAAAGCTCACAAGGTTGTGTACCTCAAATAAGAGACCTCTCAGATACCCACATTTTATTAATAAATTTAAATTATGCTTTAAAAAAAAAAAACTTAAGTGGAATGTTCTGATCCATTCAGTGGTCTTTAATTCAGTACGCTGCAAGTTTACTATCAAACTACAATTAGCTTTTGAATTCGCATTTGGTGTGCAATAGAAAAGGCTGAATAGCTTGTGTTCTACCAACCATTTAAAAGTAAGCTGATGCACAAAACAAAAAAAAAGAATTCACTATTTTCCTATGTCAGTTCAGCATTAAAAGGTTCATCTTTTATTTTTTTTCCAGTTAAAAAAACAGTTGGGACTATTATTTCAGTAATAGCTTCCTAAAAAAGACACAGAACAGCAATTTCTTACCGGACTGCAGGTTATATCATTATACTGGTATGGAATGTTTCTAGGCCTTGACTAAAACTGCTGCGCTTCTAACCATCAGCATTGTTTCAAGATGTTTGCTGTGTAGTATTGTCTTCAAAAGCTTTTCACTTCTCTCAGTAAAAACATTTCTCATTTGTGCTCTTCACACGCAACAAGGAAAAGTGATGTTACCACCTATTTATATGGAGTTTCAGATTATTTCACAATGAAGTCAAAAATCTGACTACAAGTTCAGAAAGTTCGGTTGTGATACAAAGTAGAAATGGCCCTCTGAGTGAACCTCTGAGCGAAAACAACCTTCAGTTTTGTATATAACAGTTATACAACAGGTAGCTGTTCTTTAATTTCACCTTTCCACACACACAAATTATTTGATGAGCACTATAGCACTTTTCTTCTTGCATGTGCTATAAATGCAACAGAACTACCAACACCTCTATGGAGGCAGCTATCAATATATTCTCCCCACTGCAGAGAGAGTGCATGTGCACAAAAGTTAGGCACAAGTGATTTTCCAAAGATTATACTACGAGTATGCAGTAAAACTTGAATAAGACTTGGTTATTTCCAGCTCCTAGTCTTATGCCATTTTTTCTATACATTGCTGCCTTGATGAAAAGGAAAGTCTCCATAAAAAGAAAAGTTTGCCAGAAGAAGTCACAAGAGATATTCAAATAAAATCAGAAAAACAGGAGGAAGGTTTACATCTATTCAGGAAAAAGAAAATCTTTTCAATGAAAAAACCTTATGAAATGTCAACCCATTACATTGAATTTGTTTCAGTCGCTGAAAACCAGTGTTCCAGGATACAATTTTTATAAACATGTTTTATTTGTCTTGCTTATACCATTAGAACTGTAACTGCTGGCTGTCATTTCCCTTAAAAGGGGAAATCAATTCAAACACATACTGGTGCTTTTCAAAAGATAGCAATTAAAAGGGCAGCAGCAGCGGGCATTTGAGATTTCTTAAAACCTTCAAGGCTGCAGGAAAGACAAAAAGGACATGTGACCAAAAGTGTTATGATTATCCATTAGAGATTTCCATCAGTACCGGCATCAGTTATTTAGGTGATAATACAGCAAGGTCAAGTATTAGTGACAGACAATGTGCAAGTTATAAGGAATGATAGAGAGTACCAATCCTTACAAAAGTCATTGCTATCAAAGAAACTTAAATGTGTTTCAAAGAGATATCTAAATACTTCACATCAAATATACAGTGGCCATCCAGGTTAAATCTCACATTTGTTGCAAAATTTTGTTGAAGTGCCAAATCAAAGCTTTTTTCTTTTTTAAAAAAATTACACAGTTACATTAGCAGTTATGCAAGCGATCTTAAATCCTTAGCCACAGTAAACAGGGCCCTGGTGATGAGGAGTGCTGTAGCTAAGGGTGCTTCTTCTTTGTCAAAAACTGGCTATAAGCCTACTTAGGGAAATATGCATCACTACACATCTTGAACTGTTCAGTGCTTCAATTTAATACGAAAAAGCTGAAATGCAGTTGCTCTATCAAGCCACACTTCACTTTTTCAATCCTTTCATGGGAACATTAGATTTTGTTAACTGCCACCACAGAAAATCTTTATGAATTTGCAGATTATATCCAAAATTTGTTGCATCACTTTAATGTCAGAAGTGAGTCTTTGCTTTTTCCTGCCACTTCAGTTAACCATGGAGACTGGATCACCCTGAAAATTGCCTTTTTTGCTTTACTCTTAGCAAGGGTGAGGAATCTGAATCTCATGTGCAAGGCTCAAGATGAT
Organism: Anas acuta; assembly: GCF_963932015.1. NCBI lineage: Eukaryota > Metazoa > Chordata > Aves > Anseriformes > Anatidae > Anas > Anas acuta. The sequence goes on along the minus strand of NC_088983.1, from coordinate 48,577,289 downwards.
GCTTAGGACAGAACATGCAGAGTAAACGTTGTTTCATTTCTTTCCATATCCAGGTAATATAAAGCTGGCAACTGTAGTCCTGTCATTATGGGTAATGAAAATAGTCCCTTTACAACAAACTTCCTGTAAGGGAGAACAAATAGATAATAACTCTTCTGGTAACATGTATAGTACACTGGCCAGTGTGGTTTTGGCGTTTCATGTAATCCTGTGAATTCGTTTAATTCACTTGCTGAGCATTCATTTGAGGCATCCCTCTGTTTGGTCTTGGGGGCCCTCCACGACCTAGAAAAAAATATAAAAAAGCACTTGAATTATGCATGAAGTCAGGTTGTTAAAAAAAAAAAAAAATCCTAAAAGCTTGAGTATAAACTGGGTAAGAAGTCCCTGGTGTGTATCTAAGCTATATATGGTTCTAAAAGCTCCTTTAAATCAAATTTCAGCATTATGTAACCTGTCTGTAGTTTGCAACTTCAGCCCAGTAACTTTTTTCCCAGAACCACTAAGCCACACTAGCTTTAAGAAAAATTTTAAAAAATATGTCATGAAGGTATGAAAACTAAAACAACAAACTCTGCAGTAATGCGAGGCAATCGTTTTTTTGTTTAAGTGTTTGAATATAGATACTGCAAGCTAACGAAATCACATTTTTACTTCCATTTATTCCGTCCCTCATTAAGAAAGGATTTGTTTGTAGCTTGCACTCTCAATATATGAGAACTGTCTGTCACTTGGTGAAGTCCTCTCATGCTTGCCTGCACATCTCTGACAATGAACCTCAAGACTTTTATTCATTTATAGTTATGGTTTCCGTAGTATGTTCTCAGCTGCATCAGGCTGTGGTGAAATGTTTAACTCCAGGCCACAGTTCCACACTACGGGGCCCTCAGTACCAAGTGGGTCAAGGACAGAACTTTTCAAAATTCAACCTGAATTATCACAAAAATGTCTGCAGGAGGCAGAAGACAATCTTATCACCCAGTATCTACTGAAAAAAAATGTGGAAAACAGCATTGAAAAATAAAACATGTAAGTTCAATTACAGCCTTACAATAAATATTTTGTTGTTTTCTCAGACGTACACATAGCAGACACTAACAAGCTACAGGACAACACATTTCCATACCCTTACATAGTAAAATTCAAGTGAGAAAGGACCTCAGGATGTTTTCTACAAGTAAAAGACCGTGTTCCAAAGCAGGGTCAACTATGAGGTCAGAGGAAAGCAAGCTTATCCTTCAATTGTGATCTGCTGAATAAGGACTGAGGTTGCTTTTTAAATACAAAAGTTCAGAATTTGGATCAAGAACTTCCATTTAGCGCAAATCAAGTATACACTACTCAGAAATTACCTCGAGGAGCTCCCCGAGGTCCACTCTGTCCAGAGCCACGTTTGAAATTCTGTTGATATCCATCCTGAAGTATAAAAATGGAAAAACATTATGACATAAAACAAATATTTTATAATGTTTCAGGATGTTAATAGTTATCAGTGAAATAAAGAGCTTTTAAAACAATCTGCACTGATGCAACACCTGTAACTTCGACATACAGCATTTTACTAGCTTTAATTCATGTGAGGAAAATGAAGTCTTAGTCCTCCTAGCATCTAGCAACTGTAATAAGAATGTACAATGACAAATCCTCTCTCCAGTTACAGAATATTTTTTCAATATAAGTAATAAAGGCGAACAGAACTGTTTAGTGTTTGATTTTTACCAACTCCACACAGGTCAAACAGATGGATTTCCATAAAGGACCAGTCAAAAAATGAATTGACATTCTAATGGTAGGATCAAAATTAGTCTTCTCCTTTGTTGGTGAATATTTGCTTGGGGATAATGCAGAGACAGATATTTTCCAGTCAGACTAAGCTTTGAGCAGACAGAGCATACTTCCTACAGAACACTGAAATTTTACATCCATTTCAGAGTAACAAATCAGTGTTGCAGAAGATAGACAGTCCCTTACAAGTTTGAAAAGATGATTTCAGTGGATTTATGTTCTTTAAGTATCATTCTTTCTCACAAAGTTGTGATGATAATTGTATTTAAGAGAATTCTTTATAATTCACTCAACTTTGCTATAGCTACTTCAGAAATCACTCAGCTTCCCAATTATAACTGGCCATTTCCAATTCAGCAATTTCCAAATATATGTTTAGTATATAAAACTTTTGTCTTCATTAGAAATAAAAAAGTCACAGGGAAATGTTTTCACTTATTGACTTGCATCAGTGCTTTTGTTGATGCATGTATTTTTCTTCTACTTCTAGACTGACATGACATACTGGTAGCTTACCCGCTGGTAGTTTGAATAATCTCGAGGAGCATTAAATTGGGGCTGCGTGTAACCGCTGTTTGGAGTGTTGGAAAATGAAGGACGGTAGCCATCGTATCCTCCTATGGAAAAGAATGCACATCCTTCACTTAGAAATGATAACCTATTATATTATGCTACCACAAAGAAAAACTTAAGAGCTTTCTACCTAATTCTCAGAGAAAAAAAAAAAAGCACTGTTTAACCTGCAATTTAAGCAACTCTATGCAGCATCAGTGCTAGTACTATTACAAGCAACAAGAACAACGATCTAGTAAGAACGAGGAGGAGATAACCATTCAATGTGTTTCTCTAGTAATTTGAGGTTTCATTTAGATAACATTCAACCCACAGCTAAACACTGTGATCTAAACATAACAGCTGTGACCTGCAAGGCCACAACAGCCAACTCAACCTCCTCCAGAGCGAATATTCTGAAAGCCAGGAAGTACAGACAAGGATGGCTTCAGTCCCAAGTCCAAAACTCAGAATTCCAAATCAATTCCATGCAAACAAATGGTGAACACTTCCTCTCAACTACAATCAATTGCATTTTTGTTACACAGGTTTCTTCTCTACTCTCCAACCACATGAGAGGACAAGACCAGAGCAAGAAAAACCAGCCTTCAGTGCTGTATTCACAAGTCTAATCCCAGAAAACCAAACAAGGAAACAATGTCTTCCTCATTCTAACACACATCCCAGCCATCTCTGCAACACTGAAAGCGCAACAATACCCGATTAAATTGTTCTTATTTATCCAGAAATCCAGTATCATTCCTCCACTCCTATTAATTCCTTCAGAATAATGACTTTGGGATTTTTTGTTCTTGTATTTCTGTATTATCAAGCCCATTTTCAATAAGATGGAAGATGAAACTCTGAAGTATACCACTTCTACCATGACTAGAAAAAAAACATTTTTGAAGTACCAGCTGACGTCTGAATTCATCACTTGATAGTTGTGAAACATCCTGTTGGGTATTTCCATGTTTGTTTATGCTTGCAATACAACTTAAGATACCTCATCAAACACATTAAGCCTTCAAGCGCAGAACAGGGAAAAGGCTTCTTTATTTACATCTTAGTAGGAAGCCTAACAAAGCATCTAAAATTTGAGCTGCTTAAGTAAGCCAAAACAAACTGAATATTTACTACAAGTATAAATAGCTTGCACAGATGACCTACCATCATTTTTATAACACATGGTTTCTTGACGCAGTGTTTCCAGAAAGGACCAGATAAAAGTCAGATGAGAGAGTTTAATTAAGCTGTTTACCTCTAAATCCATTTGCCGGTCCCCTGTAACCATTCATCAAGCCGCGAGTCCCACGTGATCCACCACGAGACACTCCCCGACTGTTATAGTAAGGCTGGCTGTTCCGTGGAAATCCAGTATTCTGCTGGGGAGGTTGCTGGTGGTTACCTGCCACTTGATGGGTCTGGTCCGGAGAGCCATGGTAAGTGCCAACCACTATATATTTCAAGTGGGGAAAAAGCAGAGCATAAAGGCTGAGTATTTATACTCCCACACATACCCCCTTCTAACTCAACGTTCAAAGCTTTGAAGTACCATTGTACACATCAATAAATGCTTACCCACTGAAGAAAAATAATCTGCAGAATTAAGTGTCAAGCTTACTAGTCAGCCATCCCACAATATTAAGATAAATCATCCATCTGCCATTTCTGGGTTAAGTCAATGTCAAATAGTCTCTATTGTAAGCTCAGAAATAAGTATTCATAACGCAGGTAAAATTTTCCTGTGCTATTTCAAACCCTTTAAAAAAAATCAGCCACGCACACACACTCTTAAAAACCAATGTGAATAAGTTAGCCCATGTCTCTAACTTCCTCCCCTCTGAACTGAGCGGAGGGCCACTAACAAATACTTGCAATCACTCTAAATAAATTCTCTTAGGCATAGCCGTCCTGACTACAGGTGAGGTTGTGGGAATGTTTTAACACGGAGGCCGCTTTGACTGTATAGGATGGGGGGATCCTTTCCTTCTATATGATACATAAATCACAAGGCAAAAGCAGCATAGATAGCTTAAAACTGTCTGCTTCTTGGGAGTAATGTTTGTCACATCTTTGTATCACAGCAATCATCAAAAATGGATTAGGAATACAACACAGAAAGTGGAATTCTGTATGTAAGAGTGAAGCAGCTGCAAAACTTCAGCTTGACAACAAATATTAAAGCAAGATCTCAATTTTAAGCGATAAGTCCCTCTCCTATTTCCTATACACAAAAAGACTTCATCATCAACAGGGAGCATGACTGTAGTTCAAGCTCACTCAGCCACAGGGTGCTACAAACTTCTCTGATCTCCCAACTTCCTTTCTGTTCTTGAGGAATGCATGAAGTGGTCATCCTTTTTATAGGTTTTACAATGGGCAGGGTTTTATTGTAAGGGCACTGTATTTCTTTTGCGTCAACAGTTACACTTACTTAAATGTTACAGAATGACAAGCACTTAATACTGCATGGCCCACTTTCAATACTGTTCCCCAGACTCCGTTTTTGGTGTTTTGTTGTTGTTTTTTGAGCCATACAAAGTGCAATGCAACAATGGAAATCTGGTTCCCCCTCCTCTCATCTACCCACCTCCCTATCCCAGTTTGCAAGGAAGACAAAATTCATGATCATAATCGGTTGCAGAGAATAAGGATCACATTTTTCCTTTACTCCACACCTCCAGTAGCTGTTAGCACTTCACCATTGCCATCTCTTTCCAATGTCCTTCACTTGTAATCCCCCTCTGCATCTACACATTTTATCTGAGTGGAAAGCAATAATAGGAAGGCTGGGAGAATAGTTTTGTACATAGACTTTGTATTATAGTTGTTTTTCTTAAGTTGCTAACTTGGAAACCACTTTGCCTGCTATATTCTAACTGTCTAACCTTTTTTGCAGAAGGTTCTAGACCTTTGCGAACATTCCACCATCTCTGAGAACCAGTCCATATTTGCTCACAATTTTATCTTACCATTTATTTTTTAAAATTTGTCATCTGAATTAGTACAATGAACTTTTTTTTGGCACATTTAACTTTAATATCAGCAGAGCAAGGACTCCACTATACTGCTTTCACCTTTCAAATAATCATTAATCCTGTTTGTGATTTATAATTCTATTTATAACTGAACCAAGTGGCAAAATTACTTTGACAGTTGGAGAAATACTGAATTTCAACCCCTGCTCAATATTCAAACCAAGACAGAATACTGGGGTGCAAAATGAAGTAACAGAAGTCAGACATTGCCCAGTGAAGGGCAGCTTTGCAAGACCAGGTATATGTGAGAACATGTGACATGCTTTGCTGTATCTCTTAGGACTTCACAGCCTTGATTATCTGATCTACTGAAACTCTCAGCATTTTAATTTTCTCTAAAATAAGTTTACCTGTCTGGAGTTGTTCTTGCTGAAGATCTGATTGTTCTACTTGGTGTGGCTGATTGGAGAAACTCTGGTTGTAACTGGCCTGGTACTGATTTTGTTGCTTAAGGGTTTCTGGCTCATTAACAGGAGGAACAGGTGCATTCATGTTGAATACCTATAATATAGGAAGATAGCTTTCTGGTCCAATGCATTTTTTTATAACCCCTCATTGGATCATGTAAAGAAATATGCAAGACTAAGAAATGTGAGTAACCAAAGACCATTTTTGCAATTACATAACCAATTCCAATGTTGTAACAACAACAAAAGGAATGACTACCAAAATAAAGTCATTCAAAAACTATTTGCTACTTACTGTTTGCATGGATTGGAATGGAGCTGCGTTAACATTGATTCCGCTGCTATGCAAAGGTTTGCTAGATCCAGCCTGGAAAACCTGGGGCTGGGATGCAGGGGGAAGTGATGATGACGACGGGGTCTGGTCTGCATTCAGTGACATTGAAGCCTAATAAACAGACAAACGACATTTTAGCAGTTTTTGAATAGTAGTGAAAACTTCACTAAAAAAAAAAAAAAAAGGAAAGGCACTGGATTCACTCCAGCAAACGAACATTTTCTACTTCAGCTGAACAGCTTCTTTCACAACAGCATAATGGGAGAGGGAAAATGTAACAGACTTCTTCCTCATTAACTTGAAACACAACTATAAAAAAAACAAAGGGGGCAAAATGAACAGGTTTCTGGACTAACTAGTAGCCAATGTGTAAACTAAACTAATACCATGGATGCTCATGTGCTAATGTTGGCATGTTACTTCTAACTAAACAGACAATCTAGTAACTTAACAACCCTATAAAGGACTGACTTTCTGGTCACAGACAGGCTCAAAATTTTGAACTTATATGGAACTGTAACAGCCCTATCAATAGATAACTGAAAATCACAAAGCTTCAGTTTCAAAAAAACCACAGAAGAACATTTGATCACACCTGCAAGCATAGTCCTTCCCACCTCTGTGAAATCTGACTTGCCTGAATCTGGTCAATTGATTCTTTCTGTGGCCGTTGCTCTGTTGTATGAGAAGGCTGATACATGGGTTGGGAAGCTGTATATCCCTCACTTGTAGAAGAAACCAAGGGAACCTGACAAAATAAACCCCAAATGCCCCCAAGTCAGCTGATTCTCACACAGAGTTTTATAAAAAATATCACAGAACTCTGGAATGAATGGTTTTCTCTAGTAAAAATAATTATTCCAGCACAACTTTACAACCATTAAAAATGAAGTACTTTGTAATGAGCTGAGGTTTAGCTACCTCAACTTGACATATTGTGACATGCCATGCCACCAATCGCCTGCCGAATTTGATTCTGTGAATATTTCTTTATCAGCTGGACATTTGCTTTAATTGAAGAATTTCCTTACACAACCACAACTACCATTACAATAAACCTGGGAAATGAGGGAGTGAGAGAAAAATAAGGAAGTTTATATGGGAGAACGGCAAACTCATACAGAAATGGAAAAGGCACTGGTTATTCAGTGGACTGAATTTGCTCTTTTTACAGTCTATGGTCTCCTACGCAGGGTAAGTGAAAACTCTAACAAACCAGCAAACTCTGCATTTAAGGCTACTGAGGACTTCAGGAGGCAATTGATTGATACTGAGTTACTGGCGTGTTCAGAACATCTTGTTGAATACTAAAAAGAACTGAGTTTAGCTACCACTTGCAAGACTGCTGAGAGAATCATTGGCAGCACTAGTTGAAGCAAGGAAAATCAGAAAAAAAAATCCACAGGGGTAAGTTACAGAACACTTAACAACAAAATAAATAAATAAATAAATAAATAAATAAAAGCTAGGGCAGAGAGAACTGATGAAAAAAGATATTCTACATCTACAAACAACGAAAACTGCACAAGTACTAGCATTTCAGCATTTTCATACAGAGGAAACTCTCAAGAAAAAAGAACAAAACATATTCCTGCTATTACAAAAACAAGTGACTTAAAAGCTGCAGAGCTAATCTCTAAAAGATGAAGCCAGCCATTTATACTGTCATTACTCTTACGATACACATCTGTTTCTTTTGGCTTCCACACACCTACAGGGATCAGATTCATTACTTGAGATCAGCAGAATACTTCAGAGATGCCATACATGCTTAATACCAAGTCAGGAATTTCTGTAATCACTAGGCAACTCAGTAAGAAATTGCACATCTTAATGAGAGGCAGAATACATCACATATACATTAATGAATCAAGTTTAATTAATCCTACTTTAAAAAGAATTGCAGGAAAGCTCAACTGAAAACAGCATTCAAACTCATTCTGGCAGCTCTACAACTCCAGTATAAAATACTCCAAGCAAGCAACTGGGACTAATTCTTAACAGAGCAAGACAAAAATAACAGGAACTATGCAATTAATCTGTAAAATCTGGTTTTGATCACTTAAACAGATACAGACTGCCCTTTAACCAAGTGATTCTGATCTTTGCATTTCTGCTGCAAATAAATGAATAAATAGTAACTTGCTTCTGTCTATATTAAAAAATACTGCACACCACATATCTTACATAGAAGAGAAAGCTACTAGGCAAATACTGGCATGTCAAATTATTAATCTGTCTCAAACAGAATGCAGAGAAACCTTCAACTACATGTATTTAGAGTGGGACTACACAAAGCAGCTTTCCAAACAGTTCTTCCACTAGATCTTAAAAAAAAAAAAAAAAAAAAAAAAAACACAAACAAAAAAACCTTTGCATTTCACCTTTGAGTTTCTGCTGTAGTTTGGAATTTTATCCTCTTACAGCACTAATTAAGACTAAAATCAATTGTAAATTTACTGAAAATTTACCTGCGTAGCTTCTGGTTGCACAGGGACCTGGTTAGGTTGGGCCAGTCTTGATTCAGTATGAACTGAAATGAAATAATTTCACTTATTATATAGTACAATCAAAGTTTTTTACAGAACATCATTGCAATCTTATCTAAATTCAGTTATTTGACACATCATCATCAGAGATGATTATCCCTCTAGCATGGAAAAACTATATACAAAATACCCATTTATTTTCCACACAAATACTTTTTTCAGTTATCTGAAACACTCCAGGTATTTCCAAAAGACTAGGCAATAATCTAATTTGCCTATTTAAAAACGTTTAAAATGTTCCAACTCAAAACAAAAAGGAGGATTGGAAGTGTATAAATAGTACGCCTCAGAAGTACAATCCAATTTCGTAGAAAAACACACCTGAACAGTACTGTAATATTAGCTGGAATGATCCCTTCACTATGTAGCCGTAATTGAAGCATTTCTAACAGACGACTTGCAGGCTTCCCCAGTATTTATGTTTAGGATTTACCATTACAAACCTGGAGGGCAAACCATTTGTGGCATGTCCAAGTTCTGTGCTGGATTCATGGGCTGTGCAGATACAATGGCAGGGTCAAGTGTTTGGTTCTCAAACTCCAGCATAGAGTCCTGGGAAAAAAATAAGAAAAATCAAATTTAGTTTATTGGATTTTTAAAAGATAAAGTGTTCAAATGTACAAATGAGCAGGTCACAAGAAAAGAAGCCTAGTCCACAGTTAACCAACAGCTAATTTTACCATTTAAAACTTATATCAATACTAAGAATTCCAAAAGGTATTTAAGACAATGAAAATTCAGTCCAAATACATAAACTAGAGTTTATTTGATATAAATAGAGGCAGATTTAAATAGCCAGGTAGAATAGGAGGTGATGTGGTTCTTTATTCTTTACCCTAAATTAGCATTTTTCTTTGTAGGGAAAAAAAACACACACGGAAATACCAAACAAACAGAAAACACACCAAAACCACAAGTTTAAGTATATGCTTCATATATTAGTGAAGTTTTTATTTAGGGAGTAAGAAGAAACGCATTCATGTACTTCCCAATGCATTTCTAGTTGTTCAATTTTAGAGGTTAAAAGACACTAGAAACTTCAGGAAACCTTTTTGTTTCAGAAACTTTCAAGAAGCCACCCAAAAAGTATGCCCTTTGGGTGTTGCAGATTTTTTTCATAACACAATTTAAAATGAGCTTGAGGTATTTTATAGCAAGTTTCACTTAGGCACCATACATTACTTAATTCAGTGGTCCACTACGTTCCACATCCTCTGCAGATTTAGTACAAACACAACTGAAAAGCTCAATAGCATTCTAATTGTACTTCCATAGCAATACAATAAGTTTGCTGGCTTTGGATGAAATATTGTCATACAGCACCATAAGGTTTGTAAGACCATCATATTCTTCAAACAAACATCAGCGGCTCTTTAAATGATTAAAAGCCAGCAAGTGCTTTTTTTTTTGTGTGTGTTTTGTTTTTTGGTTTTGGCTCCAGTTTCACAGTACTGCAGCGGGTTCATCATACCTGCATGAAGTTGTATGGGCCCTGCATCTGCGCCATGAGGTCCTGTACTCTCTGCCTTCTAACAAGAGGATCTGCTTGAGCCACAGTAGTGAGCGTGTGAGGTTCAGGAACTGGAGGAGATGTAGCTTGTGTCTGTTGCTGCAGTGAATTTACAACCTAGTAAGAAACAAGCATCTAACTGAAATTTAAGCTTAAGATAACAATGCACAGAAAAAAAAAATGAGACAATAGCCATAAATTACAAAAACCACTGTATTCATTATGGACGTAATTACTAGTGTTCTTGAAGGAAAAATCCTATATCCTCCTGCAGACATGATCTAAGCAATTCACAGGATTAGAAAGCTTAGACTGTATTCTATTTGCTTTCCATCTGCTCTTATTTTCCATTTTTTAAAGTGCTAAAAAAAATTTGTTCTATGTTAATTTTTTGTTGTTGTTTTTTTTTAAGCACTGAATTTGCGACAATTTATCTTGTATTTGTCAACATTTAGCAATTCAAATAAAGGGAAAAGCAAGTTTTGGAAATATTTACACATGGAAAACAACTGTTTTCTTCTACCTTTTTTTCTGGTGAATATAAACAGTTTGAACTTGCGGATCATTCTTAAGACTACAGAATTTTAAGTTTTCATGGCCATGTCTTTCACAAGCATTATTCTAGCTAAACTTATTTATGGTCTGAGAACAGCAGGTAGCAGTGTCTGGTGGAAAGACTGCAAGACAAGCCCAGAAGTAGTACAACTCATAGCAGGCAAGAAAGCTGAGACTGAAAGATGGTAAGAGCTTCATCAGACATAGCACAGCAGACAGGATTTACTAGACATATTCCAGCATGTCATGTGCAAACAAGAAGACAACAGATGCTTTCACATACCACCTTGCTGAAGATAACAAAGTAATCAGGGAAGCTGAACGTGAACATCTAAATCTAAGCACAGCCATCATCAAATGGCTCAAAAGCCGAGAGTTACAAGGATGGCTGAGGTGCACAAGAAGTAGCATTTCTGCAATTTGAACCAATTTTGCTTTTCAGGTAACTCCCCTACTACAGAAATGCCATTTCCAATTTGCATTTACATCAACAACTGTCCTTTAAGAAGATAACTGTCACAAAAATTGACCATTGTTTTTCTAATCCCATGATCCCAAGAGTTTAATTAATAATCATCCTCCAGATAAGCAAGCAAGGCTTAAACTTAACGATGGAACAGGATATAAATTAGCCTATATGCATCTAAGTCTGAAATAATTAAATTTATGTAAAACATCTGGTTTAATATAACTGCAGAAGACAAATTTTGTACAGCAGTCATGACAAATGATGAAACCTTTACTTTAGTCCAGTTCTATAATCACAGATCTAGACTTTAAACTTAAACTCTCTCAAGTCTGCATTTACTTTTCTTTTTAACTTCTCAAAAGAAACCTTAAGCATCTTTCAACATGCCTACTCCTTGATCATACACACATTGCTCATGTGACATTTACATGGGTAAGTGCCTGACAAACTCCAGTAGATATTCCCTGTACCAAATCCCTAGCCATCTGTGATTAAAAAAATAAAAAAAAAAAAAAATCTCTGAACAACAGTAAAAGCCAACCACAATCTACATTCATCTTCAAGACTCCCTTCATATCCAAATCTCTACTATTAGCCTTACAAAATGAAGCTCTTGAGAATTCCCATGGAAGTATGCCCTAAGGCTGTTAACAAGCACAACAGCTCTGGTAGGTCTGAAGTTAACTGCTTTCTACCAGTCTGCTGCATGAGAAAGGCACAGAGACTATTTAAAAATAAAAATCATTATTTAAAAAGCACCCAGCAAGTTATTACACAATCATGTATCTCCCTTCATCCTAGTGGGGCAGCATCAAGAAGAAACTTTTCTCTTAGGAGAGCTGAACCTCCCTCCGCAGTGCAGTATTTGACTCAAACTGTATGCCCAGCTGCTCACTAGGCAGAGCTAACCCAGAAGGCCAGTGGGCAACCAACAACAGAAGGGGATGAAAGAACAAACATTTTTGGGACCACAAAGTCAGCCAGAATGAACACCTGCTCTTGGCAATCATAGGACAGTTTCCAGTTTTACACAAAATACACACACATTCATCCAATGTTCTGTAATCTAAACCTCAAAGAACTCTGTATACAAGCAGACATAGATTCAGGTACATGGTACAAAGGGAGAAAGGAAAAAAGAAAAAACACTATTACCATTAAAGGACACCTTCACCGAAATTAAAACACCACATAATTCAAAAAGAAGCACACTTTGAGAATTCACAAGCAAATTCTTCAGTTTAAAACTTACGGAAGGCTCATGTCATGCCAGATATTGTCAGTTCTCAAACTATAAACATACCACTGAGAACTGGAATGTATTGTGTCTATTTGAAAGTTACTGAAAAAAATGAGTTCATGATAGCCTTCTTCCTCTTCATAAACCATTATGGAAATCAATGCAAGTTCGCTCTTTCAGAACACTATCAGCTTCCAAAATAAAGAGCTATCATTCATATCACCACAGCTACTGTAAGCTGAGGCGCAGAAAAACTATACAGTATATACAATCATCTTTCCTAAGGACAATTCTTTTTCTCTCCAGAAGGAGTGGGATTTTGACGCCAGCAAGTACAGCAAGAGTCATTCCAAAGACAGTTATTCTCAATTACCCCTTTTTGAGTTAAATGTGGGAAAATAAAGTTCTTAATTATGAAGTAGTCTTCAACTTCAGATTTTTCTGAATTTCTCACTTAAAGTACAAGAAATTCAGACAAAAAGGAGAGCTAAATATCTAATTCTTACTGCTTTGTATTGTTCTACAGAAACAAAACTGATATAACACAGATTTAGCTGACTAAAAGGGCTTTGAAAATTGAATTTCTGAAAGCAGTCTCATACAAAACTACAATGATTTTACCATACTAATACGATTACTGCATATTATCATTCCCATGAGGTAGATTTTTCACCTGTGCAATACACAGTCTTACACCTGAAGAGCAGAGGGAAGCACACCAGGCTCCAATCATAACAACACTTTCTATATTCTCATGCCTTTATCCATACTACTTACCTTAGGAACTACAGAGAACTGAACCTCTGAGCTACTCTGGACACCTGGTACAAACACAGACGTAATTTGGGTAGAGAGACTGAAGCCAAGCAAGCCTCAACATTAAACTAGTGTGTCTAGTACAAATACCTCAAATATGCATCCCTCTTTTGTGTGCTATTTGGAGTGTTTCTTTATTTTACAAGAGGTTTCTTGAAACACATTCAATAGCAGTGATGCCTTACAGCATGTTTATGTGAGGGAATGGAATACTATGAGAAAATACTCCTAAAATCTTTCACATGTGGCAATGTTAGTTAGTGTCTAGTTAACAATAAAAGCCTCACACCCATCCTAAGCATTATTAAATCTCTTAGTGGTTTCCAACACCCTAATATATGAATTTTGGCCAAACAAACTAAAACAAGGCAGAACAGATAATCATGTCAAAATGGCCCCTTTTTTACACCCCTTAAAGAGATGATGAATTCTCACTCCACTCCAACACTTTAAAAACCTGAAGAAAGCAAGGGGAGGAATCTAAAATAGTGATCATCTGGAATTTCCTGCTGCAAAAAGCTAATGTGAACCAACAACTACATCTCCAGCTTTTGAAAGATGTTGCTTGTAACTGGCTCTAACAGACACAAACCAAAGTCCAATATACCAATGATTTGAATGACTCCATGAGGCTTTTCCTTTCCAATGCACGAAGAACACAAATTCTAGTATAACAATGATCGACTTAAACACACAGCTGAGTCTGAATTACTTAGCTGGGAATAGATCCCAGTAGAAATGTACCACAAACATCACGAGTAACAATCACTCAACTGCAAGGCAGCAACGAGTTAAACAATGTCAAGTACTGTATTTCTTGAAAGCAGAGATGTATATATAAGCATATTTTAATGCTGTATTATGTGTATACGCAATCTGGAACAGGTATTAAAATTCAGCTTGCTCTCCATGAAACTGCACAAGGAAACACACAACTATGCCATGCTGTCAGCAGCTATGCAGGTAAACCTAAGTTCTACATTTGCAACAAAAGTCTCTTAGAAATAAAAAAGTCTTCAAATCTCAAGTCTTTTTAAGTCTAAGTCTTAAAGTCCCATTTTCCCATACAAGCTACTACTGAATAAAGCAAGATCTCCACAAGCTTAGCCAGGCTGCATAGTTTTTATTTTAAGTACTCCTGAACTAAATATACCATTGAAGAATGAATAGCCATCCCAAGCCTATTTAAATATATATATTTTTTATACATGTTGGGGGAGATAGGGTGAAGTACTAAAACCTGTCATGAATTGTGATTCAGTGGAAACAGGGATTGCAATTTTACCTGCAGTACACAAGATCTTACCTCAACCGTTTCAACTGTCCACTCATCTACCTGTTCCTTCTCACTACTGCTGAACTGAGTCTCTGCCATGAATTGTCTGTTTACATACTAAAATAAAAATAAGAAAGGGTATGAAAGTAAAAGTAAGTGGCATTACAGCTATATAAAATGACAGTCTTTCCAATGAGTAATACCTCAGTCGATTCAACTTCAGTTGGTTCAGTAAATTCCTCTGCTGGATCAGGTTCTGAAAAAAAAAAGCCACCCACCACTTATGTGACAGAAGCAAACATTACAGATTAGATTTTCTTTACCACAAAAAAAAAATTTACTTTAAAGAAGTGCTACAAATGACTAGTTCACAGGAATTACAGCTAGGTGTAAGAGTGAAGACACATTTACACCTGATTCATATTAATATCTAACATTAGAAGCCTACTATACAAAAGGGTATGGGATTCTACTGGGTCTAAAATCAGAGCCTCAATATCACTGCCTTGTTCAATTAAGTATCTGTTGGGCTCTGAAACAAACCTGATGCTATAAATAAACTTGTGTCTCAAAATTAAGAAAATAAAAAGTATCAGAATATTAACAGTTAAGCAATAAAAAAGATACTCAAAGTTTTGAAAATAAACTAAAAAATGCATTCTTACTACAAAGAATTACATTCAGTTACCCCAAATTTCAAATTTTCTCCAGAACATATTCGAAAGGGCAAAAAAGGATAGAAAAAATTCCTTCATGTTCAGAACTTTAAGCATGTAAGCATACTCTTGGCTTCAAAAGCTCTTGCTCTCCAAAAAAGGACTAACTGACGGAAGAACCACCACAAAGTAGAAAAGCGTCTGGCAACCAGAACTTAAATCTTTGATTATTTTAATGCCACAAACAAAATTTTATTTGTAAGTGTTCATAACATGAAGTTCTATAGGAAAAAAAGAATAGGAAAGATGTTGGAAATAATTTTCATTTGCTTAACACTGCTTCCAAATCATTTCATTCTAGTTGGGGTTCTTCAGCAAATGCTGAAGGATGTGTTCAGAAGCGAGTCCCACCAAGTGACTTTGTTCCTTCACTCAGGTGATGCTCCACAGTTAGAATTTTAAGCCTTTCCCTATGGATGACTAAGGAAATTTTACAATGTGATCATCAGAAAGGACTTTAGTGATCTTTCCAAAAAAGTAGCTGACATAAGACACCCTTACAGAAATCTTCTGAAACACAGCTCTGCTTTTCTTTCTTCAGTGCTGAAAGCAGGGCCAGATGAATGGCTAACTGTTCCGATATACACTGCCCAGCTGTTTGTGTATCTGATCATCACATAACTACATTTCTATTCAAGACACTAGTATGCATGAAGAATTTCAAAAAAAAATGAAGTGCCTTTTGCACTTAAAATTACATTTTCAATTTAATCATTCTGATGAATCCAAAGCAACAAGACACTACAACAGAAACATGCTAGTCACAATGGATATTCATGGTCTTACCAGCTTCTGCTACAGCGTCTTCTACTGCAGGTGTGGGTGCTGCCTCTTCTTCCTCGCATAACCCATTCTGATGGTTATGGGTGCTATCAAAGTAACTAGTTTGAAGAATACGTTCAACAATCTCCTTCAGGGCTTTATCTGGGAAAAGGAAAAATGTAAAAGTTAAAAATGAAAAGGCACTCAATTCTAATTCTCATCCTTTTACTAACCCTTTTCCTTTCTTCCCAAAGATACCATGTACATTTTATTGACCTTTTGCTATGAAGATGCTGCTGTGTCTATCTAGCCCACAGACACTACTGCTACAGAACTACTGCCTACATTACTAGATCATATTAAAATGAATAACTAATCTACCTTAATAAGTATTCTACCTTAGTTCAGAAAAATCTGAAGGGCAGGAAGAACCTTAGAAGTATACAATACTCTTCAGAAGATTTGTGAAATGCTTTGAAGTGAGTATAGAGTTTATATATTTGATTACACTTGTATTACTTCTGTATCGCTGGTCACTTTTGACTTTGAAAAATTACAACTTGATTTCTTTTCAATTTCCCAACTAAGAAACTTTACTTTAAGTCAATGTCTTATAAAAACAAGTAACAGTACAAATTAACTATTTGGCACCACCATCACAAAAATTTTTCCCATGAGGTAAGCAGCTCAGAACAAGCTTTTTAAGAGAAACAAGCACAAACTTACACTCAGTGCTTCATACAAACGCCATCTCAATCCAGAACAAATCAGTATAACCACACTGGAAAGTGAGCAATACTGTCTGTTTAGTCCAACAAAAAATAGACTCAAAACAGAAGATTTACAATGCATGTTTCACAAGTGATGTTGGTCACTTTATGAATCAATACATACACACAGGAGAGCACAGAATGTAGATCCATTGCCAGTGACAGGACTAAAAGCTCATCCTGAGGTCCAGATGTAATGCCAAGCCTGACTTCATCCAGTAAGAAAATGACAAGGCCTCCAAGGAACATACCTAGTCTCTCCCCCAAAACTACTCCCCATACCTTCTCCTTCCTCTTTTGTCTCTCTCTAAAAACGTATACACTACACATCTACTGGCACTCATAACAATCCAACATCACTTGTTCTGCAAGAACTCTAGGTCTGAAATGGTTGTATTAATCAAAAAACCAATAGCCTGGTATGTCATCACAAAATTTCATTTTAACAATATAAATGGTTTGAGGTTTTGTATTCTGCCACTAACAAGCAGAGTCTTATACTCATTAAAGACACAGTATTTTACAATCTTCTGTGTATCATTCCTCAGTAAAGTGGGCTAGATAACAACTGCAATGCCATTATTTCATTTTCTACAAAGAGAACAAAAACTCTTTCAACAGCTCTGTATTATTGTAACATAATAAGGAATACTGGAAATTTAAAAAGCAAGTAAGAAAAGTTGCTAGCCATTTTACCTACAAAGAAGGATAATCTTCCCTAAAATTTTGCTATTTATTTCCAGCTAAAAACCTCAGAAATTCCCTACAATACAAGAAACAGCCAACTGTCTATCAGAGCCGTTTTCTTAATATCTAATGTTAGAAGCTAAGTATCTGTGGAAATTTGACTGTTTTCTTGCGGAAATGCAATGTGAATGATCATGCCCCAATTTGCAGAGTTAATAAAACTAGGACAGAAATAAAATGCGTATGTAGGAGGGGACAGCAGAGAGCTGAACAGCACACTAAGTAAGGCCAGGACAGTTTACATATTAGGTCGTATTATTGACTAAGCTCCTGGTCCACACACACACGTTTCCAGAAAACAAAGAATTGCTACCAAGCATCAATGGCAGTAGAATACTGCTAAAACAGCAAGAACAGACTAAGCTAAATACTGAATAATGCTGTATCAGTGGACAAAAATACAGATACACTACACCGTAAGTTCACTCTCCAATTATTGTTACAGTACAATGTTCGGGAAAAAGTAGCTACTCTAAAAAGCTGGAAAGATATTTAACTGCTGAAGTTTTTTTATATCAGGCTATTTTAGTTCAAACAGAAATTGGGTGCACTGCCCCTTTAATACAGAGAATACACTTACAGGTTGTTCCACAAACAGGTTTCTCCTTCCCTTCCAGTAAGTCCCACAGGTGAACAGATGCTTGCTCATACTGCTCATTCAACCTTAAAAAACAATAACAGAACTTCTTACTGAGCCTTTACATTATCATAGTATAAATATATCGTCAACTGACTGACAATTACAAAGGAAAGTACTTTATTTTAAGTTTACCTCACGCTCATGTCTCGTTCAGGGTAAACTAACTTGTAAAATTCATCCAACATTGTCAGTTCCTCCTCTGTCAGCACCGGTACTCCATTTGATCCTTGCTTCAAGTCATTACGCACTTCATCGTCACCCAATTTGTCCAAAATAAACTGCAGTTCTAGTACAGTCTTTAAACGCTTCTGCTCAGCTTCTTCTCGCATCAGTTGCTCCCTACGAGCCGTCTTTTTTATTGTTTTCTGGATCTGTTCAAGAAGAAAAAGGAATTCAGCATGTTTCAACTCCAACGTAGTGAATTCAAGGGAAAATGTAGACTTGAAATGTCTTTTATTGATACGTAAAGATGGATGTTGGTATTGAACTGCCACTTATCGATTCAACATTACAGTAGAATAATCTGTGAAGC
The DNA here is from genome assembly GCF_963932015.1 of Anas acuta. NCBI lineage: Eukaryota > Metazoa > Chordata > Aves > Anseriformes > Anatidae > Anas > Anas acuta. The sequence continues at coordinate 48,558,588 of NC_088983.1, read as the reverse complement.
ACAAGAAATACTTCTTAAGCAAAATCAAAAGCCCCAAAATTAAGGCAAACTTTACAAACAATGCCACAAATCTTGGATTGTATTGGGTCTTTATCATATTCTTACTTGAAGCCTGTATTTCTGTGTGACTTATAACTAGTTTAGTCAAGCAACTGCAGTTACAGTGTCTAAAGCTTCAGACATTGTATTATATGAAACAAGCCCAGCTTATTGTTATTTGCTTCCTTTATGAATTATTCTATGAACACAAAATGATTTTGACACAGATGAAAGTGGCAAGAACGTACAAATGTACCTTTTAAAGGAACATTATGGCTATTTACAGCTTCTGACTTCCATAACTCAGGGAGGAAATACAACAAGTAGAAAAGGTATGAGAAAAGGGCAACTCAATTAATGCAATAGAGCAGCTGCTTTATGAGCAGAGACCAAGTTTCAGGCTCTACTGTTTGGAGAAGTATGGGCAATCCAGATTATTTTGTTTTGTTTTATAAAGGTCACAAAGGCCAGCAGATAAAATGAACAAGTAGTTATTTACCATATCGTATCATAGTAGAACGCATTTATTGAAACTACTAGGAGATCAGCTTAAAACAGATAAACAAAAGTACTCTTGTTTTGTACACCCCACAGGAGTGTGTAACTCATGGAATGTTTTTCCATGAAATGCTGGGGAGAGGCAGTTATCGGCAAAACTAGAAAAAGGATTTGAACAAAACCTTGGACAACTGGTCCAGAGATACTAAAGGGAACAGGAAGGGATATACTTTCTACTCAGTTTGATGATGATGGATGCTGGAAGGGAATAGATGACATAATAATCAGCCAGGTACTACTTTACATAATACCTTCTGCAACCACTGTCACAGTACTGGTCAAAATGCATTACTGTTCTGAACCCACAGGATATTTCTTCTATTCCTAATTCTAGCATGCAAAACTCAGTTTGGTCTCTGCAAGTACACAATACTTTAACAGTCTTTTCCAAAGAAATGTAATCTTGGATAGTAACTTTTGCATTTCAAAGCATCTAAATTTATTTTTTTAAGCCAAAAACTTAATCTGATATTCAACTGTGTAATAGCTAACTCCGATCTGAAAAAAAATGCAAGCAAACTTTAAAGTAGAATTATCAGTTTGTTACTCCTGGATTCACTCATTTCTTTTAGCAGTCAGCTGACCAGGAAAATATTTCAGGACAGACTTGTCAGAGAAAGAAAGTTCTTCATTACTAACATTCCATAAACATACATGGAAACCTGACGCAAGAAAAGCGAAGAAATGGCTTGCCTTAGATGCCTGCGAATTTATAACCAAATCTAACGCAGAAAGCAGCCTATAATGCAAGGATGCTAATGCCCTTAAAATTATCATATAGCTTGTTCACGAATTAAATACACTTGTTAGACCAGTGTTGCTGCTCTTTCTGTAACTCATCAACTCTAACTACGTTTAGAATCTTCCAAGCGTGTAGGATGGATTAAGCTTTCAGCTTGCTCAGAATTAATTCTTCCTTGCAACAATATTGCAGAGGTCTAAAGTTTTTATTTGAAGCATGTCACAAGGAAAATAACAAAGCTGTTCATGTAACTGAATTGTCTATTGAGTTTTATAACCTAATCACACTATCACTTGATGAAACGCCAGCTGCAGTCTACCTGTTTTACTAGTATTCAATTAACTTATCTTTTATGAAAATAATTTTAGTCATGAAACTCAGCCTATGCTATAGTTTCAGACTATATTTGCCATTAATAAGACTGCATGAATCTTGAAAAAAAGAACTGCAATGCAACGCCTTTCATTTGATGAGACTTGATATCATATATAGTAATATAAAAAAGCAGAACACTCAGCCAAAGAAAAAAGCAGACCTCTGAAGTCACTCTTTTAAAAGAAACTGTTACTACTGGCAGTAAGCAGTCTACTATGTTGTACTGCAGGCCTCTTCTGTGATCACATTGTTTTCAACAGTTAGCTTTTATCAGAAAATTAACATTTTATTTTTGTTGTCATATCTTTATGCAGTCCTTCAGAAAAAATATTTTAGGAATAGTCTTCAGGAAACCTGATACAAGCTAGTACACAGTAAGAGAAGACAGCCAAACATACAGATAGCGAGCATTTAGTCTTCCATTAACAGAAGTTTTTAACGCATCTAGTATTAGCGAAAGAGAATTTAAAGTACATTTCCCACTGCATCTTATAGCCCACATCGGACTACTTTACTTACGTCTTGGCTCAGAGCCATAAAACTCCTCTGCAGTTCTTTAGCAAATTCCAGATTATTTGTCACTTCCTGGTACTTTGACACTGCATCCTTGAAGAAAAAAAAAGTAAGCCATCAGAAATAGAATACAGTATACACTTCCAACAAACTACTTCCTGCTTTTTAATTTCTAAGTGAGACAGCTTTAAAAAGGTAACCATCTCTGAATGGAACTGCATCAAACTCAAGTATTGACTTTCACCATCCAAAATACGGAAGAGACTTGTGTACGTCTTCAGCACTTGTTAGGTAAGTAAACTGAAATGTATGCATCTTATATGCTCACAAGCATATATAATTTAAGATTTGACTTTATGCAGTTTCTGAGAAAAACTAACAGACAGGCCTGTTATGGGAGAAGATCATGATGGGAGAAGAGCAATTTCAGTTATCTCTCCTGCTCATCAAGCAGAAAACTTCTCATGGTTTATAACTTCATTAACACCATTAAAAAATAAAAATATATAAATTGGTGATATTTCAGTTGTCAGTTAGCACAGACAAAAAATCATTCGTGAAGCCTAGACAGATAAAAAGATCACATGGACCAAGGGAAGCAGCTAATTCTTGCAGTGTGAGCAGCTGCAATTGCTGAAGAGTACATTTTTTTTCTTAGTCCTTTTCAGCGCTGAAAATCATCAACAAAATATTGTTGATTACCAAGCATCTGGTAATCTCTTTACTATCAATATGCATGTTTGCATAATACAACCAAATTTAATTTGATACTTGCTTCATATTTATTACAACTGGAAAATAGCTGCTGAGTTGAGCTCTGCAATAACCTACTTTAAGAAACAGCCTCAACAAAGAGAAAAAACACATATGTACAATAAGCCCAGCTTACCTAGTGTTATATCTGTTGCACTGGTAACTGTGATACACACTGACATAGCTTATTTTTGAGAGCTCTGCAGAACTCAGTCCATGCTACCCTTGTAACTAGACTGCATGATATTTGTCAGTTACCACCAAGTGACTAAGCTCCTGAAGTTCTCCCTAGGAACATTTTCTGGGAAGAAAAGAATGATGTCCAGAGAACCTCAAAGGTATCATTTAGCTCTTTCAACAGTACTAGGTTATAACATAGGCCAATTTTCACCACAGTTTACTTACAACCTAACCTCAACAAGCATAACAAAGCATTACAACACATTCCTCTACTGATTCTTTCAGTTTCGTATTAACAGAAAAACTGAGGTGTTGTAAGCACTAAGAAACTGAATCCAAGTTAGAACTCATAAAAATCCAGATTTTAGCAAGGGAAACAAAGTGAAATTCATTCAGCCTTTCCCTCCCCACCACCATCACTAAACACTTTAAAAGAGATCTGGTTAGTATATTTTTTTTCTTTTACCAGTTGATCTTGATTTAGACGTTCTCCCTTGTTCATTCGTTCCTGGTAATCATCAAGTTTACTCTGAAAAGGAAGAAGAATGATATTACAAAGAGGCAAAATCAGGTTACTGCTTTTTCTACTTCTGTTAAGAAATTACAGTAAACACTGACTGTAACTTATTACACAAAACACGCAACTGTCATGTACAAATTGTACCTGAGAAAACTTGCCTACTCGGTTAAAAATGTGAATACTTTCCCAAGAGACAAATATTTTAATCTTGTTTGCTTGGACTATCGCTATACATCTTCATGAACAGTCTTAGTTTCTAAGGAAAGACATTTCTCCTAACGGAGAGAATGCTCTCAATACACATTTCTTTTAGTCCTAGTGATAGAGAGATGAACAGAGTTCTAAGCCTGAGCTTATCATCACTCTATCACTACAATACCAAAAACATGACTGCAAAAAAAAAAAAAGCCACTGCTAATAACATTCAGAGCTCTAATTCTTTGTGCTGGCACCAGTTAAGATAGTCTCAAAGAATTTAAAATAGTTTCCAATCCTTTGTGCAAGAATGCCCACCAACACAACTCATATTAATAGCTCTGGAATATTTTTGCTTAAAAGCATCAAGACTCTTTTTCAGGAGGAAAAAAAAAAAAAGAAAGGGAATCATTAGGTTAATTTTCAACAGGAGCAATTCTCTGATCTGCTTAAATACAAAACCATGCAAAACGCTGACAAGTAGCCAAAAGCAGGTAAAACTTATGCATGCCCAAAGTGACAAAGGATCTACAGGGGTAGGTTTTAAGGGTCTTAGAATGGAAGCAAAGTCTTTAAGGATAACATTCCCACTAAACTCAAAGTTTTCACTATTTCTACATCAGAACTGGTTTTAATTTTATGAAGCTTGTCCTGACCTTATTGAAAGCATTAACATGAATCCTTAATAATTATCTTTCCAATCTAGTATAACAACAATGTAACAAAGAGAAACACTTCCTTCTGAATGTAAAAGAATTAAAACCCTGCAAAACAACTCAACCACTGTTTTCGAGTTTATACTTGTCACTCAATGACAGATTTTTTATTTTTTTTTGGTGGTGGTAGTGGCTTAGTTTTGGCTGGTTAGTTAGTTGATTGTTTTCCTTTTTTTTTTTTCTTCTAACTTCTTTTGCTTCATGACATTTCAGTTAAAATATTTCATTGATACTTTTCTAGATAATTCACCTTCTGTGCTCACCATCAGACCTTTGGGAATGGCTTAAGTCTGTGAAACAGTTTAACAACAAAGCTCATCTTACTCGATGCCCAGCATCACTTAGTCAAATACAGAACCACATTACGCAACTTGGTCCTCTGACATTACCCACAGACAAAGCAATTTATTTCTTTGAAAATCCCACACATTTAACATTTTTACTACTTTGTCTTTCACTGCATTAGAGTCAAGAAAGGCCTAAGCAAAATCAAAGAACAACTTCCTGAACTCCAGAAATACATTACTTGGAAGTTCATGCTGGAGACAGACTAGCACTGCAACAGTTGTGAAATGCAGCAGCCACGGTTGGAAATACATTAAAAATGACTCTGAAAAGCATTCGGCATATTGGAAATCTACAACACAAAATAAGGGCATTTGACTCTTCCACATACTGTCTTCTTTTAAAATAGATTATGATGTTGTTGCACAGCAAAAGTAGTAGTTTTCATGATTTCAGAGATCCTAGTTGAGCTGTGAAGAGTCGAAAAGGCAGGATAAAGAGCTCACACAAGCCAATGCCCCAGTGCAATGCCAGCCAGGTTAACCGAAGCTCTCTGCTTAAGGTGGCTTAAGCCCTACGCTAAACTGGCATCACAAACAGATTTCAAGAAGTTTTTATTTGCTTAAGCACTTACTCCCATGCTTAAGCACTTACTCCCATGCTGCAGTTTTACCATTCCCTCAGTCACACTGATGCAATTGTTTGTGAGGCTGCACAGTAAATTTGACTGCTAATATCAGCCTATTCAAAAAGTGTCTGCTAAAAGCCTTAAAAAACACAATTTCAGTGATCTAATTTCCAACACAAGCCCATAAAATATCGAAACAGTAAAACCAATAGGATGGAACACCAAAATATAGAAGAACACTACTTAGATCAGCATTGTTGAAGAAAACATATTGCAAAATAATGCTGCATAACACTCACATAATCTATTTTGCTGGCTAGGGACACAGGGAAGGGATGAGATGAAAATACCCTTGACTACTACGATTGTTTCAGCATAGTTTTTCCACACAGCCTTACTTCAGCATGGCTGGTATCTTCAGATTAAGCACATTGCAATAACCTATTCAAATAGTATACAAGCTTTTCTTCAATGGTTGAATATCTTGAAGTCTAACGTAAATGCTTTATTCATTTGTTTTTCATTCTGCGGTTCTATCAACTAAAAGGCAAAGGATAACATGCCTATTTCTAGCCTTTAGGAACTGCAGAACAGCTAATTCTCTTCACCTTTTCTTCCCTGAGAACGTCCCTATCAGAAAAGGAAAAGCAAAAGAAGGAAATCCCTTTCAGCTGCAATGCAGAGGACAAAGTCAATGTGCAGTTCATTACACGTTATCAGAAAGATCTCAAGTGCCAAGGTAAGCATTTTTCTATCATCCCAAAGAAGCAGTAAGATCAAAATGTTGCACTACACAGAAGCATTAAGGAAGCACAAAGCTTTCTTTTTAATCTGCACTGTCAACTAACACCAATGAAACAGCAGCATTAGTGCTGTGAAATAACTGCAGTAAAATTCCCACTTAGCAACCTACTGCAGTGTTTGCAAGATTTTCTTAATTTTACCCCTTCTACAACTTCACCCTTACTCATGATGAAGCATAAAAGCTAAACCAGCACAAAAAAAAAAAATCAGGTGGAAAAGTGAATTTATAAATTGTCTATTAAGCAGCTCGCAAGTCAGCAGACCCCAGTTCTGCAGACAAAACCAACATGCTACAGCTCTTTTTCCACTGAGATTCTTGAACTGTTTTGGAGTTCCCTAGGAGAAAAGCACTACGTACAGGCAACATGCTTTGGCTGGGGGAAGGCAGGGAGATGGTGGTGTTAGCTGTTTAACTATAAACCCTGTATCTTATTCTAATAGGAATCCAACATTGAGTTACTTCTCTATGGTAACAGTTACCTTCCCCTCAGATTCAGGTTCTCATTACCTGAACTGCCTCCAAAATGTCAGCCTGAAGTGAAAGAAGTGCAGTTACATGACACTAGTTTCAAAATGCCTGACCACTCAGCTGTGCTGTTACAGTCATTTTCAGTGCTATGCTATAAACCGGATCACTGGAATGATCTGATTAAAAATAACCCTCAAAAAAAAGGGGAGGGGGGGGTGCAGGGAGCAGGAGGAGGCACTATATTTAACCAGGTAATTTCAATGATATGGTTTATACCAGTTCCATCAGCACAACGGTACGTGACAAGCTGGAAGGGAAGAGGGTGAACTCTTCAACCCACTGAGGCAAGCACTGCAATGCACACTTCCCTACAAGCCAAGAAAAGATGGGGTGGTACGACTACTTCAAGTCTGTTTTCAAAGATATCTCAAAAATTGCATTTTTTTTTTAAATCATCATTAAGCAATTAAGAAAATTCAAAACTTCACATAGCTCTTAGACCTCTCCCACTCAACCAAAAAAAGCCAAGCTATGAAATTCAGTTGTGTTAACCTTTTGCATTTGCACATTATACTTTATTTTCCCCCACCATCATTTTCTAGTCACATAACAGTTTAGCTTCCAAGCAAAGCCTATTCAGAAATGATCAAAAAAATCAGTCTTCCTACTTCCTCAGAAAAAGAGAGGAAAAAAAAAAAAGGAAAAATGTGAAATAATTGAATGGTATAATGAATGAAAAAAAGAAGTTCAAAATCTCTCAAAAACATCCCACAATTCTCACATTCACTTTATTACATATTTTATATATAATATATATACTTTAAATTATATATACACACCTAACAGAAGTCCCAAGAAGCTGTTTCAGTCTTGATTTATAACCAAAGAGAGGTAATGAAGTACTCCAGTATTCCAAAACAGGCATGCTTAGAGCTCATTTTAAAACAATTTTTGAAGTAACAGTTTTAAGCATTTTTATGATTCTTTTTGCCCAAAACTAAGTCTGACAGTTTAGAAAAAGCATCTCCATGAGATATTAGACAAGCTTGAAGTGAACGATACATGACCATTCCAGGACAGGAGCCTCATTATCAGCTTACTCCAGCCGAGACTGATCACAAAAGGGGTGTTCTCCTTCTCTGGGTGCCACACCGTTAGCCCTGCCTACACACCAACATGGCCAGACTGACAGCTGGGTCAGGAACCTGATCCAGCCAAACATGTATAGTGATAAGAGATGTGAGAACAGCGAGGAGCGGGTCGAGGAGCGGGTCGGGTCCCACTCCATCCCAAAGCAATGCAGAACTGTGCATTCTTTGAAAACTTTCAAATGCAAATGAGTTGACAAAGAGAAAACCTGCTTCTTAGTTACCTGCAATAAGTTAAGTCACAAATTAGTGAAACTCCTAAAAGCTCTGTCAACTGCATACGGATGTACATTCTCCTTCCAAATTACCCATTTCCTATGTAAACACTATGAATTAGTAAATAAGCTGTCTATATTGCAAGAGACCTAGATTTTCTTCCACACAAGCTGCTTTTACAACAGCAAGGAAACTCCACGACACAGGCTCTTATTTGTGAATAAAGCTATAAAAGTTCCTACTTTTGTCTCATCTTCTACATTATCAATACACCCTATTTGCATATTTGCTTCACAATACTTTATTTCTTTACCCCCACTGCAGTGTAGAAAAAACACCACTGGTACAACCTTCTCCCAGTACATTCTGTTTATCTTTTCCTTCTGAAAGAACAGGAAAAGCAAAGCATCAAGTCAGCAGCAGCAGGACTTGAACAACTGGAAGACCTTACACAGCTTCTAAGGGTCAACATAAACCTAGTTAACAGAACTTGCTAACAGAAATAATCCCTATGCTATATGAAATGGTTCAAAAAAAATGGAGTAAGTTGAAACCAAAACCTACCAAACGTCAAATAATTTCACTGATATATCTGCTCGGTTTTTAAGAGATGAAGCTTGGTTATCCAAAACTGGTATGAAAAAAGGTTTCAGAGAAAGTTTCAGACTTTCAATACAGTTTCAAAGAGTTTTACGGTTCCTTGCTTTCAAAATTGTTTCCTCTCTGAAGAGGGATTTGAATTAGCCAGGTACTTCCATCCAGCATAGCCTGTAACCAGACCCTTCTGAAGCAGTGCTTGTTCTAAAGGAAATTCTAGATCAGCATTCCAGAAGAACCAACTTACATGTGTGGGGGTAGGAGGGGGGAGAAGAGGAGGTGATAAAAGAATTCCTTCTTTAAAGAACAGCGTGTAACAGTGATAGACCACAGTAACTGCTGGGAACAGCAATACACCCTGCATCCCTCAAGCGTTTTTAAGATTGCAGAGAGAAGACTGTGGTGCCGTGCCAGTAATAGGGAGGTGACTGCTTCCATCCTAACAGGACAGGACCTACACACACTGCAAACGTAGGCTACCCCTAGAGCTGATCTGATGCCATAAAACCCAACGGCTCACTCAGAGGGCAAACTATTGACAGAACCAAGTCTCCAAGGAGAGGTTCTGGAGAGACACTCACAAGCCCTGAACATGCGAGAGGCCCACGGAATGGTGCAAAAGCACTTGGGAGTGCTGACAAGTAACTTGGAACACAGCACCTTCCTGCTGTCACTAGCTGCACCTACAGGAATAGAAAACTGATCTCAGCTTTCGCTATAGGTTGCTAGCTGTTAATCCAACACTTCATTGAATGGGGAGACAGCTGCCTCTTAAGTCAGATCAACCTGAAATACCCAACTACTGCTCCAAAGCAAGTTCATGTGTAATAATATCAGAGGCAATTTTAAGTGCTAGTTTTTTAACCCGGTCTCAATTTTACTTATTCAGGAATTCAGAGACAAGCTGATAAAGCAACTGCATCTTAAGTTACCATCTACAGCTAAAGCGCCCCATCTTCACAACTGTAACCTGAATACACCAAGCCCAACTCATGTTAGGTAGCTCAAGCTAACATACTGCATACGTGCAGTCGCTCAAGAATAACCTTTGTGATCACTGGCCCATACCTTAAAACATGTTAGCAAATGAGGCATTTTGTCCATCTTACAGAACATTTGGTTTTAAAAACCATTCTCATATAACTCATGCTGTATTATTTGAGCTGAAATCAAACAGCTCTTTGTTTTTTCATTCCCCATTGTACAAAGATGTGAGAGTTTGATCTACATTCAATCAGCTTCATTTGGAAAGGATCTAGTCATCTAAGAACAGAGGAAAAAAACAAGAGTACCACTCCTATCAGTTCCAAATATAAAGAGAGCACAGACATTTTCAGGCCATGTTCCTACATACGTTTAGGAATTAATTCAATTTATCCTAATCCCTTTTAATACAAGCCAGACTAATTATTTAAAATAAAAAGGTCTATTTTACAAGAAGAAAAAAGCATAACTAAGAATTTAGTATTTTTAATTTATGAATACTCAAAAACAGCACAGAACTCAGGAGTATTATGATTTTGAATTCTCTATTTTTCCCTTCACATCATTTTATCCTCAGAGCTTAAAAGGGAACATTACAACAATTTACTTCCATCTTTCTATTTTTTTCATAAAGAATGACCTTTATTTAACCAAAAGCTGCACATATTTACGAGCTAAGATGGTACTTTTTACAGAGTATTTTTTGTGCACAGGAAGAACGTTGTAGTGTCAAATATATTTTTATATTTGTTCTCAAAAATAAAGCCCTCAAAATCATCTCTACAGGCCTTTGTTATCAGCTGCTCACAAAGAACTAAACGTTCAGCTAAGCAGGAGCTTTCTGCAAGCTAGTCTTTCATTAAGAAAGATTTCTTCCTGACTTTTTTTTTTTATCTCCCCAAAAAAAGACATTCTCATCAAAAGATTGAAAATAAAGGAAATGAATTTGTGTACTTAAGTAAATTTATCAAGTAACAATAAAAATAATGAAGTCCATGTGTACAGCAAGTTTTATTTTAAGCATTTGATGATCTCTTTAATAAGGAATGATGATTTAGTAAAGAACTGTTGTTTCCCCCACTAAAGGGCAAGCTCAAGTCCACAAATTAGTAAATTCATCTTGATGCGTTTAAGCAAAATTATCTCATGATTGTGACAGTGTTTACATTAGAATCTTACTCCATTAAGTTTCAAATGCTTTCAGCCAACAAGACTTACAGAAATCTTTGAATTTTCATTCATCTCTCTAAGAGAATACCTACCACTTTATATATGTTTTTTTTTTTTTTAAAGAAAGACCTAGCTTTTTGTCTGTTTTTAGGGTCACACTGTTTAACACCAACTCTCCCTACAGAGAGGAACTAAGTAATTTTAATAGATCTTCCTTCAAGCCATTTCCAGAAAAAAAAAAAAAGGCATTTTCCCTGCATATACCTGCAATGACACCATAGTTACAAAATCATAGTGACAGCAGCCACAGATACACAAAGAAATAACAAAAAACTAGGGCTTTAATGAGACCAGTAATTTTCACTGCATTCTCTCTGGAGTAATGGCCTTCCACACATCCTTCTAACTTTAGGTACTATAGAAGCCATCCAAAAGGTCCATTCAAATAAAAGGGAATGGCTCCACCAAATATAAATCAGGTATAAATTATTTATTTTAAAAGGTGAATAAAAACACTACTAGAAAGGAAAGCTGACTTGCACACCAATAAGTGTGCTTATCTTCTGTATTTCTTCTAAGCCACAAAATAGATCAGAAGACCTTTTAATTTTAAAAATACAGATTCTCAACATCACAGAAGACTATTTCCTGAGTGTTTTTTTTTTTTTTTTTTTTTTGGGTGGAACACGATTGTTCTAAAACACTTTATTTTAACCCAACCATTTGGGACTGAAGGATTTGCATTCTTTTTCAAGTTGAGGACCAGAATTATTCTGTGTGCACACATTTGCATGTGCTAAGAAAAATATTTTGTCCCCTATATACACAACAGTGTTCAGACAAGGCTCAAGAAGAGATCTTCCAATTCTAAAGCTTATCTAAAAGCTCCTGCCTTGCTTCTTTTTGTTGCTTTGTTTGCTGAAGAAAAGGGAAATCCAACTTTTTTTTTTAAGTGAAAAACCACACACCATACAGATTTACAGCTACAAAGTAAAGCATGGATTTCTTCATTTTTGACTCACCTGTACAGGCTAATGGTTTTGTTTTCTATAAATATAGAATACTAGTTTAGACTACTAAAACCTGAAGTGCTAGGTTAAAAAAATTAATAGAGTAACTGTGCCTATTCACTCTTAACAGAAGAAAGAGATATAGGGCCTCAGCGCAGGCCTAAAATTTTATTTTAGTGCTCCCAATTTTTAGTTTAGTAACACAGTGTTTTTAAGCAAGTCCTTAGGCTATGCATCTGGTAGTATTTTACTGCCGGACACCTCACGCTGTGTAGGTTGGAAACCCCTCCGAGGCTCATTTCACCTGACAACGCGGAGCGGGTGCCATATAAATCGCGAGCAGCTCCAGCACCCTCTATTCTCTTCTCCTCTGTCACAACCTCGAACCCTCCGAGGCCGGCCGCTTTACCAGCGGCTCTTTCTATAAATAACCGCTCGGAGGCCGCTTCCAGCTGACCTCAGCCTCCCGCAGGGGCGAGCTGGGAGCCGCGGGCGGCCCCCGGCTTTGTGCAGGCAGCTGGCACAATGCGGCTCCGCCGGGGAGGCTGAGGCTGGGGCCGCCGCCATGTTAGCTGCCGCTTCCATGTGCGCGGCCCCGGGGCCGGCAGCGCCGCCCGCTCGCCCCGAGGCCGGGAGGGGACGGGGATGGGGATGGGGAAGGGGGAGCGGGGCCGGGGGAAGGCAGCAGCGAGAGCAGGGCCCGGGGAAGGAGGTGGGGGGAGGGGGGGGGAGCCGCTGGGCAAGGCCCCGCCGCGGCGAACAAAAGGCGGAAGGGGGGGGAGGGACCGCGCCGCACGGGGGTCTCGCCGGCAGCCTGCGGGGCCCCCCCGCCGCCCCCCATCGCCCCCCGGCCGCTGCGGTGAAAGGAGGAGGGGGAGCGGCCGGGGGGCTCACCGGGGGGCGGCGGGGCCCAGGCGGGGGGAGCCCCAGGAAAAGGGGCCCGGGGACCCCCGAAAGAGGAAGGGGGAAGGCCGAGAGAGAGCAGCTCGCCCTTCTGGAACCTTCCAGCGGGCGGCCCCTGGGGGCGAGGCCGGGAACAACCCGGAGCCGGCAGCGGGAGGGCACGGCTCGGGGAAGGGGCCCCGCGCGCCCTCGGCCTGGGGGTGGTGGTGGGGGGGGAGCCCCGGGGGCCGAACCCCGCCGTGAGGGCCGGGAGGGGGGCGGTGAGCGCGGGGGGGCGGCCGTGCGGGCACCTTTTTCTTCTCCAGGTTGCGCAGCTTCTTGTCGATCACGCCCAGGATCTGCTTCATGGCCTCGGTCTGCACCGAGGTGATGCTGCCGCCCGACGCCTGAGGGGCCGCTGCCGCCGCCGCCGCCGCCGGGGCGGGCTCGGTGGCCGTGCCGGCCTTGCCGCTGCTGCTGCTCGCCGCGGTGCTGTTGGTAGCCGAGGGCATCTCTGTGCGGGAGGCAACGAGGCAGAGAAGCGGGCGCGCGTTACGGGCGAACGGGCCGCCGGAGGGGACACGCGGGAGGGCGGGCGGGCGGGCGCGCTCTCGCCACGGCCGCCGCCGCTTCCCCACGCCCAGTGCGCGCGCACGAGCCCGGAGCCGGAGCCGCACCTGCCGCGCGCGCGCTCCCTCCCCCCCGTCCCCCCCCCCTCCCGCCGCGAACGGCCTCGGGCGCGCGCGGGCGCGGTCACGTGACGGGCGGCCTCTCGCCCAGCCAACGGTCACCGCCCGGCCTCGCCTCCCCCCAGCCCCCCCAAGCCCCTCACCGCTGTGCGTGACCGGCCCGCGCGAGGGGTGTGTGTGCGGGTGCGCCGCGCTGTCTGTCAGGGGATGGCCGCCTCAGCCGACTCCGGCCCCGCCGCCCGCGCTGCTCCTCCTGCCGCCGCCGCCGGGGAAAGAGAGGCAGAGACACAGAGAGAGAGAGAGAGAGGGGCGGGAGCGCGCACGCGAGCGCGTCAGGCAGGCGGCCCCGGGAGCGAGCGGCGCCGGGTCCTCGCCGCCCGAGGCTGCCCGCGCAGATCGCCTGAGCCCGCCGGCGCCGAGCAGCCTGCCCCGCGGCTCGCCTGGCGCGGGGCTTGCAGGCGCGCGATGGGGCGCCCGAGCGCCGGACACAATAGCGGGGCGGGGCGCGGCGAGGACCCCGGGCGCCATCACCCCCCCCCCACAGCTCCCGCCCTCAGGGCACGGCCCCGGCCGCTGGCGCTGAGCGGGCGTTAACGGCCGCGGGTCGGGCGTTGGGCTGGGATTAGCGCTACATGGCGCAGCGTGCCCCAAGCACAGCCCCTGAGCACAACAACATGAAATATCCCTGAAATATTCACATCACACTGCCCTGACCCAAAGCTGCGTGAACCTTGACCTGCTGGCCAGCAGCCGATATCGCCTCTGGCTGGGGAAGCCACGCTGAAGGGGTTTTTCCTCTTTTCCTTCTTTTTCCTCTTTTTTTGAGAAGAAAACTTGGAAAGATAGCTCAGCCTCCTTACTGAGGCAATTGGAAAATGAAACACCGCTGCCTGCAGCAGGCCGGGGGCTAACCAACGTTGGGCCAAGTTCAGTACACGTCCCGTTGTCACCTTGGAACTAATGGACACAAGATGTCAGGAACTTACAGCCCTAAAATCGTCTCCACCAAAAACAATTAATGAAGTTTTCACTCGTAACTCCAGTTTAGGACCTCATTTCTACTTTAAGCCAACGCTGGTTGATCCATGTAATCCTGGATCCACAGCTGAGGACATCAACACAACCGTGAGCTGGTCCTGGAACAGCTCGGCCAGCCCCGCCACTAGAAGGGCGGTATCTCGTCCCTCCTGCCCTCACCCGATCCCTGGGCACAACCACACAGGCCTTGCCCCTGTTCCATCCTGATTTCTGCTTCCTGAGTTCATTCAAGCTGGTAATCTAGCAGGAAACTTTCATTTGACCTCATGCTTTAGTAGCTAATGCTTGAATGGACAGATTTTTCTTCGTGGCACCTGTAAATATTGCTTTGTACACTCTTCATGTATGCTTGCATAGCAGCTCAGTGCTTTGACATTTTATATTAGATTATTTGCTTTCCAATTCACTTCTTTTCGTATAACATGCTATAGCACAACTGTAACAAATCAGTCAACCCCATGTATTTCAATTGAATAAAGTATAAAAGAAATGTCTGCAGATATCGAAAATCATTTTATTTTCACTATTCACCAGGAAGTTTTAGTTCATACCATAGTAAGATTTAATTTTTATGTAGTAATTTATTTCTGCAATCCCATTACACAGGGGTTGAAATCACCTTTGTTTTCCCCAAGTCAAATGTAGTTTCTTCATAAACATTTGAAGCACACTGAGGCTTTACAACCATGAAATATAATACCTGAAAATATGAAATTCTTTCATCCACTGGTATTAATTTCTCCTTTCTATTACATTGCCA
The DNA here is from genome assembly GCF_963932015.1 of Anas acuta. Lineage (NCBI taxonomy): Eukaryota > Metazoa > Chordata > Aves > Anseriformes > Anatidae > Anas > Anas acuta. Next base: position 48,543,317 of record NC_088983.1, on the reverse strand, counting down.
TTGCAATTCCGTATAAGCACTGGGAACATGACAGCTTAGGAAAACTTTGCAGCCAAGTCACAGAAGCCTAATGTAGTTTGTACTCAAAGTCTGTCTTTCTTAACACAAAAATCTGCAAGAAAAAAAAAAAAAAGCTGATGGAAGAACTGGTGACAATAAATCAAAAGTACATGCTGGACCTGAAAAAAGCCTTGATCTTTCTTATAAGATATTTATTCTTGGGGGAGGGGGTAACAAAATAGCAAGTATTCAGTCTCAAAAAAGGGCTAAAAATACTGTTCCTGAGAGCAGTTATTACATGAGATTACACAAGCAATAATTACATGACAATTACTGTGTCAAAGCTCTTCATAATTTCACTGGATGCCTTTTTGTTAGCCAAAGACGGAACCGAGACTGCTGCTAAGCTTACATGCTAAACCAAAAATATAAACAAAGCATTAAGTACGTATCTTACATAGAAATTTAATAAGTCCTCAGAAAGGAGGACTTTCACATTATACTAAAAAAAAAAAAAAAAAAAAAAATACACTTGCAAATTTAGCATGGGTCAAGTCTTCCTAACTTCATTTAGGAAATTCTTACCACAACATAATTTTATACTGAAGACATTTGTCATTGCTGTATTACAGCATGATTCACTGTCAGTACTGTGCTATAATTGCTCTGTGCAGACTCCATAACAGATCTCCAGAACCTTCAGCAGTTTCTTGGAGCAGCCTGGGAACACCTCAAGAGTGCGTGGTTACCTAGTCCATGCCAACTTTAAAGTCAATTTTGGAAGCATGGACATTTTAAAGTAACTTTCACACAAACTGTACTGCATAGTCAATCTTTTAAAATCTCTAATATTTAATGTGCTTAGTAATTGCACATTAATGTGCTTAATAATTTTAGGCAGGTCATGCTGTCATATATTCATCTACCTCCTCCATACCATTCCTCTAAACAGTGACCACAAATACATCCACACTTCTGTGCCAACGATATTGAGAAGCAACACCTGATAGAAAAGCCTATATAAGAATTTGTCACCTTACAATACAAGTTTCTTTTTACTTCAGGGAAATGTTGAACAACTTGTATAGAGGCAATCCTGTGGAAAAAGTTTTCCTGCTAACTTCTAGCATGACAATCTTGTCATTTGAACACATCTCAAGCTTTACATTTCTTAGTGATAAGTAGCCCCTTGCTTACCACGTGGTATGATCTCCCTCTAGAATAGGATTCTGCTCTCTTTGCCCTTGAACTGTTGTCAGATAGCTGGCTAAAATCACTCTTTTGCATAATTAAGGTAAAGATCAAATTTATTTGAAGGACACTGGCTTTACATTCCATGTTCATGAATGGTGTAAATAAAAGTCAAATCTGGAGCTGCTGATTTTGAAGTCACATCTGTTGAGTTGCTCCAGAAACAGAAAGGAAAGTAAGTCCCTTTAGCAAGCAAAAGCATATGCAGCACTTGCACAAACATGAACCTTTAGACCACAACATTGCTCAAGATGAGGGAAGGCCTTGAGCGTAGAGATCCAGACTGAGGAGACAGTGGAGAGCTTTGCTCTCCGCATTCCAGGGAGGCTTCTCCCATGCTGGATCTCTCTAGGTTTTCAGTTATTATTTTATGTCACCTGCTCTTAGGGCGTTTGAGTATAACTTCTCCATTTCTCAGTTTCCAGCTCTCAGGAAACAGAAATGGGCAAAAAAACAGACACAGGTGTATTTAAAAAACTTAACCAACCAGTTACACACATACAAAAAAAAAGTAAAGAAAGCCTGTAAGCTTGCTGGTGTACCTGTAATCAAGGTTCAAGTGTTGTGTAAATATTCTGTGGGAACCTAGAGCCTTCTCATTGAAGTGATGTCTCAGGCAAAGTTTCTCTGATCTGCCTGTACATCTCTTCTGTTACTCCTGACACACCTTCTCAGCCCTTCCCATTTCAACTTACCCTCATGTGGCCAGTTGCCTGGTGGCTTTCCAGCAAGACAAGTCTTGGCCTTCCCTCTGGGAAAATCCTGCAGGGAGTAACTACCAGTTGCTTGGCCTGTTGTTTTTATTTTTTTTACCTGGAGAAAAAAATAAAAACAAATAAGAGAGACCTCCTTCTCCAGCATTGTACAGTCTATATCCAAGTAGGAGTCAGGTCTCATATTAATTCCTTGCAAACTCCAGGGATGACCTGTGTCTCCCCACAGTTCTGTTTCCTTCTGACCACAGATGACCAAAGCACTCAAGTGGGGACATGCTCCTGACTCACCAAATCTGGTACCCCAGACCTGTGTCCTTCCATCTTGTTACCCACCTTTCCAGGACAGCAATCAATCTTTCCAAGCTTTTCTACTCTGCCTCCTCAAACCAGGAGCCCTAATTCAGTGCATTCTGTTATCTGCTTCTTAATTTGCGGGCCTGCTTCCTACTCACACTCAGAATTATTCTGAATAATGAAATAAGATGAACAACTTCTGTTTATTCTGTTTATTCTGCTATTTCCCCCCAGTAGGGTGCATGAGGCAAAAATGACAATCTTCTTGCACATTATCACAGATGTGTTTGTTAATTAGTTCCTGAATGGACCTATTGAATGTTATGTCCCTTCAGGAATGCTACTGAGAACATGACCATAAGAACAGAGGAAGAGATAACCATGGCTTAATTTGAAAAGCAGATCCTATTCCACTAGTGATGCACAGAAAACAAGAAATACCAACCTTTATTTCCAGTTCCAAGGTTCAGTATACAGGGCTTGTGGTTAGCCAAAGAAACACAGTACTTCAACTTGTGAAATAATAACATTTAAGCTAGAGTAATGAACATGGAGTCAAAGTTTAGTTGCCTTTGAGGTTTCAGAATTACTTTTGAGGTTAGAGCTGTATCTACAGCAACACAAACCCAAAGAATAAATCTTAGTTAGAAATGGAATCTTATGAGAACCTGAATCACTCAAGTTTTTTTGCTGTCTTAAGACAGGCCCAATCTGCATATTTCAAAAGCTGTAGTCCATGCCACTTATCAGGCAGGTTTAGAAAATTATCACTTTGTCCTTATTTAGGTTTCTTTTTCCTAAGGAATTTGTTCAGGCAAGAGAAATTCCCATTCTATCTAACCCTACAGGGTGACTAACTTTCATAATAAAACTGAACTCAGACAAAATAAAACTCTTTGAATAAGAATTAAAAGCTCAATAGTTGTTTATCTGAATAAGATTAAATTACAAATAGTGTATAACAGTTGTCAAATACTGAATTTAGCAGCCATATAAATGAAAATTCAGAAGATATTTGGGTTCAAAGGAGATTAAATGACATTTAATGGCACACAACTGGAGCCATTTTATGATTTAGTCAAAACAAGTGTAACTCCAATCCAGTACTTCAAAAAATGATTAAATACAGCTAGATGATAGAATTCCCTATAAAGCTATCAACAGGTAATCATAAAACATGTTTCTGTTTGTACTGATATCACATAATTCCTTGGCCTTTTTTTTTTCCCCTTCTCCTTTTCTGTAAAGCAATTTTCTTAAGCCTTTAATTTTCAGAAGCAAATAACCAGGATGGGATAGTACTTTGCTGCATAAACTATATGCAGAAAAATTCCACAGTTAATTTTAACATAGAGCCCCCACATAGAAATGGAGCAGGTTGGTTATACATAGTAAAGAAAACATCTCTATACTGAACAGCAACTCAGAATTGCTTAGGGCTTTATATTTACTTAACTCATTTGAACAGACCAAGTTTACCACATGGGCTAGATTATTTTATGCCTGTCCTCCCTGTAATTTACTTTTTTTTTTTCATATTTATGCATTACTTCAACCAAAACACCTCCCTAAACAGCAATTTTCTCTTCACATTTTTAAATGCACCTGCCAGCCACTTCCCACATAAGTTACAGTGCTTGTTAAAGTGAGAGTATCATACAGCTGAAGTCAAACTCAGATTTATTATATCCAAGTATAAACCTCTACTTCTAAGCACTTAGAATCTTTAATATCCAAAACTTGGAAAAGCAGAATAGTCCTGGAAATTAAAGAAACCCTCTTTAAAAAAATAATAATAATTATTTCCAAGTCAACCAAGACATAAACCTCCACTGCCAAGGCCCATAAACAGGCACAGGCCTAGGCCCAGGCCTGAGCTTAAAAGGAGTTCTTGGGCCCATGGGCAGAGGCTGGGCGTGGAGATCCCAAGTGGGGCTGCTTAAGGCAATTAAGGCTTATGAGTGCACTCCGGGCCTTCACAGCTGTGCAGGTTGTAACTGAGAGAGAAACGCATTTTAGCAGTGAGAAAGATTAACAGCTGCAGCAAATAGTCATGTAATATGTTCTCCATCTTCTGATGTCTCCAGGTTAGGAATTAATACCTTTCTAAACCTTAAATTTTAGCAAGCAGAAATGATTGTAGTGTAGATGGAGTGGCAATGTGGGGCTTGGGCTGGGTCTAACAACTTTGTTTTGTTTTAATTTCTACGTATCTATGAATGGAGAAGTCCAAATATTTCTTCACACTCAAAGGGGCAGATCCAGCTATTGCCTTCCAACTTAGCCGCCAGTTAACTGGTGCCTAAGCTTTTCATCTGATTTGGTCACATACATTCATTAGAATTCATTTTTCTCTTTCTCTCTGAAGCCATCTTTCTACAATATGACAGTACAATTCTTTACAGTGTTCTCTGCAAAGGGAAGCAACCCCAGTTCTTTCAACTTTTTCATACAGGTGGTGTTCATTTCACCTGAGACTTCTTGACCTTTTCCTCAATGCTCTATCAAGTTGGTCTATAGATACTTTGAAATGTAGTGCTTAAAAATGGATCCAGTACTTCAGCTGAGTCATTATTACTGATGAAAGCATTGTACAGTTACATTATGTGTCTTACAGAATACGTTATTGTTCACACACCTATATATGATACTTGTTTTTTTCTGAAAAAAAAAATAAAAAATCACACTGTACACTGAATTTGAGCTTGTAATACATTATCGCCTCCACATCTGCAGAAATACTGATTAGCCTGTTGACCTAAGTGGATTTATCCATGTTGAGTTAAATCTTTTTTTGACCACTTCACATTTTGTCTCCAAATTATTTGACATTTTCTTCCAGCTTTCATACCCTCATCTGGGTCATAATGAAAATATTTACTAGCATGGAAAAACAAACAAATTCCAGTGATATCTTGCATGATACCCCCTTTCGTTTTGACAGAGAATTATTGATGATTATTCTTTAAGTAAACCAGCTTTGCAACCCCTTTGTGGTAGCTTCATTTAGGTCATAGTTTCTTAGCTTGCTTGTGCGTTGTATAATAAAGTATTGGAAGCCTTATTGAAGTCAAAGTATGTCATCTGTTTCTCCTCTTTCCACGTGATATTCTTCATGGAAATAAATTAAAAATCTTGACACAGTTTGCTTTTGACAAAGTTATGTTGGCTGTTACTCATCTCCTCTATTCCCACTCATTTCAAATGTTTCATGAATAAAGGTAGAGCATCTCTAACTTAATTTAGAAAGATCTAGTGTATAACTCTGTGTGCAAGTGGCTAATTCAAGTTGTTGCTTTTATTTTGATTCTCATCTGAAAAAATATATATATATATATTAAAAGCTTTCAAAGGGCAAAGTTCTGCCATTGTCAAAACAGAAAATAACTAATGCTGACCTGTAGATCCCTGTGCGCTGACATGAGAACATACCCCTCTGAAGTTTTGTGTACTTGGTTATACAGATCTGCTTATCTAAGGCTTTATCATTTACAGTTATCATCCTACTGTCTGTTTTCCACTACAACATAGTAAGGAAGGAACAGGAAATGCCTACAACCGCATACAAAATATTATTATGTGGAAAATTAAACTATGCTTAGTAAGCATGGCTGAAAGACCTACAAGGTGTTACAAACAAGAATATATGAAGCTTCTACAGTTAACAAAGGACAGATAATGGTTGTACATTACAATTCCACTGTACAATCTTTAAATCATAGCAATGTAACTATAAACTAAAATAAAACCAGTGGAAGTTTTCTTATTCTTTTTCGATCATATTTAAGCACAAATGTCCTAACTTTCAAAGACTATGAGGAACTGCAATTCTCACAAAAGTCAGGTATATTTTAAAGTGCTCAGAATATTGGCCATGTTTAAATGTTTTCTATCTATCTACGTATGGATCTATCTGCTGTTGTAGTGTCTACCTATCTATTTGTTTAGAAGATAAAGTGGTAATACAGAAAACATTTCCTCACAGTGGATAGAATTGGATGTCACAATGAATACTTGCAAGAAAAGGATGCAGAAAACCTTTCTCCATGTAGATATAAAATGTCTCCAGTCCAGATGAGAAAAAGGATGGGCTGATAATTCACACACTACTGTCAGTCCCTGAGGCTCAGTTGAGCTGTTTTGGGGAAGACTAATCACAGACCCTACACTAAAGTACAGGTACTCTGAAGAAAAACTAATGATTAGATTAAACAAGTCTTTCCAAGTACACCAGTATTACAGCTAGCTTTCAAAAGCAGGCTGTCTTTAGCAGTACCCACTGGCATTGTAGGTCCTTTTCTTCCTGATTGCTCAGTACTCTAGGAGTCATACACAAATACGTTCCTCAAAGCCATATATGTCCCAGGTAAGCTGAATAGTTCCTCCACTAAGGAATTCCACATGCTTCTGTTCAAAACAAACAAACAACCAAACAACCAAACAAAAAACCCAAGCCGTACAAATCAAGCTGAAGCAGGTGAAGAGATCACCGACATAAATTCAGATTTATTGCTAATTATTGCCTGCCCTTCAATATTTGTTTATTTTGGAGGCATTGAGATTAAACTGTGTTGAAGAAGGCCTATGCTCAGCCATCTCCTCCTGACCATGACCAGCTTGCTTGGATAGACCCTGACTTTGTCACCTCACTGCATCTGATGGCTTCTCGATGAAACCTGTCACTGTGACCAGCCTGGCCCCATGCAGGTACTGCAGGGTTGCTCTCTGGTCAGTGGGATCACTGCCCCATGCTGTGCCTGCCCTTGGCTCCTGGTTCTCCTTCCTTCGTGAAGCAGTCCTTGACAGCCCGTACATGACTACAGTCAGTCACTTTTGGAGTGATGTCCTTTGCAGTCATGAAGTAAAGTCCAAACTCTGAAACTCCAAACTCTTCAAGTCCACTGGGCAATTCTATTGAACCCGGTGAAGTACAGGTTATAAACAACTTTGATAAACAGTGGAGCTATTCTTCAGGCAGCATCATAAACACATAGGGTAGGACCCTAGTGAAGCTGAAGAAATAAGAAATTTGGGAAGAGCTTTCCTAAGGAGGCCGTAGCACACTCCTAGAATGTCTGAGAACCAACACAATGTTTCAAGTTTAATAAAAGAAAATGATTCATTGACCTTCGTAGCTAACACATTGCAATAATGACATGTTATACTCTAAGAATTGCAATGACAGAACAATTATCTAATTAGAAAATTAATTACATCATGTTTTAATTGCTTAATAACAGAGAAATTGTCATCAGGATGAAGGCTGAGAAATGCTATGAAAAATCATCAGGGAGTACAATTTGGCCGGTAAGCAGAAAATATTCCTTACCAACAAGAAATTTGGAGGCGTGCTTGTAACAACTCCTTAGAGGCCCACCAAGTTTCATGGCACGTCACCACTTCTGTAACAGACACCATGTGGGAATGGGAGGCCTTGCAAGACCTGAAGAGTTCATGACAAGAGCTAAGACCTACATTTGGCAGCAGTAAAAAACACAGCTGCTAGAGAGGGATGAAGCCTGAGTACAACAGCAAGCTAGAGGAAGCGTTTCAGTGGTGAAACAATTCAGTTTGCCTTTTCCCTTTGCGAATGCGCTGAATGTCAACAATCATAGCAACATGCAGCACTGCAGCTCAAAGGAGCCAGATCAGACCTTGTCTCCTGCTATGGGGCAGTGTGGCTGCCAGAGCAATATCCCTTCTGCAGAAGGATTTACCACCAGGGAAGCACAACATCTTTGAAGAAGATGGAATGGAAGATGAGACAGGAGAAAGGGGAGCGCTGAATAATTTAAGGACAACAACTTGCTGCCAGAAAGTCAGAAAAAGCTGTTGTAATTTGGAGAAATGCTGGACGTGGTTAGTACCACATCAGAAGCTCAGCAGGTCCAAAACTCAGAGCACGTAGAAATGCCATTATTTGGCAGATTATTACTTACAGTTCTTGTATTAAGGAAGATACATATTTACATAAATTGCAATGAATGAATACTGCATCAAAATATACATCTGCAAAACATGTGGTTTGGAATGAAGCACTGGGGATACGATACTCACACAGGGCTTTACATGACCCAGTGTTTTTGTGTAGGGTTGTTATTGGAGCAACATTCCAGGTTCCTTCAGACTACTTGAAAAGCAGTCTGATGGTTAAAGCGATGAACATGATGATGCTTAAGGTAGTAACTGACAAGGAAGCCAGACAAATAAGAAGACACAATTTTAAAATAAACAGAGTGTAGGAAAAAATAAATAAATAAATTCAAATAGCATGTCTGTGAACCAGTATGTTTGTTTTTGCAAGGCAGGTTACAATTAACATTTGAAAAGGTTTGTAAATAAAGTTTCATGCAAATATTCACTTGGACACAGGCTTGTGATCTATTAATTATTCAAAAACCACACAAGCATTTTGTCATTACTGTCTGCTGCATGTTTCTTACTTTAATCTGTCCTTTGGACTTGGAGCTGCCAGATTTCCATAACTGGGTCACCCAGTTCTTTCTCAACTTTGCTTTCTGATGTGAAATGAGAATTAGCATTTTCTGTGACATATATTCAGGGCTTCTACGAGAAGTTTGAATGGCTATTATAGTAAGTGGTTTAGTATGGAAACCTAAAATATGTGGTAAAATATGCAGTAAGGAATGAGTTCATATCTGTTGTGGGTAATGTGAATTTTTAGTGACCACAGATCTTTGCAAGCAGAGTCGAGGATGAAAACTGCAGTTAGTTAGTTGGCCAAAGAAAAAGAAAAACCATACTTGACACACAATCATTATATTAGGTTCATAGAATCATTGTATCAAAGAATGGTTTGGGTTGGAAGAGACCTTTAAAGATCATCTAATCCAACATCAATTCACTTTTGGGGCTTTGTGTAGTGAAAAACACTGTTCTAATGCCCATTAGTAAATTATAATTAATATTATAATTATAAAAATAATTATAACCATAATTTTAAACCATTATTTTAGCTTGTAGATACATGAATCATTATAAGAAATTTATTAATTAAAATAAGGTTGAAAAGGTGATAGGTGACATTTAAAGCATTTGTTATTTTAACCACTAGAGAGCGCTGAAAAGCTGTTTTAAAAATCTGTTTTTGAAAACTCTGAGGACTGCTCTGCGCTGCCTGGGCTCCTCGCCTGGAGGGCCACGAGAGAGAAGTCTCAGAGGGGGACGGGGCTGGGAAGAGTCACCCATTCTATACGGAGAGCATGAAACGACTTTCTTCTGCCAACACAGGCAGCATAGGACATAAAGAGGGAATGGAGGCAATTCTCGACTTTTCAATGTCCTTTCATTTTCAGCAGCTGATATGCCATAAACCTGCACACCCACTGGTGTGTCTGGGGAATAAATGGGGATGTGGCTGAAGCCAGCAAGTGAGCTCCTTGAAGAAAAAGGGAAAGCTAAGAGCAGCAAGATGGAAGGGAATGGGACAAACATCTCAGAAAACAGCTCTGCCACTCTGCTTCTCACTCCTGCCAGAGATTATGTATTTTTACACCAAATTAGTGTCCCACAGGAGTTGCCGTGGACTCTCTTTTTATGGTTCTGCACTTTTAAAATGTTTGTTATATAACTGACCTCTCTCAGTTTCCTGAGGCCTTTGAAAACTCATCCCCTTGACTACCTGACATAGAGTCATAGAGTCTGAGTCCTGAGTTGGAAGGGACCCACAAGGATCATCGAGTCCAACTCACAGCTCTACACAGGACCACCCCAAACTCAGACCATGTGTCCAGGAGTGTTATCTGAACGCTTCTTGAGCACTAGCAGGCTCAGTGCCGTGAAAGCTGCCCTGGGGAGCCTGTCCCAGTGCCCGAGCACCCTCTGGGTGCAGACCCTTTCCCTAACCCCCAGCCTGACCCTCCCCTGTCCCAGCTCCATGCTGTTCCCTCAGGTCCTGTCGCTGTCCCCAGAGAGCAGAGCTCAGCGCCTGCCCCTCCGCTCCCCTCGTGAGGGAGCTGCAGGCCGCCATGAGGCCTCCCCTCAGCCTGCTCTGCTTGGGGCTGAGCAAACCAAGGGACCTCAACCACTTCACACATCTTTCCATTCACACCCTTCACCATCTTTGTTGCCCTCCTTTAGACACAGTGGACACATTTAATTGAGTGAAAAGAAAAAAAAAATCTGGAATATACTGTATTGGACAGCTCTTCATTGTCTGTACCCTACCCTACTCACTTCCTAAGTTACAACAACAAAATGAAGTCCCTTCTGCCCAAACCAGATGTTCTCTGGTATTCCTTTTCTGCTGCAGAGTCTGCCAATTGCTAGATAAATACATGGTTAAGGAGTCAACAGGTAAGGCTCAGAAGTGGTTCTCATCTAGCAGAACATCTCAAAACCCTTTGACTGTAGATAATTTTTATACACTGGGAACCCTGAAACCAGAGAATCAGAGAATAGTTCAGGTTGGAAGGGATCTTGGAAGATCTCTAATCCAATCTCTCAAACCTCTAAGGCTGGACACTGCACAACCTCTCCAGGCAAGCAGTGCTCCTCTGAACATAGCCCATGATCTGTATTCTTTGCTGCCAGGCCCATATACAGCTTACTGTCCACCATGTCACTCAGGTCCTTTTCAGCAGAGCTACTCCCCAGCCAGCTGGTCCTAGCTTGTATGGTTGTCAGGGGCTCTTCCTTCCCAAAAACAGAAGAAGCATCTACTTGGAAGGTGGTTTCACCAAATTTTTATTCTCCTACATGTACATGTACCTGTACAGACAATATCTGTATCAGAAGAAGCTTAACGAAAGTCTTCTGCTTGAAAATAACTCCATCAAATTTTAACTTGCTTTTCTCTTGCTCCTCTCATCCAGAAACCATTGGACTCATTTGTAATTTCTAGAATGCAGAAATATATAGATTTGGGGACACGTTCATCAAGCTTAGAGGAGTCTTTACATTTGCACTCATTGATTTTGAGACTAATCTATCATTAGTCTAATTTGCAGGTTTACAGTACATCAGCATAAGCTGCAGATACTGAAGTTGTTTGGAAGCCAACCTGAGCACTGATTGCTTACTTAAAGAAAAATTGTGTGGCAATCTGCATTTCCTATGCACTACTTCTTATGTTAGTTTGAAAACCACCTTCTTGAAAGGCCTCCTGTCGGGAAAGACATTTCTTTCTGTTCTTTGTATTAGTGGCAAAGTTATTCATAATATGGCCAGGAGTTTATGTAGAAAGACCTGTCTGTAGTAATCAAAATCAGTTCTGTACTGAACATTTCAGTATTGCAGAGCTTCCACATAGTGTTGGCTCCATTTTAAAACATGGGAATTTGGTAATCAATGTAAATATCCTAATTAGCTTCAGTGCCAAATGGAGTAAAGGTGAGAAGTGAATGCAACAGTCATTGCTATGAGTAAAAAAATACCAGATTTTTGCTTGCATTTGATTTTCAGGGCTTGTTAATAGTTATGCTGTGGAATCCAAAACCACTTCTCTTGTCAGTTGTTTCTCTCTTCCTTTTCTATTGCAGTTCTCTCCTGTATTTTATCCACTAGAAGGCAGATGTGAGGTTTTATGAGCACCCTCACCAACACATTGCACAGCAGGAAGATTTATAGCATAGTGACTACTGCTATTTTTCTGTGGCTCCATCATATTCGGTCTGCCAACACTTCCCATTTTCAAGGTTCCCAAGGCCTTCACAAACTTGACCTGACATAAGAATTGCACACAGAAATCATGCTTTGTGTGAAGGGTAGCTCTGCAGTGGGCTGCAACACTTCTCAGCCTCATAGGACATGCAAGGAATAAATATCATCTAGCTGAAACTTCAGGGGGAATTTTAAAAAGCAGTTTGTAATTAATTGAGTTGGAATTTGGCCAAGGCATAAATTTCAATATGTCTTCTTTCCTGGCTTATTTGTGCAAACTCAGGAGTAGTATAACATCCTTGTCCAGTGCTTATGCATCTGCCAAATCCAGTTCAGTCACATTCCTGTAAGAAATGTCCAGCCATGTACTTGGAGGCCAGTTTCTGCACAGCGCAGCTGTTGGTGTTGTGTGTGTGCATGAACATCTTTGGTGTTCTCTCATCTGAGCCCCTTTTCCAGGATCCCTGCACATTTTTCCATTGTAGCTGGTCTCAAACCTTGGCTTGACATCCTTGCCTGTTCCCAATTTCTGTCATTCTTAGTTCATATAATGCCTGTTACCTTTGGAAGTCCTACATCAGCCATATTCAGATATCTGTTACTTAATGCTCCATGTCTGGCCTATAGAGTATTAATGTTCTCTTTCATACATGCTTTCATACTTTAAGCTTTTGGCTAAGAATGTGTTTTTATTTTTTCCTACTTTTCCATAATACCATTTAAACCCTCCTATGCATATTTTAAAATACTATTTATTTTGTCCTTCTTCTTACTGATAGATTTTTAAACACAAGTTGACTGCAGCGACTTTGTCAATTAGCTAAGAGAATCATCTTTACTTCATTTATCTGACAATTATGCAGTATCATTTGCATAATGTGAAATTTAGATCTTCCATTGTCACATGCTTCAACTCATTTACTAACCTAATGTCCATTTGAAGTATATGATGAATTCGTAGTCCTTTGTTTCATACCAGGCTTGGTTTGAACCAGTTGCTTAATTTTCTGCCAATTCCATAGCACTGCAGGAGTTCCCAGCATTTATACTACCAACATCCTTATCTGAATATTTTATTATTTCTTCAGTGTTCTAAAATGACTCCTTCCAAACCAAAACAAATGCCTTCATAGCATCAAGGAAAATAACAAACACTTTAAAACCTCATTCTTTCTTTTTTCTTTTTTTTTTTTTTAATCAACTGTAAAAATCTGAATATCTGATTAATGCAACTTCATCCTGGTCTGCAGCCACACTTTTTGTCTCACTACTCCTTCTAAAACTAGCTTTGATCTGTTGACTATTGCTTTCAACAGAATTTTTCTCAGTACTGACAATAAGCTTACACTTCCATAATTATTTTGATCAGCAGGATCTTCTTTTGCCAGGATCTCTTTCTAGAGCTATTGCCTTCAGCTAGTCACCTGGTAGTCTCTCTCACTCCCACAGCTGTTTGTATTTTTGCACATGCTCCACTACCTTTCTCATTTTTAACTGATTCACTGCTCTGTTTGTTCTTCTGATCCTGGCTAAGTACTGATTCAGCACTGCCTTGCAAGTTAACATGCCTGTTCTTGCAAAGCGTCTTTAAATCATTCATATACAAAGATGTTCATGATGCCAATGCTGTGTTTTATCATTAAAGCTTAATATATGACTGATTTCTACTAACTGAAAGTAACAAATGCCATTAACATGTCATTTGAAAGTACTTGAAGGCCTTGGAGGTACTGATCTTCTTTAACATATCAGATATAACAAGATCACTGTACAAGGAAGTTTGGTTTAATTCTTTAAGTTATGGCTATTACGGCCACTTTTTAAAAATGTTAGCCTTTCAGATCTCATGCCCATGTCCCTGTTCCTTGAAGTCAATGAATGATGAGAGTCTGGGTGGAAAGAGTACTTAACAAGCTGTCCTGCTGCAGATGATGATGGAATTCTTAGGCTGGATCAGCAACCCTTCTTCTTCCATTACAGGACTTCGGCAGCAGTTAGAGATGAAATTTAATGTGGAATTATGATGAAAAGAAAACGCTACTAGGACAAAATTTCCTTCTAGTGTCTGTTGGTTAGTAGTGAAATGGTTAAAAATGCAGGAGTTTTTGTTTGTTCTGATTTTTTGTTGTTGCCTTTTTTTTTTCCCCTCTTCACCTGTTGTGTTTGGGAATACTTTCATTATTTGTCATGTCCCACCTGGAGTCTTCCCATATATTTGGCTTTAAACATCATGGCGATGAGTTGTGTAGAATAACTGTTCATTGGGTAAAAGATAAAATCATTGTCCATTAAAAAAAATACTGCCTTTCAATGCCATGAAATGTCTCCTTGTTTGTGTACTATGGAGAAAGCAAACTGGACTGTGACTTCGACTTTACCGTGACTTTTTCTGTTATTCATTGTTATTCACATCTCTGTTATGGGCAAAAAAACTAGCATTAAGTGTTTATGATTTGAGCTTTAAAGTCCTTCTGTGCATTGTTTCTATAAAGATGGGTCGTTATATAAATGGATGCACTCGAATGCTTCCACAACAGTAAACCATGTGTTTTCTTGTCACTGTGTTCCAGCTACATTTTTGGCCTTAATCACGTACAGCATCCCATTCCCTGACTTTCCTCTCTATCCTCTTTGCTAGCTTCCTTCACCTCTTTTCATTTTTGTTTTCCCCTCCTTTTTCTCCCTCTTTTCCCCTGCCCAGAACATGTTTCTCCAAGAATCAATTCCCTCCTGCGAACCCCTCATTTGGGCCTACTTTATTATATTCACTTATGCCTTCAGTGAAGTTGCTGAGCCCCTCCATATCCCCCACTGCAGCAGAGGCGAAGAAGTTCAGCCACTTGCAGAACAAGTATTTGGGTCATTTTGGATCACTGAGTCCTCTGCAGCCAGTGGTGTCGGCCCAGTGATGAATTTGGCCCACTGTGTTGTTCAGGATGTGTAAAAAGTACGCTTACATACAACTTTCCACAAATAAGAACTAGCTTGAAGATTAAAACCCAACAAACACATGATTAAGTGCCTTTGCACTGACGAGTTACTCACCCTGCAACCCACTGACCCACCCTCCCACACAAGTTTCCCAGTGCTCAGTACGTTTTGTACATTTCCTCTTTGCACTGTGCCCTGGCACACACTGTGACATTTGACTAAGGGTTCACCGGCGGCATTTACCAAAAGTTAGAGAGAGTGATCCTCGGAGGTGACTTGCTTAACACAGTTGTTTCATTACGCAGGGCTATGGGCTGCAGATTCGGTCTTAAGGAAGGGTTTGGGAAAGAAAAAAAAAAAGAGAGAGAGAGAGAGAGAAAGCAGAAAAAAAAGGTTTTGTTTTTTATTCTTTTTACAGGACATTTCTCAGTTGGTTCCGTTGCTATCACTTTGAAGACTATTTTACACACCCTTGTGAAAGGAGTGTTTGCCTCTCTGTGACAGCCGATAAGGATGCGTGCGAGGTGGTGGTCTCGCCCCACCCGCTGACCACACAGCCTTTCCCTTTCCTCCGTCTTGGCTTGCTCTTTCTGAGACACCAGGACATACGGGGGGAGGGATAGCTGTCTCCTCATTATCATCATGTTGCAGAGAAAGCACTCGGCAACATGTGCCTGAGCTTCGCTGGCCGTGCTTATACCTTGTGTTTCTTGCTCTATTGTTAAGCAACATTATCAGCGCCTTCAGCTGCATTTCAGCAAGACACGGCCTGTCCACTCAGAGAACAATTTTGCGGTGTGTTTGGGGAGCTCAGCCCAACGGCCCTATGCCTGCAGAATTTAAGAAAAAGGTTACCTCAAATGAGGACGGATGGTAAGTTTCGGCCAGCAGTACAAGGTATTTCTAGTGACTGCATTTTCAGGAGACCAGGTTGCCTCCTAGCAGTTTTCTTCATCAGCCACGAATGAACCAGAAATACCTTGTCTTTTAATCCTCTCACCTTCCCTCTTCAAAAGCTTTTACCTTTAAGGAAGTATCTCAAGGGAATAACATTCTTAGAGCCAACTTCTGAGCTCTCCACAGCTAGGATCTGGTGGGAATAGCAGCCAGCTCCCTCCGGGGAGCCCACCCTCACGGGTACCCACAGCCTTTTAGGAGAGCCATCTGAAGGGCCAATAGGCAGGCAGGTGAGTTGTGGCTGCTCTGATTTTCCCAGTGACCTGGCTCCTGCTCCCTCTGTGCCTGGTCAGAAATTGCAAGAAGCTCCTTCTCTTCCCATAACATTTTTGTTCTGCTAGCAGGGCGACACATTTGTAATCCTCCATTCCAGGTATTTCTCGCACCATGCACTTTTATTGGGTAGGAGATTTTATTTCAGTTGTAAATATCCTACATTTCTTACACAATTCTGTATACATTCCACCCTGTTAGGTAGTAGTTTTGATTAAAGCATATCAGGGAGAAAACTGATGTTCTGCATGTTGGTATCAATACCATGTCTGCTCCTGCTCTGGAACCACTCAGGTACACAGGTACATAACTGACTGTGAGATTTTGTGCAGCCCTACCGAGTTCTGCCAGAATATTTGTGTGTTATGAGGATCTCCGTGATACTAGGCTTTCATCTGCAAATATTCCAGGCCAGAACGTGCTTTTCATGGCATGCCTAGAGTAATAGGGGAACATGACAATATATAAGAAGCTCAGGGAACAAGGGAGAAACAGAAATGTGGCCAGAGGGACACGAATGTTTCCTCACACAAGGAAAGCTCACCCCTTCTGCTTACAATAGACATTGCTGTACTCTTGAGGAATCTCTCTTAGATTAACAGTGACTGCATAATTTAGGTGTAGACAAATTCATGTGAGTGTGTTTCCTGCAGTCTTGTATGACCATCAGAAGGGGATCTATTTTACTGTATGTCTATACACATATCAGACTGCACAAGAAAACCTTTTATTTTATTCTGAGTTTTAGCACTGAGCAGTCTTTCAAGTATTTCTACAATTGCATAGATGTTTAATAGCCAGGGGCAAGTCTAGCATTGAAGAAAAGATATTTACAAAGTAATTTTGGAGAACTTGACAAGAATCTGTTGCTACTCGGTACTAACTGTGTTTTCTTCCTCTTTTGATAGATCTGGTTGTGTCAAGAAAAGTCTCTACGGACTTGGTTTAACAAAGGCATGATGGATCTGACCCTTTGTATTCTTTGCCATTAAAGTTAGAAAAATGTCATCTTTTTACTCCGTTGTTATCTTGCCCAGCATACTGGTACTCCCAGGAAAGGCTGACTTTGTATCATGTTGGGTTGAATGGTTACCCACCTGGGCTTGTGTCTTTTATCCAGATATGCCAACTTTTTTATTTTCCTCTTTTTATTGCCAAAGACTTTGATATATTGTGCCTCTGCTTCTTCTGAATTAATGTTTTTATCTTGAAAGAAGATTTTCCTGATCAGTTGCCATAATAAACAAAGGTTTAATTTGCAAATTTGCCTTGGGTTATCATAGACATTAAACACATTCAGGTCTCCATTACTCATGATTTATTCTGAACAAGAATGTATCTATGGGATGCACAGCTCGCAAATTTAGAGGAAAACAGATCTTCTATCCAAATTGGATTGGTTAAGCTAAATAGAATGGAATAGTGACAGATATAGAAATGCAAATGTTATTTCTGATATTCTAATGAAGATGGAGAATCTCTTCAAATAGCTCCCCAGAAGTTTCACTGTTCATTTAAAATGTGCCTACTTGTTAGAAACAGCCTCCCCGTCTTGCCAGTGCAGCTATTCTTAAACACTGACTCATCTCACAGAAAATTGTTTGAAGAAGGTTAAGGATTTTGATTGTTTGGGTAACATGTGGCAGCAATAACAAATGGGAAATATTACTGGATCCTGTTATTGAATCAAGCCCTGCAAATGCCAAATATAATGCTGCTGACTAGAAGGAGCATTGCTCCTACTAAATGTGAAGGATGGAGGGAGGTACCAGACAGTCATCCTTTGGATACCTCAGTGGAAAGAAGTCACAGCCACTGCCTTTTTATTCCAAACAAGGAGGACTTGTCTTGTGCTGTGGTCTGGGCTGCTTACCACCACTCCAGTGTTGGTATGAAATAGCTCAATGGAGCTTTACTTTGTTTTTTCCAACTTTGAGACAGTTCATACAGGGACAATATGAGGGATATTTGAGTCTAGTGAGGCTCAAAATCACCCTCACCCTCCCCTTTCACCTTCCTAAAACCTTGAGCTCGTTCCAAGAGATGGTGACTACAGTCTAGGCCAGAGAGAGCTCTAGCTGGATAGCTGGTGGATTTATCATTTTATATCTACCTTTTTTTTTTTTTGAATGGCTTTAAGATACATGATTGGAGTATGGCAAAAGTATGGGACATATCTAACATTTTCTGTGCAGTTTTGTTTGCACAATTTCCATATAAATACCACAACAAATTCTGGAAAGCCCTGCTGATATTCTTGATACTCTTGTTTCTTTGTTGTTTCATTGAGCATCTAATGAATTTTCTCTTTGATTAAACCTTAGTCCTGTGTTTTCTTTGAGCTGCAGCCACAAACTTTTTTTTCTTTTTTAAAGTCTTGGAAGTGTTGTTCCGTATTTACAGCAGTGTATTCAGAATAATCTAGTCTTGTATCTTCAGAAGCTGAAAGTTTGAAATTGCTAACCCTCTGGTAGACATCTCTAACAATGAAATTTTAAGAAAGAGTACATTAAATTTTCTTCTGTTTATGTCTCTTGTTTTTTTCAATTTCAGCACAAAATATGAGAACAAGCATAAGGATAATCAAGGATTATTTTTTTTTAATGTTTTGCTAGTTCAACTGCTCATTTTTTTAAATAATGTTTAGTAATTAATGTTGTTCCCACCAAACTGCTTTTTCCATTAACTTCCACGTCCTTCTACATAATTTTACCTCACCTGGGATTCTGCTGTACAAACTCCAGTATGCGATGGATCCCACCCAAACAATTCCCAAGGACAAGCCAGACAATGGCAGTAGAAAGGAAGCAGGATCATTTGACTACTCAAATGGAAAGCTTCCACAGGCAGATGAGGCAGTCTTCCCAGGATCACCCTGGGAACCTGTGGCACAGCCAAGAGCTGAATTAACATCTCCTGAGTCCTTCAAAGACCATCCTTCCTCACCCCATCAGTTTATTTTCTAATACAAATCTTGTGGAAAGAACTCTTCAATTTTAGTGGTTTTCAAATAGAGTCCCAAATGAAATATATATTTCATTGTTTTCTCAAGCAAAGTAAAAATAAGATTATCCAATGCAGAAAAGTATTTTAACCACTTCTTTTTTTTTTTTTTCAAGTTACAATTAGAAGTTCAGTTAAGCAGGTCAGCAGGAACTCTGTACCCTTGCTGGCAGTCAATGGACTCTGGAAAAGATTTATTTTTGTCACTTTTCATTATTAGCCATGCCTCATATTCATTTCACTGGTGCCATCACTGGCTCTTTTTGAGCTTTGCCATTTGAGGTCAGGTGCAGTTTTGTTGTTCTGGTGACATCTTGTTTGTATACAAAGAACTTAAAGGAGAGTCTCTTTTAAAAAGTTCCTTGACACTATTCTTGCAATTTAAAGACTTGAGCATCAGATATACAACTTCACTGTTACTACACTTATCCCTTCTGGATTATTATACAGTGGAAGGTTTTCAGGCATTTTCTTTAGAGTTGAAAAAAGACATCACAGCTGTCATAGTACCATCAATGCCATTCAGCTTCATCATATATAAAAAAGCCTAAGCATATGGTGAGAATCTGCAATGTAACTCTACCGACTTGAGTGAAATTACATCAGCCATAAATTTAGGCCATTTGTTTCATCTCTTGTGATGAGAAGACCCTAATGTCCTGATTTTGCATTTTTATCATTCCCACTGAGGCAGTAGCCAGAAATGAGCTGAGGTAGACACTGAAGTTTGCAATCTGTATTTCCAAGAAAATTAAAGGCACATGTTCTCTTTCACTGTTCTGTTCCTGATCGAATCCTTGTGCATTTGAAACATCTAATTCCTACATTTGGGTTAAAAAAGAAAATAACTAGACACAAACCCAAACCCCAAGGTCGGTTCCGTGTTTTTGTTCTGAAGCCTCCTAGTCAAAGCTCTGCCCTGGGAGTCAGACTTCCGTAAGCCTATGCAGCCTGCACAGAAAGACTTCAAAGCAAATGTTTACAAAGCATATTGAAATGCCCATGCTAAGTCTGTTTGGTTATCAGCTAATTTATTCTCAGGAGCAAACCCCAGACTGGTGAAGTCATCCTGAGTAGCTGGGGATCCTGAACATCTCTTTGGACACATAATTATCTGACTGAAATATTTAAAGTTCTTTTTTGATATATCCAAAATCCATTTTTAGTATGTGGGAGAAAAAAAAAAAAAAACAAAAAAAAAAAAAAAAAAGCTGGCAATTTTTAATAGGTAAGACTTTTACATCTTTTTTGAGATTCCTTTGCATATTTAAAAATTTCCACATCAAAATTAACATATGTAATAATGATTTTTGTCTACTGTGTATTTGGTATGCTTGTTATTTTAATCTAGCTCTCCACTTTTATTTAGCATTTACCCAGTCTTGTTCCTATATTCACGTGTTTCATACTATTTGATACTGTTATGAAAGCTCTCCCAATCCACGTCTGTCTGCTCACCGCATGGTTAAACAAGGCCAGCTACGCTGGAGTTGAGGTTCCTACATGAGACATTCTTCCCCAATTACACTCGCAGCAGCAATAGTCTTGACCATAGGAAGAGAAATTTCTGTCCCGTCCACGGTATGATTTTTGCTGCCAGACACATAGAGAAGTCAGCCTGCAAAACCCCCCGTGCTCAGCCTTGGAGATGGCTGATTGACAGCCATAGAAGGGAAATGGTGAGGGGAGAGCAAGTTACAAATGGCATTTTCTTGTCACATCATGAGGTTCTCTTCTATCAAATCAAAGAAGAACAAATGGTCCATTTGTTGCTGAGATGCTGCACATCTGTGGCTGTGTCTAATCAGAGTTAATTATGAAGAGCTGAGTCTCTGTAATACTCCTGGTCCCCAAGCTCTGAAGGACCCGTTGCTTTATTCTGTAGCTTCCACTGCCAATTTCTGTAGCTGCCTATTATCAAGCACCAAAAGGTAGAGATTGTACAGGATCCCTGGCAAGCAACACAAAGTATCCCAGCTTAATTCTAAAGCAATGACTAATCAGGGTATCCCAGGAGGAAGCTTTGCTATAGCTCTTGCAAGGGTAATGAGGACAATTTTCATAGCTATGACATTTTAAGCCAAGCAAAATGCAAGCAATCTTGTTTATTCTTTCTTGGTAAAAAACAAAACAAAACAAAACAAAAACTATGGAAGAGCAGGTAAGGCATCTCCAAACTGAAAAGGACTCTTGCTGGGAGAAGGATTGCACCAAGATGGGCGGCAGGATTAACAGCCATGTTTGTTGTTTTATCATAGCAGGACTAATAGCTAAATTCTATTAATTGCTGACTGCTGTTTTGTTTGGCAAATACAGGAAGCAGTTTACATGGCTACGCAGTGCTCTGGTTCACAGTCCTTCTGAAATAGTATTATTGTAGTGGGATAATACTGATTAAGGATAGTTCCCTGAGGAAGGAGGGCCTTTTGATGATTGAGTCATTTCCTCTCTCTGCTCTACTTCAGTGAGATAGGGCTTCTCTCAGCACAGACACACACCCTTTGTATCCAGAGAGTTCTCCAGCAAGGAGGTCGGAAGCACATGCCTCAGCCTCAGATGGAAATGCCTGGGTGCATGAGTTCTGCAGAAAACACTGAATCACCAGAAAAAAAAAAAATCCAGGAGTCCAAGCAAACTGTGTCACACTTCTGGCTTCACTTAAACACCAAAACATGTCAACGAGGAGTTTATATCATATTATTTCTTAGAGTCACACTGTGGATCAGTAGCAGAGATGGGAACGGAGCTAGGGAGGAAATCTTGACTACAATGAAGTCAACTGACCTCAGTGCATCCTGTGTAAATGGAGATGTACAGTGAGACTATTTTTCCTCAGATGTTCTGTTTGTCAGTCTGCTTTCAAAACTACCGATTAGTACTGTCTTTGGTTATATCACTCTGTTGGAATAATCTTTCAAGTGGGTAAGATGCAAAGAATGTGTCTCTTAAAAACAGACATAAAATTATTGAGTAAATCAGGTCTGTCATTGAGAAAATGTTGGGCCAGATGGAATGACATTCAATATAATAAGACCAGTATAAAAAAATAAGCTCAAACTGCAGAACAGCCCCCCCACCAGTACATTAATTTCAAACACTGGCACATTGTCTCACCCATTGTTTCAAGGCCACTGTTGTGTACAGCAAAATACAGCTCTTCATAATCTAGAGTTCACAAGAGCTTTGCACAGACTAAGAGAATTCATAATCAATTGTTTCTGATCATTTCTAAAGAGTTAGTGTGATGTGCTGGACTCAGAAGTGAACTTACTACCTCACAAGCAGGAGCACATAACAGACTAAAGCACTGCAATCTCATTCCGCTTTATTAGCAAGCTACCACAGCCTCACCTTAGTAAGGCAGCCTGGTGTGAAAAGGCCACACATTCCTAGCCCTTTAACCTTTGATTTTGTTCTGACACTGGTTTGGCTAATTCATTTGAAAATAAGAATGAGTTTACCAGCAGGGCAAAGGCAGCTCTAATAATGTCTCTGCAAGCCACTGAAGTATAGCCTACTCCTTTCGGACGCAGTCACCTTCCATCAGTGAGGAACTTGCCAAGTTCACTAGCTCAGTTAGCATCGATTGTTGAAAAGAAATCAGTAATAGCAAGTGCTGTTCACCACTAAACTAGACCAAATTCAGATTAGGGAAGTGGAAGGAAAAGATTCCACATTCCCTTACAACAATGGGCATGAACAAGATCCCAGATCCCAAACCATGCAAGCAGCAGGGGATCCTGATCATACAGGAACATGGTAGATAAGAACAACCCTCAGCCTCTCCTCTCTTTTTGATTTTTGTCACGTGTAGCCATGGGAGATGCTTGCATGAGCTCAAGTCTAACTACAGATTTGCAAGAAAATGTTCCTGTTATCTCTTCTGAGCTAAAACTGGGTTCTTCTAAATGTTTTCCCGTTTGAGGTGCAGTAATTGCACTACGATTAGACAGGAAACTGTACCAGCATTATTGCTCTAAAGGAGCCAGTGTTATCAAAAAACAACACATCAGGGCCTGTCCTCACAGGAAGGGAATCATAAGTAATCAGCAGTGCTACAATCCAATTGGATGCTGGTCCCTTTGCACGGACAGGACAGAGTGCAGAAAAATGCTTTAGGACTTTTGTCTGTGGCAAAAGGATTTTTGAAGAGCCCAGGCTCCTCTTAGCCTCCCTCTTTTTTTTTTTTTTTTTCCAAATATTTCAGTATTTCTTCAACAGAACATAAAAAAACCCTCAACATGCATGCAGGACCCTTCCACGCAAAGGCTATTTTGTGAACTGGTGCCATTACTTCCCTGAGGGCTCCACCAGTTCACATTAGTAAAACCACCCTCATACTGCAATGGTAGTCAACGAGGTGAACTTCCCTAGCATAGTGAGATCATGAATATTCTTGGGGGACACAGTTCCTATACTTTCCTCCTTTTCAGGTTACTTCCCTGGGAACCTATTTATAAAAGATACGTATACCATGGCTTGTGTCAATATGGCACAGGAACAGTGGTGGGTGTAGAGTTGGTTCTCTTATAAAACTGGAACCTATTTGTCATAATGGCCTCTTAACGCTGTCCAAGAGCAAAGATAGCTTAATTTCATCTACTCTCTATCTTGAGGTACTTCAGTATTTTTTGATGGTTAGATTCACCAGGACCTCCATACCCATTCACCCACACATAAATACACCCACCCACTCCCACGTATATACAGACACCCAATGAGAACCAAGTACTTACACCTGGAGTATGTAGCGAGAGCCAGCCTGTTCTCAACATGTTCTACAAAAAGAAATAGAAACACTGATTTAGTTAATAATTCCAGAATCTGACTGGAAAATTCATCTTTTAAGCTAAATTCTACCAAAGAACTGTTTTCTTCTGCTTTTGCTGGACGGGTATTTTGACATTTGTAATGATTTGTAGAGATGAGGCCTCCTGTTTATCTGTTCAAGTTGCTCTGTCTTCAGAAAATTTGATTTAAAAAATAATAATAATATGCACTAATCTAGCAGCGAGAATAAAAGATATCAGGAGTCCTGAAAAGCTGCTGACTCTGTAGAAGTTTGTTTTGATGGCAGTTGCAGCATGTGTTCCCACCACGACTCAGGTGAAGAGGGACAGTCACTCATCACTCATTGCAGTATCACAGTGGCACTGAGGCCACCTATGAAGGGAGTTTTTCATGACACTGCACTGAAGCATCAGCCTTACAACTGTCTGGAATAGAGAGCATTAAAGAATTGTAAAAATAAATAAATAAATGACAACAATAATAAAACAGTCCTCAGAGCCAACCATGGAAAAAAAAAATCAGTGAGTAAGCTTCAAATTGTTTGTTCTCCTGGCAGATTAGGTCCACAACACTGGAGTACTACCTCAACCTCTTGGACCTGCAAAATCCTACTGGCAGGATTTCCCAAATTCTCAGCTCTGCATGCAGAATTTTGCTGCTGTCCATCACAACTATGCTGGTCCACAGACACCAGTTACTTCTGAAGACATAGCCAGGGAGCATAGGATCAGGTCAAGGGCAGGCAGTTCAGAATGGGTTTCCCCTCTTCCCAGGACAAAGGTGGGGACTTCTAGGTCCTGACCTGATGAGGTAGGTCCAGGGGACATGGGGCTGGTGGTGAAGGAGAAGCTGCCTGTGAAAACAAATGCAGGAGAGTCTCCTGGAGGAGTGGTTTAGTAGCTGTTTCTACTCAACTGAGTCTATCCTGAGCATAGACTTTCTGACAGTGATGGATCAGAAAAGGAAGTAATAAAAGCAAAATAATAATACTATTTAAAAAATATATATATATGAGGGGGCTGTTTTGGAAAGTTCCAGTATTTTGCTGTTTGACGAGTTCCACTAGGAAAATAAAAATATGAGAGCCTTGAACTGTGGGAGAAGAAGCTGGAAAATCAGATAGCACTGGGGAGAAAGCACACAGATTTTATGCTTATCATCAGGCCACAGAAATAGAAATATTTGTCTATCTCTACTTTTCCTGTCTATTTTTACCCTCTATTTTACACGGAAGTGTCCCATGCTTAACACTAGCATGGTGGCACTATGCAAAGGGATGCAATCACATTCCACCACCTCGCATCCCTCTACTTCCTCTTACTCTCCATCTCAGGAGCCTAGATAGCTAAGAATTCACAGATATAAACTCTGAAGAGCCAAATTAAGGACATCTCATTACCAGGGAGTCATGATCTCCCCATTTGGTCTGATTTGGGGGTCACTGTCCTTCAAACCTCAGTGGAAGACTTTTACCTCAAGAGGCACTGTGAATATTGAGTTGCTTTTACATCTCAACTGCTCTCCCTGAGATGACTTTTGTCAGTTTGGTTGTTTGGTTTAGTGGTGATGTTTTTAAATTGAAGCCTCTGTGCCCAGAAGGCATATAAAACAAGAGGCTTTTAAAAGCCAGAGGATAAATAAAACACAACCTTGAATAAACAACAGGCTTTTGTCCTTATTTCCTTCCATTCCTTAATGGATGCTGATAAACTATCTGAAATTCGCAGTGTATTAATGCCACAATGACAGTAATAGGAAACCCACAACCTCACAATAGCAATGATTTGACCAAATCATTAGCTTTTAGACAAGCAATTGTTTCATTCAAGATGTTTTGTAGGCTATCGTGGTCTTTCCAGGCTGCCCATTTCTCTGCCCCATCACAGACTGTTTCAGTGGCATACATTTATCAAAGAAAACTGTTAGACCCCCTCTGGGCTAACACATTTTGTAGAAAAAAAAATATCTTGTTTGATCAGGTAAGCACTTGTATATCATGCTTCATTACCAATTTTATACTAACGACACAGTTAGTAAATAATACTGCTTATTGTCTGGATCTAAACATTTCTTGCTATATATGACTGGTTAGCAGAAGTACTTATAGTTTATGTCACATTTTTTTGCTATGTAGTGCACCAACAAAGTAAAGACATACTGTTTTCAGGACCCAGGAGCATACTTCTGTGAAAAGAAGAGAACTGGAGGAGCGTGCCCAGGAGACTTCATCGAGGCTTAACACAGAACACCATGTCACGCACAGGCTGTGCCATTGCTCCTGTCAGCAAGCACTTCAGGTCTGACTGCTCTGACTGACTGCTCCCTGCTTTCTGACTGAGGTGGGACCAGGAGCTCTCAGCACGGGCTGAGCTGAGACCCTCACCCAGCAGCAGAGATGATGACAACCATATGAACGACAGCAGTGCCATCAAAATCCATATTTCCCTAGACACACTCTGTGATTGTCCCAGCACATCCCAAACACTGGCAAATATCCCTATTGCACTATGCCTGCCTGCTATGCCCGTTTCATTCTACCTGTCCCGCACTGGTATCTGTAAACATCACGATAGCTCCACTTCTGTCTGTTCTCCTCTACAGTTACTTTCCCTGTGATGAGCTTTTTTTTTTCTTTTTTTTTCTGATTATTATTTCTGGTCATTGAATGCTTACATTGGCCCATCTTGTAAGATAATGTTTAATTCCTCCCTTCACCCAGCTTTGTTTATTTATATATTTATATTTGTTATTCATGGCAGAAGCCTGGGAATTGCTTCATGAAGGAGATGCGAATCTCTTATCTGCATTTCTGTCCCTCTCTTTTTGATTATAACTCAATCTGGATGAGGATAGAAACTTCCCCTTGCCTGAGAACAGGTACAGACCTGTGCAGAATCAACCATGGTGCTTTCAGTTTCTGTGTCCCAGGTGCAAGGCCTGTTGTGCCAGCAGAGCATGGCTCCAGACCAACACATAAGCTGCTAATGCTAAATAAATGCCAAAACCTGCACTTTAACTCCAGAAGAAGAGAACAATAACCATTCCAACAGAAGCTTCTTCCAATATCTCATTGGCACTGTAACCAGCAAGGTGTTGTTCTCCATATCTGCCCTTTGTGCCTCCCATGCTGCAGCTGCCACTGTCCTACCCAGCCCCTCCTTTGGCAGCATAGGGATTTTGATGTCCGTGAAAATCACGCACATCCATTAGGGCCCTAAAACTCAAATGCAGCAGGGACATTCCCTGGGAGATGTTCAGACAACTCCCTTTTCTTTCTGCTCATTTTTTTCCTGGCACGTCAGTTCTGTGGGGACTGCAGCCCATGTCCATGATTTCTACTTCCCTCAGCTATGATCTGAGTCCGTTTTCCCCATTTATGCTCTAGACTGCATATCAAGGGCAAGTCAAAACAGACTGAACACCCACCCAAACTTTTGTTTTGAGAACATTCCCAGGGCAAGTCACACCCAAATCATTTTTCTTTCTGAAAGTCTCTAAACAAAACAGGCTATGCTTGATAACATAAACACACACACATAGACACAGCACTGAACATGGCCTGAAATAGGCAGCAAGCAAAACACATTTACAGAAAAATACAACTTTGGGCAAGTCTAGACACAGGCTGCATTTGTTTTGCATGTCTATACACTTAATGTTTATTGCTTGGCAATGGGCTACGTGATAGAAAAATTCTTTATCCTCTGTATTGATCCGTTCACTTTTGCTTATTTCAGGACACGTACAACTTTCACCAAAAGGAGGTGATAATTTTCACAGGCTGATTTACCTTTGCTTTAGAAACAACCAAAACGTTAAAACAGGTCAATTCACACACACACCACAAACAAATCAAAACAAAACAACAGCAACAAGAAATAAGACATTTCACGCAAAATGACCATACGTACACCCAGGAATGGAACTTGAGAATTCGGAAACAAGCAAAAAGCATAATAACTTGTTACGAGAGCAACAGATGAACATCGTACTAAATAGCAGTAATATTTATCCACCTGTTGGCATTTTTTTGAAAAATTCTTTTTTCACATGGCAAGAAAGTCGACACCAAACCTTATATAATCAGAAACTCAGTCTCTGAGCACCCAGATGAGAATCAGGCAGGATATGGATTCAAAAAGGAAGATAGTGCAGGTTTATTGAAGATTTTCCAAAATAAAAAGGAAAAGATCTCGGTTTCTGTATATGTAAGAGAGGCTGAAACAAAGATATCTGTAATCTAAAATAAATGTATATTTCAATCATGAAAGCAAATTAAAGTTGGATAAAGATTAAACAATTGAAATGCTGAGAATGATACCTCAAGCATAATGAATCTTTCACCATCTATTGCTTTCTGAATTTTCCCCAGCTTTCCCTAGAAAAGGAGCAGTAGGCTTAGAAAAGAGGTTATTCTGGTGTGCTGGGGACACACTCAGAACCAAAAGTCATGAGTCTGGCCTCCCCCCAGTCCCGTATATTTTCTCTTTGCTCCCTGCAAGCGTGCTGGACGCTGCAGTGTGCCCTCAGTTCATCCCTGGGAGCTGATGGCCCACAGCATGGCATGGGATCAGGTTGTTGACAAGCAAGTCTGGCTGCGTTTTGATAAATTCTCTCAGTTATAATGATTTGGAGAAAAATATTGTTCGTGGGTTACATAAACAATTTTAATTGGCTCAGGAGCCCAAAATGTGCTTTTTTTGTTTGGCTGCCAAGGTTGCTTTCTCGCTTGCTAATTATGTTTCGCTTTAGCTTTCAGCAAAAACAGGAAATAAAGCATCCATTACTCAAATGACAACTTTTCAACAAGCCGACATTTCAACATCCATTGTGTAATTTCCGATCTAGAGCCAGCTAGGAACTAAGTGCCTTTAGAAATCTATATCCTCTCTTACAAGGGCCTTATTGGCCTCATGTGCTACTAAATAGTAGGGCATGATATTTTTGCTTCTGAAACACAGTCCAAAGACCTACCCTAAGAAGCCACCACAGCGTTATGTCTTATAATTTCTTCTGTTTTGAAGGTCTTGCCTGGCTCCTGCTGCCATGGCCTCTACAGGGCCCTCTGTCTGTCTGGATTATCCAAGTCCTGCTCCTTGTCACAAGCTTCTGCAGACAAGCTGCTGCCCACCGCCTAAAGAACCCCTTTTGTAGCTGAGTGCACCTGTAGCAGCAACCATATCTCCCCAGCTTTGTCCTCCTCTCAAAAAAAACCATCAGCCATCTAGCTGTCAGTCAGCTATGACACCCAGTTGGCCTCACTGTGGCAAAATGGTGGTGGAGGCAGGGAAACAAGCTCAAATTGTCCATGTTGAACACGGAAGCAATGTAATTTTTTCAGGGAACAGAAGTGCAGCTGGAATTCAAGAGCAGCCACTCCTCCGGAGCAGGCCTCTGGTGAGGGAGAACTAGGCCTCAGCAATGCAGATGCAGGCCCCTGGCAATGAAATGGCTGATGCAAACCTTGCTCACGTAGTGTGGCAACTCCCTAGATTTATATACCAAGCCCACAGTTTTCTGAAGACCCCTTTTCTATACTTTCACTTAGGTTTCTGAAACTACCAACCTCTGTAACACGACATTTCATGATCTCTGCAGGACATCTTGGGAGCCTTTTTGCTTTCCCTCACAGGCTGTCTGGTAGCTGCCTCTGACTGACTGCTGTATTCATGGCACCTCTTTTCCTCTCTCCCATATGCAATACCAGGTTTCTTCTTACAAAAAAAGACAGCTGATAGCTCAAATTTGTAAAAGCAGTAGGTGTATACCCCACATAAAACTTCATCTACTGGTAGTGCAGAAGCTAAACATGGCGGGAGCCAAGAACATTGAGCCATGTGTCAGACAGCCATTGGCTTTCTTCAGTTAGCAAACTAGTTCATTGTCTTCATAGTTGTATTCAAATCAGCTCTTCATGTTCTCAAGGGAAGTTTAATAAAAAAAGTGTTCACAGCTTGAAGGAGAAGATGATCATCCAGGCCAGTGGACATGTACACCTGACAAACAGAGTGTCTTCAAAATTGTGTTTACAGATGCAGTTTTTCTTCTGCAAGCTCTCTGACATAAACATTGCGGATATACCTAAGATGTCTGAAAATCACACTGGCAAGGCTCCAGAAACAAGAGAATACAATCTTTCTTCTATTATATGAAAAAATGATGGTCCCAAACTACAGAATCAGCAGAACTGGGCTTGAGCTGAGGACTGTACATATTATTATTTTATTTTTTTTACATCTATGTTTCTTTAGTCCTGATATTGATTTTAAGTTCTGATGTGTTTTTGTGTTTTTTTTTTTCTTTTTTTTTTTTTTTTTGTTGTTGTTTGTTTGTTTGTTTTGTTTTTAACAAGTCTCTGTTAGATTGTTTTCTTCCCTGAAGTGCCCTGCCTTTTGTGGTTTCAAAACACACTATCATAAGCACCTAGAGTAGCTGCTATGTACCATTTTCCGTTTTGGGTTTGGAGAAAAAGCTCTTATTCCTTTTGTTCAGCCAGCTGAGCTGTAGTTGGCAAGGCAAGCAATAGGTATATGCCACATTGGAGGGGTGAATGAGGATGCCCTTTAAATTACCTATAAAGCCCTTTGATTCAAACTGCTGATGTTGCCATAGGCAATTTGCTAAGCGTATTGATCATCTTCTGTTTAAATTAAAGTTTGATGTCCTGGAACAGGCTATTCAGCACAGAGAGCTAATAGGATGGGATGAGATACAGGGAGTGAGAGAAACACATGCACACAGGGGAAATGGATTGTGGTCACAGGGAAAAGAAAAAAAAAAAAAGAGAGAGAGAGAGAGAGAAAGGTTATGTACTGAATAGGTTCCGTGGGTCAGTTAGCAATAAATATTATGGTGATAAAAGAGTCCAGCACAAATATTGAAAGAAGGTGTTTTTTTTGTTTTGTTTTGTTTTGTTTTGTTTTGTTTTGTTTTTTTTCTGTGTAATCAAAATAAAATGTACAGCTTGTTAGAAACCTAAAATTTCAGAGAAAGAAGATGAAAAAGAAATTGTATGCACACATTGATAATATTTCTTAACAAGCTTAATGATTTCTGCCAGAAATTCAAGTTCTTCCCAATACTGGGCAAGCTGAGTTGTATGTGAGACATATCATCACTAAGCCAATGCAAGCAGAAACTGATAGACTTCAGTTAAATGTCGGCCAAGAGGGGGATAAACTTAGAAGAGGTTGTCCCTAATAGCACTGCTCTGGCTATGTGTATGTCTACCCATCTCCCAGTCAATCATGCAGTCATTCAAGCTCAAAGAAAATTAAAGCTTTAGAAGAAGGAAAATGAGGTTTTCATAAAGAATGAAATCTACTTTGCTGGAGCCATACCCAGCAGGACTGAAGTGTGTTTTTTTTTTTTTTTTTTTCCTTGAAGTATACAAAGGGATAAAAGACCCAGAGAATGAAGATGGTGAGTTTTTAAACTGGATTTTATTTGTCAATGAAACATATTTATTGCATAAGAAATCCAGGCAAGTAAAGCAAAATACACATGTGAACTTGTCAGATAGCTATAGCATTATGGGTTTTGCTCAACTCAGCATCAAGTTAGTTATGAAAGCAAACAGAAACTGGGTAGACAGAAGTCTAAGATAGCAGATTAAACTAGAAAAGAACTTCAGAAAATGATGAGAAGAAGAGACTTCTCCTTAGTGATTAATTAGCTCAGGGTTTCTGGGGCTTGTTCTTAGAGTATGAATGCAAATCACTTTGCAGAGGAGTAGCAAGAAGCTCTTACAAAACTCATGGATCCATTTGTCTCTGAGTTTTGGATTAGATATTTGAGATTTAAGAGGATTCTAGATCATGGGACTATGGTGTGGACCATCTTCAAGCATTAGCAAGTTCATGTCAAAAAGGTTAACAGTATCTACTGATACCACTCTCTCCTTTGGGGGCAACTAGGAGCAGCTATGCCAGTGGGATTTCATAGTCTCAGACTCATGATCTTCTTTGAGTTAACGGCAGGTGTCTGAGGCACTATAAACATGGCTCCAGGCTCAGAAACCCAAAACATCATTAAAGAGACAGAAAACCACCACTGCAATATTGGCTACAGGCTCTAGTTTTCACCAATGATCTTTGGGAAGCAGAAACTAGAAAGAAAAATAGCAAAGCTGGACAGTATCTACACTGTCTACAACAACAGATCCAGAGGCCTCTATAATTAAATGATGGCAGTGCTAAGATGACCAGAAGTAGAAAGCTTTCTTTTTTTCAAATCACCTTTTATATCCAGGTATATCGAGAGAATACCATATTTTTATTTGGTTGGTTGGTTGGTTGGTTTTCATTTTTTACCCAATCAGACCCCTGGGAAACACAGTTTTTAAGCTGTGTGCAGGTTTAATGGAACACTGCCTGTTGTGTTACCTAAGTTCCTGAAATATGGAGTACTGAGATGGAAAGACGAAAATGAAGTCAATAGGTAGAAAACAGATTTCTAGTCCATACTGGTGGCTTTTCTAATTTATAGTCAGGCCTTCATAAGTACTCAAGTGCATAAGAATATGAAAGGCATAATGAGTGCTCAAATTCTGTCTATTCATATATGAATATAGAAATTAGGTAATTCAAAACTGGGGCAATTATGCCTGGTATATGCAAATAAGTATGGCCAGGATTCTGTTCATTCACTGCTAGGCAGGTCACAGTTCTGCTGCAAGAATAAATGGTGAGCCAGTAGCTTTTGTAAACCTCTTATTTCACTGTAATGATATGAGAATAACTGTGCTGCAATGAATGTTTCCATTTGCAGAGAGGAAAAAGTGCTTACCTGAAGAAATCTTTCAAAATATATGACAAGTCGTCAAAATTAAAATATAGAGTCATACAGGGCCAGTTTATAGGAATTTATTATTCAAAACCAATACTAAAATTACCCAAGTACCTAATTTTAATATTTCCTCAACAGAAATTAATTTATAGCAAAAAAAAAATAATAATTAAAAGCTATGATTAAAACTATATGTCTCAAAACTATTTAAATTGTTTCAATATATCCCAACAATTTTCTTTAAAAGCTTCTTGAGATCTACACTTTTGTTCCAACTCAAGCTGAGAAAACAATTCAAACTTTCTAATAACCTTGTTGCACAAGACAACAATTGCCCTTATATTAATGAAACATATGCACTCGCGTAAGGAATGCCAGGATGAATTACATATTTGAGCTACCCAGGATACAACTGAGAGCGCAATTAAACTCACTTTAAACTCAGAAAATGTGAAATCAGTCTTTGCATAGACAGCAAAACACTGTCACTTATGTCCATAGACCAGTTAAGCAGGGACCACTGGCAGAAGAGCTGTTTGGGAAGTCTTTCTAAACCAGGATTTCTCTCTAAGCCAAAGCAAAAGCACACTGGTAGGGCAGGGAATGTACAATGTGTTTCTGTGGATTGAGGGGTTTTATTACTTACCCAAGAGGCGCGACAGCAGCTACTCCTAAGCTTATGAGTATAAGCCAGGACTGTATGAAGATAGAGTGAATTTTGCCCAAGCTGACTAGGAAGTAATTTGATAACCCCCAAAGCTTATTAAAGCTGAAATAGTCTTGGTAAATGGTGGCTCTGTGACATGTGTACTAGCACAATCTCCTCAAGATAAACTGACTGCCAGTGTTGATTTTGGTAGGAAATTGTCAGACGCTCTCCCTTTTCTCCAATTTTGCAGTAATAAGTAAATATGTGAGCCAATGATTCCTTTAAAAAAGAAGGACTTGCAAGATACAGACCTAGCTCAGAGCCATCGAAGAATTCAGGCAGTTTTTGTTAGTGGATGAGCCCACCCACCTGGCATCAATTACAGCACACCTCCACAGCTTTAGCTTGCTGTTGGGGTGAAGATCTTGTTCCTCTGTGCTAAAAGCCACTGAGGGGACCTGTAGACTTGGACTTGCCTCGTGCGTGCTCTGGAAATGAAACCCTCAAGCTACACATCTACGCTCAGCTCCAAAGCTTCCCACAGGAAAATAGAAAATAAAGGTAATTACTGCTTCTGCAGAGAGCTGAGTAATAAGGCTGGCTTTGGAACCTGGCTGCATATTCATGTCTCAAAAGAATATTTAAGAATTTCTGGATAACTTTCAACTGGAGAGGAATTAGTCCTGACAAGGCAGTCAAGACACTGTATTCAGTGGTATTTATTTGCAAAGATAATCCTATTTTGCCCCAACTATTGGCAGGGCCTGATGTTTTGAATAGAAGTGGAAAGAATTGTGATTCAGTTTCATCAGTGCTGAGCTTTTGCTGCACTTATCTACTCCCCTTTTCATCTGGGGGAGGTCATCTTTACTGAAGTCATTCCACTTCAGGATAAGACTGTGGCCCCTCTATGTCCTTCTGGGCTGAGGAAGGAAGAAACCCTTGGGAGAAAAGACAGGACTTGCAGCAACAGCAACATGCTCTGCTATCCTTCACTTACAATTGTGAACTTACAATTGTGAAGCTAAGAGGCAGGGGGTTACCAGAGCATAAAAGGAAAGCAGAGTGGAAATAAGCAGCCCGAGCTGCTGGCTACCACAGCGCATGAAGTAGTGCAATGCTGGTACCCAGCAAGCCGTGGTGCCCAGGAAGAGCTATCGCAGGAAGCCATCTGTACCGGGCAGCCGACGGAGGCACCCCACGCCGCAGGGGGCTGCAGGAAGGCAGCTCCGCAGGAAGTCAGGCCAGGCCAGCTGCCTCTGCAAACATTTGTTTCTCTCCCTGACAGCTTTCTCCTTGACGCTCTCCATAAATGACACCAGGAAGGAAGCAAGTTGTCAATTGAAAATCGTCACCTATTATTAGTCGTGGAATGCAAACTGCTTTAGTTCAGAAACTGATGCATAACAGATTTGCATTTATTTCCTGTAGGCGTAGCTAACAGGAAATCTATTTGAAATAGAAATAATTAGAAAAACACAGTGTGCCCCTTTCTTGAGAAGAGTCACTTTTGCCTGCCCAGAAATTTGTGCTTGGTGTTCTGGTGCACTCTCAAAACACAAGAGGGTTAAGAGGAAGGATGAAGAGAATAGGTAAAAAATTAGTGGACAAAGTCTGCTAAAAACTTTAAATAAGTCATGAAAAATCAATGCTGCAGAGTGCACCTGTAGGATCTCAGTAAAGAGCCTTCTAAGAAAGCAAAGCCAACTCCTCCTCCCAAATTAAGATTATGCACTTTTAAAATGGCTAAATAATGAATGATGTCTGCTAATTCTACAAGAACCACGGGACAGTGGAAGAAAATGCAGATAATTATGTTGAGATTGCGAACTATTATACTGTTCATAATTGTCATTGAAATACTAGGGGATTTATCCCATTTGGGAAATATTCTTCCTCTGCTCAGGCCACTGGGTATGCAAGCATTATATTTTCTATGAAGTAAAATTACCATAAGACCTTTAGAATATTCCCTGTGTTGACATTACACATGTTGGCTGGCTCAGCCACGTCAGGCAGAGGTGTAAGGAGACGTGCTTCCTGATCAACACAGCAGCGCTGGCAAAAAGCTCCTAGCACAGAATAATTTATACCAACAAAACTGCATTTTTGCCAACATAGTGTGTTTCATCCAAGTAAGGCTGGAATAAACTCTTCCAGCAGAAGCTTAAGGTTTAAGCTACAGCTACAAAATCACGCACTTTGCTGCTATGGTGTAATAGCATAGGCAAACTATTCCCCATTTAGGCCTGTCCCAAGTTTCCTACTCAGCAGGTAGTAAAGAAAACAGGAAACCAGACATCAGGAAGGCAGTGAAGAAACCTCTGAGTCTAAAGGGGAATCTTCAGAAGCAGTGATCCCCCCAGCAAACAGGAACAGTCGGTGCCTTCCTGCCAAGCTGCTGCCCTGCGACAGCACTGCCAGCCCATGCAGGCTGCAGGATAACCGAGCTGCAGAAGGGGGAGAAATTGTGAAATAAGCTCAATCGGCGCCGAAATGAGGAAGGAAACGCTAAATGCTAAATGATTTAATTTTCTAAGTTCACTTTGTTCCTTACAGATAGACCTAGAATCGGAGCTGATTACAGTGCCTTGTTTTGATTAACAGAGAGAGGGGGAGAGAGATCTAAGGCAGAGACATCTCTGTCTGTTTCAAAGAGTTTCTGTATTGTATTTCATTTTCATAGTGGGGTCAGGAATTCAAAAGACGTTTATCTTTCATGCTTTATAGCTAAAAAATGATTCTCAATGATGCTAGTTTAAATCTAGCCAACTCTACTGACCTTACATTTCATACACTTCAGTGGAATTACTCCAGATTTACACCAGTGTAAGTAGGTACACTTTATTGGATGCTAAATGAATAAACAAGCTTTAAGTAATCTATACATGCTAGTTCAATGTCTTTGGGAGTAGGACAGGATTTATAGGTGATAAATGATTTCAGTTGTGTTTTAGCTCTACATACTCCATCAGCCAGGATTACTGTGTAATGCAGCCAGAATTCAGAAGTTAATGGGCCAAATGCAGTCCCAGATGCACCCTGGGATGCTGTTGAGATCTGGGTCCCCCAGACCATCACTCCTTCTGCAGCGCCTGACAAATCCGAGCACCTCTGTAGTGCTGCTGGAGATTAAAGCAACATTTCTTTTGTACTACCCAGTAATCTTTATGCCTGGTGGTAAAGTTAATGTACGGGATTGTCATTCAACTCATTTCACAGAGGCTGCCAAAGAGCCTTCAGAGCACAATGATGTCCTGTTACTACCAGCCTGGAGCAGATCTGAGCCAGCGATCTGGAGGTACAAGAATTACACACCCATTTGTTTCTCGGCTTCAGAGAAGCTGCAGTGTGGAAAGCAATTGCTGAAGAGCAAATGCAATCACTCTCACTTCCAAATGAATCATTAAAAAGCATCTATGATTCCTGATGCCCAGTCCTGTCATAACTACTAGAAAGCACCTCCACGCCCTGACGTCTCTAATTCTCAGGAACTGCAACTCTCTTGAGGCTTAGTAAAAAGGGAAACAGGGGAGAAATGTGTATTAGACAGTTCTGTCCATGGTGAGTGTGTTCGTTTTAATAAGGAATGGAGACAGGCTTACAGAGCCTATTAGTTGTTCCACATACACATTCATTGGGAAGGGGAATTAGTTTCTGGCTAGCACACAGCCACTGGGTGATACAAAGGAAAGACTCCTTTAATCTTCTGCGGCAGTATAGCTGTGTCCAGGCTTGTCAGAAGCTGCAGGAGGAGTGATGGCCCTGTCGCTGACAGCCTTCTAATTGGGTAGCAGAGGGGGCCGGGGGAAAGCAGCTATAAAGGATGTGTTTGTGCCAACAAGTGTGGCTGACATAAAGAGAGATCTGCGGAGGAATGGAGGGGGAGAGTGTGGTGGTACTGCAGTGCTGGATGCTGTCCTAGCCTAGCAGGGCTCGTGCTTTGCAGCCAGCAGTTTGATAGCACTGAGGTTACCAGCAGCTGGTGGAGAGCCACGGCAGAGAAGAAGTTTGGCAGGAGTCAGAAGCAATCAGAGCTGGATGGCCCGGCTGCTCTGCAATAAAGGGGTCTCTGCGTCCTGGCAGCAGGACTCGTGCTCACAAATTGGCTAGAAGATGGGAGACACAGGAGCTGCAAAGACTGGAAAGCATATACACACCACGGCTTTGCGCACTGGTGGTCCAGTTCTCTCACAGCAACCAGAAACCTACAGCCACCAGGACCGCACGCTTTGGCTGCTGCTTCTCCAAAGGCACTGTGAAGCAGAGGCAGAACTGTCAGAAACTTCGCACCGGAAAACACAGGCAGCTTCCTAACACTGCTTTCACTTAAATATTGACAGGAGATGCCAAATCATTCCACTTTGAAACCTCAATGAAACTTGTCTGAGCTAACAAGTCAGCTGAGGCTGGCTGACATGCATGCGATGCACACACCGTAACAACACGTATGTGTAACTCTGCTCAGCTAGCTCTAGAACTGAGTAAATGGGAATGGGGAATTGAAACCACAGTTTAATCTGAAAATGTACAGACCCTATGGTTGTGGAATTAAACGCCTGATCTAAATATAAATAAAGGCTGAAGAACTCACTGCCCAAAATACCTAGAGGCAGAAGTGTAGCATGGGCAGGGTGAGATGGGCAGCCTGTCCCAGCTGGAGTGTCTGGACAGAGAACAAAATGCAGACAAGCATGCCCAGGCTCTGCCATTTTTCCTGCAGACCAGGAAGAGAAGCTTCATGGGGATAATTTGGGTAGGTGACATCAGCGCAGTAGTACAAAGGTCCCAAATGGGGTTAAGAAAGTAGAAGGGAAAGCTCTGGGGAAGAGTGCACTCAAGAGCAAAATGTTTATTGTTCTTCTTCTGGGCTTATTTCCAAACTGAGAGCGGCCTTCACCGTGCTTCCTGCATCTCCCAGCCAGCCAGCAGGAGGTCCACGTGGAGCTGCTGCCGGCGGCATAACGAGGCAGGTATCAGCTCCTGATAGTGGTGGCCAGGACGGGTGGGAAAAAATGGGGTACTCTGCCAGCAAGCCTCCCAGCATCCCAGCTCTCCTCCTTCGGCGTGCACCTGACTTCTCCACACCCTGCCAGAGCAGGGAGGTGGCACTGCTGGCAACTGTGGAGGTAGCCTAGAGATGGTCCAAGTGGTCCAGGGCCAGGTCAGTGCAGGCAGTAGGGGCCTGCCCGCAGCACATCACCCCCGGCTGCACACTGAGAGGCTGAAAGGTTGCACAAGGATAATTTCAACCTCCATAGACAAGGTCACCAGGGCTGAAAGGGCTGTTTTTTAAAAAATGTGTCAAGACTGATGAATCCTCTGCCAAACAGAGGAGTTTGATGGAGCCTCTGTAAGCAGGAGATCAGTGGCCAGTTGTGCTGCAACCAACACTCTTTTCTCATTTAAATGATACTCACCCGCAGACGTGTGTGCATGGAGAGGAAGCCAGACAATTCATACCCAGAGCACTTAGAGGCAGCGAATAATTTGGTCATCGCTGGAGTGCAGCATGTCTGACTAGCATCTGTGGTAACTGGAAATTTACCCATCCAATTTTCTCCTCTACCCCAGCCACAAAGGGAGATCACTCCAATTATTTTTCAGACAGAATTAAGGCTGATGTTTACCATTATCTCCCTGGTAACCCTCTTCTCATGCCTACATTATGCAACATAATTGCAAGGCCGCCTCAGCTCACTGGGGCTATTATTAAAAGAACTCTGCTTCTTTTTCCCAAGGTCAAGGTTAGTAATTAGGTGGCTGGTATGCCTGCAACAGAGCCTTGTTATGGAGAGAAAAAGAAACAACTTAAAGGATGCATCAGACGTTCCCAAGTGAGGGATGTCTGCTGAGTGTTGGAAGATCTTCTGAAGATGGCCCAGTGAAGTAGGGTGAGTTCGTGAATATAAAGTGTTCCAGCACACTGGTCCATGGGTGAAGCTTGGCCAGGCTCACAGTATCAAGCATGCAAGACGAATTTCTATACGGAACATGAAAAAGTGCATGATGAGATGTGAAGCTGATATCCAGCTTCTGAAACTAGATGAACCTCTACGGTGCAATTTTTATCTGAGCTGGTGTAACAAGAACGAATTGAGCAGTTTTCTTCCGGACTTTTTTTCTTTTCTTTTCTTTCCAAAGGTCCATGGT
This sequence comes from Anas acuta, assembly GCF_963932015.1. NCBI lineage: Eukaryota > Metazoa > Chordata > Aves > Anseriformes > Anatidae > Anas > Anas acuta. The sequence continues at coordinate 48,503,891 of NC_088983.1, read as the reverse complement.
ACTTGCACACAAAGTGTAAGAACGTGATGCAGTTCCTGGGCCATGTATTTTGGGGCTAGCCATGTGCTACACGTGTTCATAGCCAAGCAATGCAGCAGTAGGTCTCACCATCAATGAGACATCCAGAAATGCCAGACAAATGCAGCAACTTCCCTGGCTGAAGTTCTGAGGCTGGAAAAGGACACATCGAGGAAAAAAAGAGGTGAAAGCTGCGAACCTGGAACAGTAGAAGCCAGGCATCCCCCTGCTCCTGAGCTACTCTATTCCCATGTTACAGACAGAGAAGCTGAGGCACAACGTCTGTACTCCATGGCAGAGCAGGCAGCCAGATTCATTTCTCGTCTCTGCTGCTTGCTGCCCAGAAGACCACACTGCCTCCTTGGTGACACCAGGATGGCCATGTGAACTAGGGGATGGCAGGCTTGCTCATTAGAACTACCTGCTATTGCGTTTAGATTGGGAAGATTGTTCTATCACACCTTGAAGCCCCAGAAATAACAGAATGCAGAAATAACAGCGTTACGTAGGGGAACAGCAAGACTGGTGTATTCCTGCACTGATGTGAGACTTCCTGGTGTATTGCCAGCTGATGCCGTGTTACTGCATCTACCTGGTGACTCTCGGATAATAGGAATTAGTGCGTCAGCTAGACCAGTGGTAATCTTGGAAAGCTACCTTTTGTTTGGGAAACAGCTTGGAAAGCTGCAAAATATGAAACCGTGTAACTTACAAGTCTGTATGTGTCTCTGTGTGTTTACAACTACATGCATGCATACACAAATATATAATTATATACACATTGCACATATGCATATACAAATATATATAAAGATGCATAAACATATAAATATGTATATACATATATGTGCATATATATATATGTAAACAGGGGAGCCTGAGCTCCAGTTTCTGGTTGGTCTTTGACTCCCTCTGAAATTTCTCTGAGGGTGTTTCTTTGCCAGTCACTGGTTATTTTCTGAAGGAAAAGTATTTGTGGGTCAGACTCAAAGCCCGTGCAGGTTAATATGTGTCTTTTCTCTGACACAGATGGGCTTTGGATGAGATGTTTAATACTGAAATAAAAGCTATCCGTAATGCCCTACTGGGATGACTCACATGCATAAGCACAGGGGAGAGTACTTAACCACAGAAAAGACTGAAAAGGTGCAAATTACTTGAAAGAACTGTACTGTAGAGCAGTAGCCTTATGGAAAAAAAAAAATAAAAATGACACGGTAATTGGATCTGGCTGGTGTGCCAGGCAGCGAGGGCTTGATGGGAGCAAGAGAAATCAATAAAAGAAGAGCAAGGAAATGGGGAGGGGGAACCTTTCACATTTCAGCAGTGAAACATTCCTTCATCTGACTGCCTCTAAGTTACCTTTCATCACCTGTGGTGTGACCCACAGTCAAAGATTTCTCTCAGCTATAAACACAGGTTGTTTTTTTCATCTTTGTTGCTTGTAGAAGAAAAGAAGGCACAGCAAAACAAAAACTTATTATGGCTCAAACTTCTTTACGCACCAGACTTCTTATCTGGAAAGTCTGGACCCCACAATCCTAGGGCAAACCTTACCCTCAGTGTGGTTTTTATTGTTCTGGTTTGTTTTCAAAGGGAAGGTTAACCCCCGGAAAGAGAAGTGTGTCCTTAGCCAGGAGTCTTTAGATCCTCTGAATCACACTTTACCAAGAGCTTCCAAAGACTAACATTTGTGACTGTGGTCATCACTCAAGGAGAACTTATCCCTGCTATCACCACTTCCATTCCCAAGAAAGTGAGAAAATGCACTAGCTGGAAGAGTGCTGTGCAGTCTTCGACATGGAAAACAAAAACCAACCAACCAACCAAACAAACAAACAAAAAACCTAGCATTTGTTGTGACATCATGTATAACAGAAATTATTGTCTGAAAAAGAGAATCCTGGTCTGTGAAAAAGAAAACAAAAAATCTTTGAATTATGTGGTGTCTTTTATGCCTGTAATAGTACACAGTGGTGATGTTACACTATTGATATGACACTGATTCTCCAGTGATGTAGTCAAAAGTTGTCAGCAGAAACTGATTTCTACTGAAGCATTTTATATTCTTCAGAGAGACCAGAAACAGACAAATGGAATTGCTCCCAAGCCTTGTTCTGCAGTGTCAAAGTCATGTCAAAAAAAAAAAAAAAAAAAAAAAAAAGCAACAACAATCTGTTTCTTTAGAGTGGAGTGTCACCCAAAGACCTGGAACATCAAAGATTCATTTCACCATGTGGTGGGAAAGAGGATTCTGTTATTTGGCAAATAGGTGACCCCTCAAATACAGCAGTGATTTTCCTAACACCATACGGTGTGGGTCAGTGGCAGATCGTATCCCAAATTACAGAAATCCATATTCCTTTTCTCTGCTACCTTTCATATTAATCCTTCAACTTCAGCCATGGTCTTGACTTTCCCATCCCATAGAAACTGCTAGCAGAAAATCTAGGCCACAGTCACTGAGATCTAATTTTTGTATCCATGCAGAGACTTAAATCTTCATAAAGTACGTTTTAGGCAACCACTGTTACAGACTATTGAGGGCAGCAAAGTTAATCTCTCTATACACAGGCTTCTCTAAATGAAGGAGACCTGAAATTGTTCAATATTATCCATAAGCTCTAGGGGGAATAACGCTAGGATATACTGAAGAAATAAAAGTAGGAGCAACCTGAGACCGAGTGGTCCTGATGCTCTCCCAAATGAGCAGAGTTCCAAAATAAAGATGAAAATATTCAGTCCAAAAGGGGATGTTTCTTCAGAAACAGACACATTCAGCTATTTCTTTAGATGACATCACTCATAGAAACCATGCAGTTTTACATTAAATGTTCTTACAGAGAAATATAGAGAAAAGTCCAGCCAATTTATGCCAAGCACTGAATGTCAAACATGAATAATAACACTTGTTTTGATCTCAGCTGTGCTCCAAGAATTAGTCTATAGTAGCATCTATATGAATAAAAGTTAATTGAAACCAAGAGTCATCCCTCATGATCTTTAATCCATCAGTGAACACAAAAAGCTGCACTAAAAAAAAAAAAAAATACACCACTGGAAAATACGGCCTCACAGAGAAAGGGACAATGGAAAGAAAAGCCTTCACTAAAAATAGTACTAGTCTTTTTGTCCCCGTGCAGGAAATGTAGGCACCACAAATTCTAGCACTGAATAACGCTTTGTCTTTGTGAACATTATTCAGCAGGAGGCAAAAGTAAATCAACAAGCAATTCTGCTGAGGGAAGTAAATATTTACAGATGGGAAAACTGAGGCACAGAGGTATTAAGGGACCTGCCAGAGATGGAAAAAAGAAGCCACTCTTCATTACTGGCCAGCTGTTCTGGTGGGACCCAGGGCTCCTCAGGTGGGCATACCAAGTTTCACTGTCCAGAGTGAGAATCTGTTATGTATAAACCCAATACAGGAAAATTGAATTGTCTCCCCAGAAAGCATACAGTTTTGATCCCCAAAGGCATTAGAAGACACGGCTCCTGCTTAGAAGGCCAAAGACCTTCTTGCTGGGCTTTTACTGTGAATCCAGTGGGAACTTTCAGTAAAGACCAACCCCGAAAGCTGAAGAAAAAGTGCTTACAGAAATTACATTTGGGCAAAAGCCAACAGCAGTTTGGTACTCACCCATAGGGCAGGACACTGCCCCTGGCAGCTTCTGCTTATCTTCTGCCACACTGGTGCTTGCAAAACAACGCTTTGGCTTTTACCCCTCCTGATGTATGGAGCCAAGTGATGCCTGGTGTCTTTGCTGTGCAGTTTGTTCAAGACACCACGACAACTTTAATCCTCACGCAGCATTTCCTGATTGCTGTTTTTTTAAGCAGATTGACCTCAAGCACTGTCCCACTCAACATGGTGGAGCAACCCATTTGTTTTGCTATGAACCAGCAGATTGACTGCTTTTATTCAATTTTCTTAAATCTACCCACACTACTTTGCCTAGCATCTCTCTTTCGTAGGAGAGAGAAAACAAGAAATAACCTGGCAGTGATTATTACAATTCTTTTTAAACTAGGAGGCAGGTGGTGTCTGGAGGAACATGCAGTGGTACCAGCACCATCACAAGTACTATGCTTAAACAATTGGCTTTTCTAGGAAATTTGTTCTGGATCTGAAATGTGCCAATGTCTATGTTTCTGTCCCTCACCAAAGCGGTTGAACTAGCCTAACTCTTTTAAATAGATAGTAGGACAGGTGTCATAAGTTGTTAATTTTGTGTAAATTTTGGAAAAGTGAATAGGAGAGAGGTGGCATGCCAATATGGCTGTAAAGTATGCACAACTACATCATCAGAAACCAGAAAATTTACCTGGCATTATAGAACTGTTCACATTATTCCATCAGGAGCTATTCAGAGTATGAATACCCCAATCATCAGGGAATTTTTGACTCAGATTTATACTTTATTAAACCTTGAAACATGGAGCCAGGATAAATCAAGCTCATAGAAATTACTTTTTTTTTTTTTTTCTTTCTTCAAACATGTTTGAAGTTCTTATACTTGGTTTTGATCCACCTTTAAGTCCAATTTCTGATTTTTTTAAACCAACCTAATAATTTTCCTATCAGTTAATTTTTTTTTTTTGTGTGTGTGTGCCTTGCAATAGTTTAATTCTTCTGTCTTCCTGAAAGGTTTATATCTGACTTTTCTGATGGCAGTGTAAATATGTAAGAAATGAAATATTCATCATCCTGTCTGGAACCTAACAAAGGAGGCTGTTCCTTTAACAGAAATGTTCGGTTATGAGAGTGGCTGTCATCCTGTAATAACTTGAAATACGTTAGAGATAATTTTTTTTTTAGAATAAGAAAGATGTGTTCTAATGACCAGTGATGGCTCTAAAGTGTTGCGAGAGCTTGGTTCAAAGCCCCTTGAAATGAATAACAGTCCTTCTGCTGACATTACTAATCTTCGAATCGGGCTCATTAATGTAATTCAGATATTATAACCCTAGCTGCCAAAAAGCCGGAAAAAAAAAAATAGAAAGCAGTCATAAAAATAGACATCAAACATATTTCTGCTCTGGGAATTAATACAGAAGCTAAGTAAGTATTTCTGCCGGAGCGTTATTGCAGATCTTTTCTGACTGTTTTTAAAGGAATTAGCAGGGCAAGCAGCTCGTCTCAGCCAGGCTTCTGCCCCCCAGCAGTCGCCAGTATCTAATGCCACCGAGGCTGGAAAATGCTCCAGTTGCGGTAACAGTTCTCACCCGCTCCTTTCCGGGATGTGCTGCGCTGATGGAGAGGAGGGGGAGAGGAAGGATGGGAGGGGAAATAGAGACACCGAGGCGAGAGTTTCCCATCTTTAGCTCCTCTGTGACTCCCTGCAGATCAATACCTGGTACTCTGGAGCTTTTTTAGCTCACTGACATCAGGCGGCGTCGAGACCTAAAGGCGTTATATCGCTGCCCGAGAACTCGGGGACGCCTAGGAGCGGGCAGCCGTGGGTGCTCGCTATGGGATAGCAGCGAGACCCCATTTAGTTGGCCGGTTTGCATCCTAGGTAGAAGAAGGACGGCACCTGGGTTCTCCCCTAGCGTTTTCCCCTGCAGATCTCACAGCCCCGTGCGTGCGGCATGTGCGTGTGCGAGGGATGGACAGGCTGAGGGGGGGCAGCAGCCGAAAACGTGAAGCGGGGGCTGCTTCTTCGCAGCCCTTCGGGTGAGCCTGGGCTGGCAGCCGGCGGAGCGTCGCGAAACCATGTCGCGATAGGGAACCGCAGCGCCCCGGGTGTCCCTTTAAGCAGCCGAGCGAGCGGCGCTGCTGCTGCTCGCCTTGCCAAAGCCCCGGGAGTCCAGTTAAGAAACGGGCAGCTGTCTCTTTAAGTGTGATTTCCTTCTATTGTATTTGAATCGTGATCAGGAAAAAGGAAATGAAACCGGAGCCCCGGGGCCGAGCCAGAGGAGCCGTAATAATGATGCCGAGCCGCACCTCGGCGGCACACGCGCCTCTGCCGGGGGCGTGCTGAGAGCTGCCGGGGGCTGCGCGGTGCGGGGCGGTGCGGAGCGGAGCGGGGAGGTGCGGAGCGGAGCGGAGCGGTGCGGGGCAGGCAGCGGTGGCCGCGGCCGCAGCCCCCCCCCGGCCCCGCCGCCCGGCGCGCAGGAGGAGCGCGGCGAGGATGGGAGGTGAGAGCCTGCGGGCCGGCCTGCGGACACCCGGCCCCGGGCGGCGGCCCCAGCCCCCGTTCCTCCTCTCTCTCTCTCTCTCTCTCTCTCTCTCTTTGGTGTTGCAGGAGGAAATCCTGTGAATGTCATTGGGGGGCGGAGGGGGAACTCGGCTGGCGAGAAGGCGTCGAGAGCAGACAGCCTCTGCGGGGGCAGAGCCCACCACCGGCACACTACAAAGGAGCAATCCCTGCCAATGTCATCGGCCATCGAGAGGAAGAGCCTCGATCCTTCCGAGTAAGTGGCCTCCTCCCTCCCGCACCTCCCCTTGCCGTGCCGCCGGGATGCCGCGGGGACCCCCCCACCCCACCCCGGGGACCCCCGCCGCGGGCGCCCCTCGGCCGGTCCCCGCCGGGCTCGGATGCGCGGAGCGGGCGGCGGAGCCCGGGGAAGCCGCGGCGGGGGAGCGGGCGGCCGTGAGGGGCATCCGCGGCTGCGGAGGAGCCCGGAGCCGCTCCGAGAGGCGGCGGGAGCGGGGCTCGCCCGGGCTGGAGCCGGCGGCCCCTCGGAGGGGGCTCTCCGCCGCCGATCAGAGCGAAAGGTCAGGGCTGTGCTGTGCGGGTGCCCCACTTCCACATTTTCAGCATGCGAGGCACTTTGCAACTTTCAAGGGCTCGGAGAAACCGCTGGGGGTGGCTGTGCTGCGAAGGGCATGCGGAGAGATGTGATGGACGGGGTGCGGGGGACGAGAATTGCCCTCCGCGTTTCCCACCCAGGGCCGGACCCTGGCGCTGTGCAGGGTCCCCAGGCGGTGCTGTGCAGGCAGGTGCCAGGAAGGTGCCAGGATGGGTGCCAGGATGGGTGCCAGGATGGGTGCCAGCCCCTCCGCACCTGCAGCCCCCAGCCCCGGGCTCGGCAGGGCAGCACAGCACCGCGCCTCCCCATAGCCGCAGCTACGCTCGTCGGCAATCACGATAAGAGAGAGAGAGAAAAATAAAATCTCCGTTTTCAGATAACGCTTAAAACATTGCTCTTAGGAAAGTTTAGCCATTCGTGGTTTGTTTCCTGTGAGATATTAAAAATGCCATCTCTCGAAGCCCCAAGTGAACACATGGGAACTGTTTGGTGTATTAAATCAATTCATGCCATGTTGCTTTTCACTTTTTATATGCTACATTTTTTCCTATTTTATGCAATCTTTTCAGAATGATAATCTAAGCTCCTAGGTATGAGATGCCTGGGTCTGAACCATACTGTTTTAGTAGCATTTATTTATTTACGTACTGCGTGTTCTAGTGAATTAGGCGCTGGCTTAGAAGTCTATGGACATCAAACAGCTAATGCAGAAAACAGAAATTCTGCTCTGCGTAAACATCCGCCAGGCTGTTCCGGAGTTTAGGGCTTTCAGAGAACTGGCTCACGATTCCCAAGCACCCATAAGACAAAATATTTGGGGGGCAATGTCCGAAGTTTCAAATAATGGACAATAAAGGGTAATAGCGTGCATTTCCTTATACTTGCACGCTCTGCTGAGAGGCTCACAGAACTTGTCGGAGAGGAGCCCATGCCTTAAGAAAGGAAGGATGGGGCTCAAAAGAAAAAAACTTGGAAAAAGTGGGGCCTGATTTTAATGGAATTTGCAGAGCGAAGAGCTGGAAGGAGTGGGGTGTCACGGCAGCACTTTCAGGGCACTGCAGCTTAAACACAGAGGAGCGAAAAGCAGACTAGTGTATAATCAGATCATATCTGAGGGCTCAGCTTGTCTAAATAAGAGCTGCAGGATCAGTTTCACTGCACAGAAGTTCTTGGCCACCCATCATTTCTCCACACTGAAGAAAGTAATTTTTTCCTAGAAAACTGCTGACCCAGGAAATATGCTTTACAGAAAGCTACCTGAGGCAGAAGCAACATAATTTTTCCTGTTGGAAACTCAGAGCAGCCTGGCTCTCCTCTCTCAGTGTGGTTCTCCTCTGCCCACGCCATCCTGACGGAGGACAGACCAGCGACGGAGGCAAAGCATTGGCGGACTCTGTTAGGGCAGTGTGCTGAACGATTTGGGGCTCTGCTCTGACTCATGTTGAGCACCTTGGTCATGACCCAGCAAAGCAGAAAAGCATAAATGTGCAAACATATGACTTCCTTGCTGCCAGCCACAGGTTTAAAACTCAGCAAGTGCTTAAAGGACTGATCCCCTAGTCTTTTGATTAACTTCCCTGGGTTCTGGATGAGGCCCTCAGTGGCAGTGCCAGGTCACTGCAAGACTTGCAGAAATGAGCTCATGCACCTTCCTTTTAATTTTTGCTGATTTTTTTTTTTTTTTTAGCAGATCTACACAAAAAGGCAAATAAGAGTATTCCTTAAGAAAGGAGTTTTGAAGAACATTACTGCTTTATCCCCAGGTGTTGCCAGAACCAACCCAGACTTCAGAGCATTTTAAAAATGAAAAAAAAAAAAAAATCTTGCATGAATAGTCAGTGCTAGTATCACACTAAAGATTTGTGCTTCTTTTCAATACGGGATGTGTAAATCTGCAATAATTGTTTGACATCATTTGAGCTATGCTGTTGTAGACACATCTCAGGGGATTCATGTCCTTAGCTGAAGGAAAAAACAGCAGTAACATCAGCTAACATGCTGGCTTTATTAAAAACAGCAGCAAAACATAAACCAGCTGGGCAATGGCCACATCTGTTGTATTTATTTAATGCTGTTCAGTGAAATATCATCCCTTAGTCCTCAAATTTGCAATTCCCAAAGGAAAATTGACTGCATGTAAAATCCCTCAGGTATCTTTTCTAGTCCTGTAGCCCTTGCTGAGGCAGAATTCCCTTGCTTCCAGCAGCACTACTGTCAAAGCTTGAAGGATCAGGTCTACAAGATAGGCTCATGTATTCTGGGGTACATGCACAGGTGCTTTATGGTAATGCTAGGGTTCTTCCATAAGTTATAGGGAAATCCAGAGGTTATTTGTGTTGATTAGGTTACTTACAAATGTTTACAAAAATCCTGTTGAAAACAGGAACATTTTTATGGCAAAGAAAGCCTTGCTATGTGTTGTGGGCAGAACAGAATTACTTGAAAATAGGAAGAAAATGGTAAGAACTTCTAGGACTTTGTGGTTGTTGGCATTTGTCAGTCTACACAGACATAACCAGCATTTCTATGAAATAGTGAATCCAAGCATCTTTTTGAAAAGATCTTCAATCTTAAATCATGTGAAAATTTCATTATTTGATTTTTTTGGTCCTCTAAACAAAGTAGATGTATTTGCAGTGATGAACACACATGGGTGATACAGAGACTTTTGTGTTTGTGCATTACCCTTTGAAGAAAAGTATAAAACTAGTTAGCAGATGCTTGGATACTCTTGCTAACTCCTTATATCTTAAGCTGTCCCTTTCTTTTTAAAGCAAAAGAGTGAAGTCCTTCTCCCTCTCATGCCAGAAGGGGATACATCTTTACTCTGCTGGGAGAAAAAATGAGGATGTTCTCTGTTCTAACTTAACCAATCTTTCATTTTGTTCAGTTTTATCTCCTGCATCTTCTCATGTGGGGGGTTGCAGGGTACATTCTCCTTCTCCAACGTTGCTTTCATTCACTCAGGGAGCCGGTGGATGAAGTGCTCCAGATCCCCCCATCACTGCTGACATGTGGTGGCTGCCAGCAGAACATCGGGGACCGGTATTTCCTGAAGGCCATCGATCAGTACTGGCACGAAGACTGCCTCAGCTGCGACCTGTGCGGGTGCAGGCTCGGAGAAGTGGGGAGACGGTTGTATTACAAACTGGGCAGGAAGCTCTGCAGAAGGGACTATCTCAGGTATACAGTCTCCCCAGCCCACTTCTTCTACCCTAGCTCTCCTTCTTTCTACCATTTCAGCTTTGCTTATTAATTTAAGGTATAGCAGTGAACAAAGATCCATAATTAATTCATTTTGGTTCATTTTAACTGTAGTTTAACATGGTTTGCTAAGTGCTGCTGTTCCCCCCAGTAGCTCAAGACTGACTGAGCTGTGTCAGCATGGGATGCTCTCAAGTAGAAACTGGGGATCGCTGATGAATTTCAGCAAGAAGGGCTTCCTGCACTTGAGCTGACCATGAGCCAGTTCCCCAGAATGGCTTTAAGTAGTTCTGCACTTCTCCAAGCATAGCCGTGGAGCTGGAAGTTATATAAAAACAGGTGCCAAGATCAGCTACTGATGAAAGATCATTTAGTTCCCTCATTTAAGAACACGGTATCCAAGGTAACTGAATTTAATTCATTTTCCTGATGCAGCAATATCGGCTGTGTAAGAGATGCTTGACTCCACCAACCAGCAGGGCCGCTGTACTCGTGTGGTTTCTGCAGCGACTGCCTTTTATACATGGATTGATTCATGTCTTTTTCTGCATCACTGGTGAACTTATCTGGAACACTTCAAGCAGAAAGAGACAATGTGTTGTATGCTTATTGCAAAGCTGCAGCCAGTACAGGAAAGTTTGATCCTGCTAATTTGTACCCAGTGGATTTTTTACTTTCTTAAGCCTGGTCCTGAGCAGACATGAACTTAAAACATTTGGCTGAATCAGATCCCACAAACACACTTGTTAAGGGTGTTTTCATTAATATCTCTCTGTCTATCTGATTTGCCATAATTTGTAAGTAGAAGGATTAAACTGAGATTAATATATTTCAAGAAAAATGATAATAAAAGATCTCTGTATTCTCAATTACAAGAAAAGTATTTTGATCTTTGCTGTGCTGGTTGTATAGCATTTCTTCTAATGGATCCTTAATGTGCAGGAAGTCTGTGGATAGACAGAATAAAGATACTTTATATTTTTTCAGTTACCTTACAAAAGTCTACAAAAAATAAAATAAAATCTCAGAGGAGCTCCTAATTATTGTATCCTGGAGGTTGCTGATGGGAATTTTGCTTAGCAGAAATTAAGAACCAAGTTATGCAAATGAGACCTCTTATAAACAACTTGGCATGTGCCATATTCCAGCAATCTACCAGTGTTTGCTACACTTTCCAAATACTTTGCATCTTAAAATAGAAGCAATAGAAAATATGGCAATGCAATTAATCTGTTTTCTTGCAGTGAATTCAAATGTGTTTATTTATTTAATAATGTAACTTATAATATCTTCCATTACTAACAAGAAATTTTGCAACCTTTGTATAACCTTGTTATTACTTTTGTTGGGCAGAAGTAGACACTGACATCTCCTGGTAGATGAAAGAAATGATATCTTTTCCCCTTAAAGAGTTCTCTTTAGTGGGTATTCCATTTCCAGTTCAGGTTATATGAAGCACGCAAAGTATATGAAAGTGAAGTGTAGGGGGTGGGCAAAGTATTTCTGGAATTAGTATCAAAACGTAGAAGTCAAATTCAGTAGTTGTAAACCTTAAACAAGTAATAGAAAGTCTTCTAAGAATTTATATATATATAAATTCCCCTTCTAAGGATATATATATATCTTCTATAGGTAATATATATATATATCTTCCTGCTTATTTATTAATGATTTGACTTGCAAACTCTGTAACCAGCAGTCTGTGTGAAGTGCTGGCATTCATTTTGTCATCACACATGGCTGAGTATGTTGCGCTGCTCCAGCAGAGAGTGGTGGTGCATGCTGTGGTGGGGATACATATGTGGTGCATTCATTAGAGTCTTCTTTTTAATAAACAATACCATAATAATCTCAGCAGGGGGTCTAAATGTGGATAAAAGATCAGTCCAGATTGTAAAATTGTTTGGGCTAGCATAGTACCTGGAAGGTCTTACCATGTGTCCATCTGAAACCCAGCAGGAGGGATTTCATGGATACAGGTTTGAGTTTGAGCTTGAAAGAACTGCAAATGCGGAGGCAACAAAAAGAGACAGCAGTATGCTAAATCATAGCTTGTGTCAAGCTTCCTTCCGATAAACTTCAAATGCAACAGCTGAAGATAGGCAAAATTTAGCAGCTGTAACTAATTTATATTGATCATATATGTGCAAGTATCTGCATCACACAACTTCATGCTATGATCCAGCAGTCCTTTACTCCCCCTGAAGCTGCTCAGCATTTCAGGATAATGTCACTGATCACAGAAATCAATTACATTGAAAATAGGTGAGGACCTTGGACTTTCTACTTCAATTTTTGGTATGGCAAAGTTTAGAGTTTTGTTCAGCAGCTTTCCATGTGACCTCTATGTATTTTTGGCAATAGTATGACTAATGGGGCAAGGCACTGATGTTTTGGTGTGTTTCTGTTTTGATTTGTGTTCTTCCCCATCTCTCCGGCAATGTAACTCTGCTTACTTCTCTGCTGTTGTTGTTTTAGGCTTTTTGGCCAAGATGGCCTCTGTGCCTCCTGTGACAAACGAATCCGGGCTTATGAGATGACCATGCGGGTGAAGGACAAAGTGTATCACCTGGAATGCTTCAAATGTGCTGCCTGCCAGAAACACTTCTGTGTTGGGGACAGATACCTCCTCATCAACTCGGACATAGTATGTGAACAGGACATCTACGAGTGGACTAAGTTAAATGGAATGATATAGCAAAGACATGGCTCATGGTCTATAAAAGACATCTCACGGGTGACACAGACGCATAGCTGCAGTGAGGAGATAACCACCTGAGCTATGTGCTTTGTCTAAAATGGGGGGAAAATACCACAGAGTAGGCCCTTTTCAGGCAGTGCTACGTAGAATCTAAACTACATATAAGTGAAGAAGGGAGACCGAAGCAATAGTAGATAGACTGACTTCTGTTAACAAAGGCGTATTGACAATAACTGACATCAGCCAGATAGGCAAGAGTTGGGGAACAACCATAATGTGGTAATGAATGCTCATAACTGGAAAAACAGTAGTGACTTATGTAAAGAGATGTTATGACTTTGTCACCTGCAGACTAGGATTGTGCAATTGATTTTTCTTTTCATCTTGTTTTAGTTACTCAGTTTAGACAACAGCTCCTAATGTAGACATGAAGAAGAATACTGGAAGAAAATGGCCAGTCACTTATGTGGTCATTCAATAAGGCCTTACATTTCGGGTAGGACAGAAAGTGGGAAGAGGGTGGGGGTTATTTTTGCATGGATTTTTTTTTTTTTTTTCCTGTGAGAATGAAGAGTGCATCCTCTAGTCCCAAACTATTCTTCAAATAAATAAATAAATAAATAAAATCCTGCTGAATAGCTGTTTGGGGGCACTGCTGTTTCAAGATGAGATGTTCCACAGATCATTTCTATACAAATATAAATCTAAAGAGTTGTTCAACTATTTTAATAACTTAGATTATATCGATAAAATATTTGTTGTGTGTAGTAAGACTCTGCAGCTTTAATAAAAATAACAGAAGATTTGAGTGTTGCTATTTCTTTCTTGGGAGCCAGACTGGATATTTTGTTTGCATTAAATATTTTATGTTTTTTGGTGGAGGGGTTTCTACACTTGGTCTACAGCTGATTCCTGCTGTATCCACTTAAGGCTGTGTTTCAAAGCGGTAACGTGAGAACACCAGCTTTGTAGAGTTCTTCACAATGAGGGGAAATCAGGTAGTGTTGTGTGACACTGAGGCTCTTTGGTGCTTATGAGAAGGTTTTGAGGCTGGATTCCCACAATGAAATACATTTGGGTGTTACTTTGCGACAAAAACAGGAGCTATCTGATCTCAGAGGAGACAGTGTAGGATTAGGGTCTCCTAGAAAGGCAGCTGGTCCTGATTTTGCTCTGGGTTATTGAATCCAGTATAATATAACTTAGAGACAATCAATACTTGCTCGTGTTTAGAAAGAGTGAAGTTCAAAGCCTCTCCTTTGAAGACTGTTGCAACTTGCGTCTTAAGTAGAAGGAAGTTTCTTAGCATTGTAGTAATAAAGAACATGAGACATATGCCTAGTCAGGCAAAAGTGGACATTAAGTATCTTACTCCAACACTGACCAGTAGTAGGAGTTAGGGAAGCCTAGAGCACAGCAAGCATGGAGTGACCTCCTCATTAAGCCTTCCCAGCTTGCAGAAAGAGACACAAAGATCTTTGAACTTCCCCTCAGTCCCCTCTGCTCAACACTCAGACCCATCCTCCATGAGTTTGCCCTGACCCTTTTTCAACTTTTACGCTTTCGGCCTCCGTGAAGTCCAAAAGCAATGATTTTCACAGTTTGATTCTATGCTGTGTTTATTTCAAAACCTGTTCCCTGACCTCTTCATTGGGCATCCACTATATTGGGAGAGAGAATGAATGGTCATTTCCTGTCAGGGTTTTTGCACTATTCCTGACTTTAAAGGCCCATAACTTATCCCCTCCAACTTGTCTCTTTCTGAGATGAATAGTCCAAGCTCCTCCTTGCATGAAAGCTATTTCACACCTCTGGTCCTCTTCACATCTCTGTTCCTCATCTCTGTATATTTTCTAGTTCTACTCTGTTCTTCTGAGAGTGTCGAAAGAACTGGGTATTCTGCCCAAACGTTTTAAAAATAGAGCACAGTGGAACAAATCTGATAATCTGCTCAGAAGACAGTTGTTACATTCATTCACCCCATCAGTACTAAAGTACGAGTAATAGCACCTAAGCATGTGGATATCTATTTGTCTGATTCTTTCCAATAGAATTGTCACCTAAGGGATCTCATCCAACTGGTAGTACTAACTACTGACAACATTTTGCATTTTACATTTTATTATGTATATTCTGAGAGCTCTTTTTTTCTTCTTGGTTTTGTTGTCACAGCCAGCACTGGGGACAAAAAGCTTTCAGTTTTATTACCACTGAAGTGGGAGACTATACAGGGGATGTAATGAGATCATGCCTGAAAAGAGAAAGTGCAGTTTGAGTGCTCTGTGATTTAGCTCTTCTCAAGTGATATGCTGACCTCTGGAGGCCATAGGCAGCCGTTATAATTACAACTCAGCCTAAAATACATCCCTGTCAACACAGACAAGAAAGTTATGTACCCAGAGCAAGGAAAATCCACGTATCATCTTCTTCACCCTCAGTGGCTCCTTGCCAATACTGTCTCAATATCCCTGTTAGCTTACCCCTCTTGCTGGATGTATTTGTGATGCTAATGCAGGGTGTATGTGTACAATCATTTTTGGGTCTGTGCATGGGAGCACATGCACACAGTGAGCACCACATAGACAGATAATGAAATAACAACAGCTTCATGGCAAATGCCATGAAGCTTTAAAACTTTCCAAATCATCATGCCATGTCATGCCACTGCAGTGTCTCTCTCAGAGCCCTCTTCTCTCACTCCTCTCCTTTCCCTGAAAAAAATACACCTTGATGATAATACAGTATGAGCAGGAGAGAGGGGTGCTTACAACTTCATCGACTAGTTCATGGCAAGAAAATTTTACAGATGACAGTAACTGGTTATAAAGCTGCTCTGTCTGCAGTCCCCTGCCAATAGCATACTGAGACAGACAGGTATCAAAGGGAACGCGATGCACCTGGGAGCATGAAGTCCGCTCCAACACACAGAGGTGTTGGCTGCAGGACCTCCCGAAGAGCAGCATGGATTTCAGACAGTGGGCAGCGTTCTGTTGGTGGTTGTGACACTGCCTGGGCAACTGGGGGTCAAAATGAGCCTGCCTTTGACAAAGTAGGCAGCGATTTTGACTGTTCAGAAGTGCCACTAAGAGGTTTTGAGCCACATTCTGATCTCACACAGCTTGATGGTACAAGTGACTCTGGAATATCTGAAACCACAGAATTACACCTGTATAAAGACAGCACTGACATGATCAGAAGCAACTGAGATCATTACAGATAATACTTCTGACATTTATTCCTTTTACAGTGCAATTTTTAACCTTTCTCAGTCATACCGTGTCTTATAAAGAGGTCTGACTGAAAATGGAGTATGAGGGGCCTTGTTAACACCTCAGTTGAAATTAGGTGACAGTGTCAATAGTTCATGAAGGCTCTGTGCTAATGAAAGCAAGATCTCTGTTTTGTTCCCACCCCAGAAAGTATTTCCTGTGTGACTTTGGGCAATTCAGTTAAATATTCTGCTTCTCTGCCCACCTGTGAAATGGAAATGTTATCACTTATTCTTTAAAAATTTGAAAACATCCTAATGGAAATACACTCATTATTTTGTGTAAGGTATAACTTACACAGGGAAATAAGTTTAAAACCTGAATGAGTATGTTTGTAATGGAAAGATGCTGCAGGGTGGATATTCTTGTTTTGTTATAAGGCCAACTCTTTTATCTAGTCCTTGTAACTTCAGAAGGGGCTTAAGCTAAACCGGAAAACAACAGCTTGTGCCAGAAGAGTCTCTGCTTAAGCAGTAGTATCACTCTACTTGTATAATTATACCAGTCTGTTGATAATCCCAGCCAGAACACCTTGAGACATCACAGAACAAGACATACGCATGCCAGAAAAGACGTTAAAAAAATAATAAATAAATAAATAAATAAAACTGTCAAGTGTAAAAACATAAGGCAAAATGCTGTAGTCATTCCTAACACTTCTTTTGCTAGATTCCCATGTGGAGATGCGTTTATCATACTGCTGTGAGTTACCACTTTTTCAAGCCTGCTGCATTACTCATAACACTCATAAGTCATTTGTAACTCTTGTTCTCTGGATTCAGGAGGAGGGAGAAGAGATTTTTCTTGGAATTAGTGTAACCAATACTTCACCTCCATGCTCACCCCAAGTGTGTTCCTTACAGTAAAGAGTCCTCCTGGAACAACAAGAAAATAAAATGCTTCAAAAACAATGATAAAAATAAACACCAAAATTATTTAACATCACAGAAAAAACACAATAATCTGCATATGACTTCATCAGCTGATATTCAAATGCTTTGTCCTTTATATGTTTTCAGTATCAGCAGTATTTTAAAAGGCATATCATCCTTCAAGATTTCCCTTCTTTGTCCCCATTATTCAATGTCATGCATGGTAGGAAGATGAGAGCATTACCATCGATATCACTTTTTTAATTCCATGTCCTTGAATAAGGGCAATAAGAACCCTGCATAATAGAGTTTTCAGCAGAGAGAGTAAATGGGAATCGGTTGTTAATTCAATACAGGATTCAGAAGCTGTCTCTCCCTTCTCTGTTCTCAAGGTAATACTGTGCCTCCAATTGTCATTATACCCAAGAATCGAATTATTTGAATTCTGGACACATCAGCACAAAACTGAAGACTCCCTGCCAATTTCGTAGCCTGCTTGGAAGAGAACATCACAGAGCATCACTCATTTATACGACTGCCAGCCTGAGACTGTAAATTCAGGAAACAAGAAGGCCTCAGGTGCTGCACTTTAACATGTCTTTCTGCTCCTGAATCACCCCCCCCTCCTCAGTACCCCCCAGACAAGGTAACATTTTATCTCTGAAAGGCAAAGCTTTCAACCATCTGCCAGGATGAGCACAGACTCTATATGGCCTGAATGTGAATTGAAAATGAGACTATTAAGTCTATTAATTGATAACAGTGACTTGTGACTTTGAAGGCGATTCATGACACTTGGAAAAATAATCTATAAAGATTTCAGTTGCTCTAAAAAGACAGTGCAGCATCAGCTTATTTCACTTGCAGCAGGTTCATCTCTTTTATAGAGCATACTGCACTGCAGGCAATGGAAATTTTAATGGACACTGGAGAAAAATGATCTAGTTCTCTGTCCCACAACAAAAAAAGAAACCATAAAAAGACATAAAACAGAGAGATTGAGATATGTTATCAGAAAACATTTAAGGAATTGTAATTAAATTAAGATTCAGAAGTCTTTCCATGAGATGAAGATTAAACTGGCAGAAAGTTGAACCTTGTTTGAAGCAACTTGTTCCCTCCTGCTGTGAGTTGTTTTGTACCAGTCTAATGAGATGGCACATCTCTGAAAGGTTCCTAATACACCAGCAGATCTCTGCCAGTTAGTTAATAAACATATTTTGCAGGAGTATACCATATTCTGTTCAATGCTTTTTAAGTGCCTTGCAAATTTTAATGCATGAATGCAATGCTCCTTCTCTTTTTAAGCTACAAACTACACTCCACAGGTAGGGAAACTGAGGCCTAAGATTGACCTAACCTGTTTAAAAATTGCACAGTAACTCTGGCAGACTTAGACAAGAGCATCATCTTAGATCTCTTGACTTGAGTGCAACGATTCAAGCACGGATCATCCCGCAAGCACTGACAACAGGGGCGTCAGTATGGCATGGCCTTACTTATCCAGCAGCATGGATCCAACCCTGCAATGTTCTCAAATACAGTCTGAACAGTTTCAAATAGTATTTTGTATAGTTGGATAGTTGCCATGAATTGTCTGGAAATGATTGGTGCATTGATGATGAATCCTTCTCTCCCTGTATGAACAGTCAGTTACATAAAGCTCAGCTATGTTGCAGAGTCAGGAGTTGGCAAGCTTTGGGGACATTTGGGCATGGGTGGTAAAAACCCACCATCTTCTGATAAAATAAATGCATTTGATGACATCTATGGCTTAGTCTTCACAGACAGTAAGCCATCATTTCATTGTTTTCAGGAATATTCAGGTAGTACATCAGGCTCCCGTAAGTCCCCTTATCTGTGTTTTTCGCCAACAGAAAAGGGATGGTCAAAAAGTCCCTGTTACATTGTTTCTCTCTTACAAATCTGGTTTTCAAATATTTAATTTTTCAGGGTGGAAAACACATCATGCTTGAAAATCCCGTTTAAGATTTTCAGGGAAGATATTTTTCTTTTCTAACAAAAAGGTTGAATACACAATTTACTGAATGCTTCCTGCTCTCTCTCTGACATATTCTGGTTACATATATATGTTGGTGTAAGTCAGTGAGGCCCAGAACCAAGGGTGAATGGAACACAAGAAGTTTTATTTCTAAGGATCTGCCAGAATGAGTGGACAAGGGGGGATGCTGTGACAGTAGTGGCTGGAGTAGTGAAAACCAGCCATTACTCTACAGTGTTGACAGATAATACCAGGGAATAACCCTTTAAAGTTGTGACCCAGAGATTTCCTTCTATAGTCCAGTAGTGCTGTGCCTGCTACCTTTCACATGATTGCAGAGATGTTTCCTCTTGATTTGTTTTGTTTTCTTGTTTTGGTTAATCATTGCAGCCATCTGTCTAAAGGATGAAAAAAGCAAAACCATGTCTCTTGTGTGGAAGCTACCACGAATGTTTGCCAGGATAGTAATCATGACAAGACCTGGAAATGGTGGAACAGCACACCAGCAAACCAGCATCTGAGATACAAGCAACAAGGCAAAAACCCCTAAATATAACACCTGAAAGCTTAGAAGAGCTTATGAATTATTGACAGATGATACACCTGTTAGTGAATTACTGTGTAATGACTCCTGCTCTCTATATGTGGCTTCCACGACATGCCAGTCACAAGATGTATTTTCCCTATGGCACTAGGTCTGGATGCTTATTAGTACAGGGAGTAGCTTTTTGACCATGTTATCTGGCCCCCAACAACCTGCTGGAGCAGGAACCCCCTGGGCGAAGGACAGCTGAACCCCCAGTTCCTGTCTCCAGTTTTCTTACTGCTTGAGACCCCTGAATCAGGGCTGGGATGGAGGACATGTGTCTCACATGTGTCTTGCATCTGATATCAGATAACTTTCACAACACCTGCAAACTGGCTTTGAGATATAATTTACTTATTTATATTTATTTTAAAGAGACATTCACAATAAAACTGAAATTCTTCTGCAATATGACAGTCTTCAGTCTGACAGTATCTCGCAGCATCTTGACAGCTATATAAGAAATGTGCTTAGATGTCATGTCGGTAGCTTACTAAAATACATAAGACCTGGAATCATCAACCTGAGGATGCTTTGCAACACTGGGAAATGCCAGGTCCACTTGTAAAACAACACTCTGTCGCAACATGGTTGTGTTTCTCTCACAGCACTGAAATTCCCCTGGAATTCTTGGAGCTGGACCAGCAGCGAGTTTGACCCAACGTGCATGAGAAGCGTGTTGTTCGGCTGATAAGGAAACTGAGAACATGCATCAGCAAACACAGTTTGTTTATCCCGTAATAACTGGTTTTGAGTAGTACAGCAAAAAGTGGCCGGGTCTGCACTAGGCAGATAAGAGCTCCTACCAAAAGGACGACCAAAGGTCACGCGAGGCTTCCTGGAAATTTCAAAAGAGAAGCCTTCAGTGGGAATGGATGACTAAGGGAATTGCAAAGGGTTTCTGCAGTCTTTTATCTTTGTGCTACCTCTTCAAATCCAGCTCAACACTTCAGTAATTTATTGTTGCCATCATCTGATGAATGCTCAGTGGGCTCAGCCTTGCTCCTACCACACAGGTGTTTATAGCCAAAAACCCACACTGCTGGAACCGCAGCTAACTGGTCTCCTTGTTACGAATCTCAGCTAACAATGCAATGAAAGAACATGGGGAGCTGAAAAGTGAGCTTTTACCTGGTCCATACAGACAGGGGTTTTTAGGTGTGAAAGAATCAGTAGCAGCAGACTTTTCTTTAGGTGTGCCTTCTTGTTTTCCACAGTCTTCAGGTAAAGAAAGACCTTCAGATCTTCCAGAAAAATGCAAAAACTGTGTCTAAACAACCAGGGTCCCAACACTTTGCACAGGATCATGAAATATTCCTCCAATCCTTATTTTCAGTGGTGTCTTTCACACATCGCTTAGGCTGTGTCATCTTGCATCATGAATCGCACACAGTGAAAATGCTGTAAGCACATGAAATAACAGACACTCCCAAGGCTGTATTACTGCCTTTTTAACAAAGTTAAGTTCAAAATTAGCTATATTGGGAGCATGCACTTATGGTCTCCTGTGACCATCTCAGTGTTATTCTCTGTTAGTATTAGTCCAGTGTGTACTGTATACATACAAAACCAGAGAGTGGGTATGAGGCCTTGTTGGCTTCTGACAAAGGCACCCAGTAATTATCCACTGCACTGAAGTTCTCTTCTATACCATCTTCTTAATTTAATGAGTTAGCTTTTGAAGGAAAGATCATGCCTTTCTATGCTATTCACTCTCTCTAAAGTATGGTGGTGGTTTTTTTTGGTACTTACTCAGGTCAATGTTTACATTTTTACCAGTATCTTAGATTTGATTTATGTGAAAGGGCATCACATGAAAGGAAAACCAACTCTGAGCTAAGAAACCACGGGAAAGAACAAAACTTGGTTATGTCAGTTTGAGTTAACACAGGGTCCTTCCTCTCCAGAAGAAGGCCCAGTCTATTAAAATTAATCTCTAATTAGGATTCATAGTTTTGCAAACATACATAAATATTTTAGAGCCATTTCAGAGTTAAGAGTCTGAGACAATTTTACTATTTATTTATTTATTTATTTATTGCTAATAAATAAAGACAAGCCTCAAGTCATGCAGAGCTCTGCAGTATAAGGTAGGGAAGGAACAGAGGTGGCCTGGTGACAATCTTAGGCAACCACTGCAGACAAGAGCAGCCAGATAGAGCCACCTGAAGTTTCCAGATCTATGGACTGCAGTTTTATTAGCACAGTGCACTTTCCCTAGCTTGTCTCTGCCTCAGGACCTGCAGGGTTTGGAGGCACGAGGACATGAAGGTCTAATTCATCTGGCAACCTTCTGCACTAAGGAATTTGCCTGGATTCCTGCAAACTTAGTACCTCATTTGGTTCTGAAGAACCAAAGCTGAGCATAGACTCTAGCTATGGTTGCTCCTAGTCTTTCACTGCACCCACAAGATGAAATCCACTGGTTAAATTCTTGGTGATACTGGAGCTGGTCTGTAGCCTACCTCTGACTTCAGTCGACCTTGCAGCTATCAAGGGTAATTTGCCATTGTATGAGAGACAGTCAAGAAGGGTGTCATTGTTGTTTGCGCATACGTGGCATTAACAAGAAGGGATTTGTTTTAAAACTGTTGTTTCAGTCAGAAGGAAGCCTGAAGCTGTATTCTGACAGAAATCCCATTTGTTATTAAAATGCCCAACATGCTCATACGTAATATTTAGTTTATTCATGTACACATTTCACTGAAGTTCTGGCTCTGATCCCTTTAGCTACCACCCTGTCTTCTCTCAAATCTCATTTGAAATTGACTCCTGTAAAGCCTGAAAAAGTGATTTGCTTATCAGTTCTTATGTAAATCCCCCACCTTTCAAAGGACTACTGATCTATCTTTATGTTTGCGTGACTCACTGGAGTCACTGCATGATCACACAGCTCCCATTTTTAATTTCCCTTACCTTATTCCTTCCATACTGTTTGTTATAGCCACTCATTGGGTCATGGCTAATTTTAGATTATCAGATTTCCAAGCAAAGGTTACTCCCTAATTGTTGCTATGAAGCCCTGACCTTATTCTCTCTTTTGTACAGTAAAGAACAAAAACAATGATAACAGTAAAACAACTGCACCGATTTCTATGGGTCTTTTTATTCTCAGTGGCAAGTTGTAAGAGGCAGTGTAGTAAATGAGTATAACTTCAGATTCCTAATTGCATTGAATGTACTCGGGATAAGTCTAGCTGCAAGGCCCCTGATTTGGCATACTTAGTGCTACATCAGGTCATAAACAATACAGAAGCTGGGTGCTGTGTTAATGGCATAATACACCCACCTGCATCCTGTGGTTTCTTATCGTCTTCTGACATTCCTTTCATTTGGATACAGAGGTAAGAAGCAAAATTTATCAAACTTGGCCAAATGTATATAGGTTAAGGTCAGGTTACTGTAGTTGTTAAATAAAGATTTATAGTTTCAACAATTAAAAGATTTTTTTGTGTTGTAGCGTGTATAAAGTGGTCCTAGTTAAAAACAGAGTTTATTAATTTCACTATAATAGGTACAACTGAGCACACAACTCCTGCGTTGCAATTCACTGCTACCTTTCTTGTGTCATTTTCAAAAATGTTTGGGGATGCACCCCACATAGGATTATTGAAGTGACCCTTTCCAATCCACTTTTAATATGGACCACCTTAGAAATCCAGCTTACAGCAAGGCCTCACAAATAGGTATCTCAGAAAAAAACAAGTAGGTGACAGACTGTGGCTTCATTCTTGGTCAGAATCTCGTAAAATCAGATCTAAAACTGTATCATGAAATCCAAAAAATAAAAATAAAAAATAATCCACAACCTCCTCCCCCCAAAGCGTTCTGTATTAACCCCAGCAATCCTGCATCATCAAACCTCAGATTCTTACTGCCGATTCCCTGAGCTGCTTGCTACCCCAAAGTATCAGTTTTGCCCTTTAACATCTTGCCCATTTGTCCATTTAGAGCACTAAGAAACTGAGCTCGTGAAATGTAGACCATCCCCAGAAAGAAATCTTAGTGTATTAGGTAAATTTCAAGGGATGCTCAGCACCTGGTGGTAAAGATCCCTAGTGTGTCATTTCATTAAATTTTCAATACGTAAAAATAAATGAAGTATGCTAAAATCCTTATCATCTTCCAAAGATTAAATATGAGATGTGCAAAGGAATCTGAGAAATTTTCAGCCTGAGGATTACTTCTGATACATTTAGCCATTTAGGCTAGAAGACTGGTAATAATGGAAGAAAAACTAGGCTGCATTAATAACGTGAAAAAGAACCTTTCTCTCTGGGCTGAGCTGCAAAAATGTCTTGATAACTTACCTGTCAGCTATTTGATGGAGAAAGCAAATCTTGCTGCGGGTAAAACATTTCAATGCTAAAATTTTAAGTGCTAATTTTGGGGTGAATATTTCTGTGCTCAGCTTCAGAAACAGATATTCTCTGCCAAACCAGCAGTTTCATAGCAAAGTACTTTTCCTATTTTCTATCTTTGCATGTACTGCTGCTGCACATGTTGAGAAATCACTCAGATGATTTTGTGACCCTAACTTTTAAGCTTGGCACATACTTTGTTTGATGATTGTCCTGTTCTGTAATCTCTTAATTTCCTCAATAATTTCTCCCACTCTGAACAACTGTGTGGTGCTGCTAAAATTTGGAGATTTTCATGCTCAATGGCCATCTTGTGCAGGTATAACTGAAAACTGAAGAAAAATTATGAATTGTTGAATGGTGACATCAGAATTTTTCTCATTTTGAATAATCACTCTAATATGTAATTATCAAATCTGATAACTTGGTAAATTGTCATGCTTTTCTGCTTCCTTGGTAAAATCATGAAGACACATTTCTTTATTATTATTATTATTATTATTATTATTATTATTATTATTATTATTATTATTATTATTATTATTATTATTATTTCCTTCTGTTGCAGCTTCTACTTTCTTAGCAGTTCTTGATAACTTGGCTTCCTTTTTTCCCATTGATTCATTTTTATTTGTATTTCAGCAATTCCAGAGGTGTTTTAATTGTTCAAGATAACAATTTTTATGTTAGGAATAAGGTATAACACATACAGTAAGCATATGACATATGGATACTTTTGGGTCTGGCTCACTTTCCTCTTGGCTTTCTGATTCTTTCATACTGTGTGATGTTTTACACTGCTCTGACAAGCAAATGTTATTTAATATTCTGGGTTGACATTCAAAATGTTAAGGAAAATTCAGACCATGACATAGCATTATATTAATAACAGAGGGATTTACAGCAAATGAGAAAGTTCAAGAAACAACCTGAGAACAAAAGAAATACAGAATGTACTTCTACAGTTTTATGGAACATCTAACATGGCTGTTTGAGGGACTATATCCTCCCCAAAATGCATGTGTTACATTGAAATCGACTCACGTCAACTTATATAGAATTATATCAAATCAAATAAAGCACAATAAGAACAGAGGAAGATGGATTCAGCTGTGGAAAAATAAAAAAATAATAATAAAAAAGAACATGAAAGAGTTCAAGTAGGTTTTCAGAATTAAATTAGGAAGTGTTGCAGAGGAAAAGCGGTCTTTCCCCTCAAGGCAATGTTAGAAAATTAAACAGCAGATTTTCATTATTTGAAAAAAAAAAAAAAGTATCAATTGACAAACAATGCAAGCCTTAAAACTATGAAAGTCTTGGAGCACTAGAAGCACTACTAACCTAGCTTCGTATCTATGTTTTGGCAAAACCCGACAGAAATAAAGGATTATGTGGCCTCTCCTAGCTCTGCATTGTTAGATTTTCATGCTGGACCACAAAACCAAGACCAACAAACAGAAATACAAGTAATAGCTTTTCAGTAACTTTTCAAGTGTAGTTCTACAATTTTGTTTCCTTCTCTATGGGGAAATTAGCAAGTATGCAAACTATAAAGGACAAAAATCTCCCAAACAGCTAGCAAAAATGCAGTCATATAACCACTAGCTTTTTCCTTTTAAGTTCTTATTTGAGTGATGTTGCAAGGACAGTCCACTCTGTCTCAATAACACAATACTGGTATCTGTAGAAGAAGAGGAAAAAAAAAAAAAAAAAAAAAAAAGAAAAAAAAAGAAAGAGGATTATTAGTTTAAAAACATCCAGCAGAAACAATAC
Organism: Anas acuta; assembly: GCF_963932015.1. Lineage (NCBI taxonomy): Eukaryota > Metazoa > Chordata > Aves > Anseriformes > Anatidae > Anas > Anas acuta. Next base: position 48,478,349 of record NC_088983.1, on the reverse strand, counting down.
ATGTACCTTCTTTACAATAAGCATACTTAACTTATTAAATGTGAGGGAAAGTGAGAGTAGTGAGACTAGTTTCTACTTTTTTTGTGGCTATCACATATTGTTTGATTTTTTCCATATCAGTTGTGGTCTGTTTAATATTTGTCTACCTCAGAGGATGCTTGTGAAGCTTAATTTGTCACTTGTGAAATTCTGTGGTATTCTTAGTTTTACAGGACCGTATCATCATAAATTTATTATGTTTGTGGCTCTACTACCTAGTAGTTATGTTTGATGAGCAAACAGACTTTGCTTGTTGAGCTCAAAACGTATCACCTGCAACATCCTGGTTTTGACACGAGACATTTGACAAATGCCCCATTTAAGCATGGTTGAAGGCCGTGGCTCTGTGGTCTGTGGCTCTGGGGACAGGCCCATGAGGACATAGCCACTGGTTTGGGTCCCAGCATGAACAGAGAGCACATTCCAGAAAATATGTTAGTCTCAAAGGGAGTAGAATGAAATGAAAATACACTTTCTCTGAAAATATTTTTCTTTTTAATAAAATGTGGAGGAAACTTAAAAAAAAAATAATAGTGCGATACGGATACAAGATTAAGATACAGGGTTTGGATACAGAGGTAAGAAGCAAAGTTTATCAAACTTGGCCAAACGTATATAGGTTAAGGTCAGATTACTGCAGTTGTTAAACAAAAATTTGCGAGGCCTTGCTGTAAATTGGATATCTGAGGTGGTCCATGTTAAAAGTGGTTTGGGAAGGGTCACTTCAACCATCCTGTTTGGGGTGCAGCCCCAAACATCGTTGAATATTAAGGGTAAACCTTGTAGCGGGTACACCTCTAAGCTGCAATATGTGTTTTTTTTAGTTGAAAGAGACTCATCTCGGGAAGTTTACTTTGTAAGTCTCGTGTAATGGTGTTATGTTTCTAACTTCGGTCCCAGCGGATTGTGTGGAAGCAGCCTATAGGGACCAAGTATATAAAATCAGGATGTATTTGTCTCGTCAGCTGTGTTTTAACACCAACGCTCGGCCCTGCCGGGCAGAGCCGCCTCACAGCTCCTCCCCGCGGCCCGGAGCGGGGGGAGCCCGGCGGAGCGGCCGGCAGGGGGCGCTGGGGGCCGCCCCCGCCTGACAACGGCGCGGCGCGACGGGCGGGGGCGGCCCCGGCGGCGCCGCTGGGACGTCTCGCAAGATGGCGGCGCCCCTGGACATGGAGCCGGCGGCCCTCAGCCTGGAGCTGCTGCCCACCGACCCGCTGCTGCTCATCCTCAGCTTCCTCGACTACCGCGACCTGATGAGGTGCGGGTACAAGGCGGGGAGGGAGGGGGGCTGGGGGAGGCGCGGGAGGCGTTCCCCGGGCCGCGGGGAGAGCGGAGCCGAGGCCGGGGTGGCGGCGGCGGGGCCGGGGGGGGACTGGGGGAAACGGCCCGGGGAGGGCGGGCGGAGGCGGAGGCGGCTGCCGGTGGCTGCCCAACTTTTGGGTCCGTGCTGGGCTCCGCTCGCAGACGGGGTGAGGCTGGGGCAGGGCGCTCCCGAAGCGCTCGGCTCTGCCCCCATGGCAGCCGGTGCGCTCCGGGGACACCGCGCGGGGAGAGGCGTCCTGGCGAGCTGCAGGCGCAGAGGAGCGGTGCTGGGCCCTTCTTGCGTCCTTTATAAGCAAAATGGGGTGTTCGCTTTTCCCACCCGCGTGTCGTGCCGCTTTTATTTGCCCCTAAGTTACCCATTAGAACCAGTAACGGAATGAGTGCTCCTCTGAGAGTGCTGCCCATCTGCGGGCGGACAAAGGGCGGTCTTGTTGCCAGTCAGTGTTTTCGGGGAGCTGAAAGAGCTCTTGTTGGAAGCTGAGGCAAAGCGGGCAGAATGAAACAGGAGGGCTTTTCAGGCAGCAAGAGACGTGAATGAAAGTTGCAGGCTGCTCTTGGATGGTCTGCTAGGTGGCTAAAGGCTTGTGAGGCAAACAGTGAAGACAACAATATGTTGTTAGCTAAAACCTTACCAATAGCGTACGAGTAGTGGCAGTGATTGGAGTCACGGTGTTTATTTGGGGGAGGAGTGTGTATGAATCACACAGAATATTGTCAAAGTTGTTTCTCTTTCCCTGGATCTTAATAAGAAGGTTGAAGGCATCACATCCTTCTATTAGGATGTCAGTAAAAAAGGTTAAGCATAGCAAAAGTAAAAATGTTAGCAACTGAGTAATGATGTGTGGTCAGCATGGATGATTCAGTAGTAGTTGATATTGGTGTAGTAAAAGCAGCAAGGCTCAGTACTCATTTTTGTTATGTAGTTGAAATAAGGTGGATTTCATTATGCAAGGACAATTAAATACTGGCTAGGTTTCTTAGCTCTAAAGGCAACACGGGCATTTCTGCATAACTGGCTGTTTGTGGTACTCAGAGCGTCAGTTGAGGAAATCTTTAGTTGGTTACTGTTTGCTTTAGTGACATGTACGTGCTTTATCACAAACATTACAGTAGTTTCTCTGGTATTCCACAGGTTGGTTAGCCTGGCGGTGGTCCTTAAATAATGGAAAAGCTGACACAAGACAAAATATCTATTTAATTAAGGAGAATTGATCAAACATGCAATTAAAGCCAGTTTGAAACCACATGTTCCTCTGATGCCACAGTAACTTCTTTCCTCTAAGCAATTAGAGGCTTGGTTGATATTTACCAACATGATAAATTTCAGATAGGGTTTTAACTTCAGGATACTCTCACTTACAAATAAACATTTGTTGTGTCGTGAATGAAGTTCTTACATGGCCAAATGTCAAGATTTTGCTGTTAACGAGCAGCCATGAAGCAACATGGTGGTTCTACTGGGGTTGCTATTAAATTTGAAGTGCAAACCATTAGCAGGTGTTATTTAAAGGCAAAGCCATTAAAATTTACAAATGCTGCAAAGAGAGATGAGGTAACAGTAATCTTTCAAGACGTCTGTGTTCTGGTCAAGCTGACCAGTCAAGTAAGCGAGCTGTAATTCTGAGGGGGGAAAAAAGTGCAAGACCATGCTGATGAAAGGTAATGAATAAAAAGATCCAAGGGCGTTAACAATCTATTCAGTGTGTCTCCATCAGAAAACTATTATGATGGTAGAAATGAATACACGGGTGTCTTTGTGTCATTGAGAGTGGAAGGGTAATGGCAGGGCATAGAAGAAGGAAGAATCACCTTACATTGTTCAGGTTAGTTTTGAAATACTAATGTAGTTATAGGTTAAACATCTTATAATGGGTATTAGGGGGGAAAAAGACTGAACCAGACAGATAAACATGAAAAATTCTGTAGTCTCAGCACAAGATGTCTTCTCCAGGCCTGGACTCTGGCTTACTTAGCTTATCAGAGACAAGATTTGGAGGTACCTTTATTTCAGTATGTAACTATGTCTGTTTACACTGTTGATCTTCCTAATTTAGCAATATCTGAGCTACACTGGAGGGAAAAAAAAAAAGGCAGTAACTGAAAGCTGAAGTTTGGTAACCTTGTTTGGGGTATTTAGATGTTAATCACAGTCATTAAAACACATATATTAATTGTTAGAACAAGCTACCAGAGGAAGTGGTGGTACTGCATCTGTATTTGTGGTATCTTTCTGCAAGATTCTTTGAAGTGTAACTGACAATTCAGCTCAAATAGAGAAGAAGGAGGAAAAGGTTTATTGTCTGGTGTTGAGGTTAGACTGAGTGAGACACTTATTTCTTTTAAATTGTATGGATCTTTGAATAATGTAATAATTCCCGGTATTACTGTTCTGCATGTGACTGATGTTTTGCCACACTAATATACACAACACAAATGTACTGGAATGCCTTGCTGTTAATAGCAGTTATACATTCCAGAAAGGGTTTTAAATTGTAAAAAGTAAAAATGGGAACGGACTTGCATGTTTGATGGTACCTCTGTTACTGCTTTTAAAAAGCAAGTTACCAGGCATTGGGAATATGGGTTAGTTATTGCTATCTCCTTGCATCAAGCAAGGATCAGCTTAAATGATTCTGAGGCCAATGCCCAACTCACATCCTGCAGTTTCTCTTGATACTGCTTTTGCAATAATGCTGGATAGTGCAGGATATGATTCTTTGAAATTCCTGGAGCAGCAGTGTTACTTGCAATGCAACAGTGGCAGGAGCTTATATGTGCTCTTCATAAGAGTCAACTTGCAGTCTTTTGTTTTCCATCATAGTTGATTTAAATAACTTAAAGTGGAAAATAATTTAAATTGTATAGTTCTTAGGCTTATTGATTCAGCTTTCAGTAGTATGGCGACATTTTTGAAAAAGGTCACATAGAGACTAGAGACTTAGGTAAGGAAGCAATTTAAGTTGTAATAACTAGCCTACTGGAATATGTACCTCTGGTGGCATAGAGTCACGCCCAACTCTTTTCAGATAATGTTTGTGACTGAAGAGATGTGCAGGGTGACCCGCTTTACAAAATGACTTAATTGCTGACAATTCTTGAAGTTCTCAAAGTATGTAGTTAATTAGAAAAGTAGTTCACGACCTATACAGCTGCAATGGAGATTCTTAACCTTTATAAGAATAACTCTAAAGAGGACAGTTGACTAACTTTGACGTTAATTGAATGAGAACACAAGTTACAATGTATTAGTATTTATCTCTGTTTATTTCACTGCTCTTTTGCAATCAAACTTAATGATTTTATATTTATAGTTGCTGCTATTTAAGTCGGAGATTAAATCAGCTCTCAAGCCATGATCCATTGTGGAAAAGACACTGCAAGAAATACTGGCTTATTTCAGAGTAAGTGTGATTGTATTAAGCCTTTTCTCTCTCTCTTTGTCTCTATAAAAAAAAAAGACTTACGTTATTGTGCTATGTCCACATTTCAATCTAAGAGTTACTGGAAGTAATGTTATTTGCCATTTACCAGCTTCAAAATGATGAAGGGTTTGAGGTATCAGAAATGTTAATTTACTATAAAAGTTTCATGAATATAGGAGTGTCATGGAAGGTTATGGATTGTTAGCAAAGAGGTGCTCTGTTAATCACTAGGCTGAAGGAGAGAAGTTACAGTCTGACTATCAGACACCAAATACTCCATGGAGGAAGGTAATATTCTGAGTACTGTAATTATGGGGTACAGCTGGATGTCTGTGGCAATGGCTGCTGTGACTGGAACCACAGAGTACTTGAGTTGAAAGGTACCTTTTGGGGTCATCTAGTCCAACTCCCCTGCTCAAGAAGGGTCGCCTATGGCATGCTGCTCAGTATTGTGTCTAGTATGGTCTTGAAGATCTCCACAGATGGAGACTGTGGGCACCGTCTCACACCACTGTCATAGTATAAGAGTGTTTCTTTGCATTCAGTTGGAGTTTTCTGGGTTTTAATTTGTGCTGATTGCCCATCCTCCTGTCAGTGCATGCTACTGAGAAGAACCTGACTCCATCTTAGCTCCCTCCTATCAGGTATTTGTACGCATTGGTGAGGTGCCCCTGAGCCTTCTCTTCTCCAGGCACTAGAGTTCCAGCTCTCTTAAGCTCTCCTAATGTGAAAGATTGATCCAATCTCGTAATTGTCTTTGAGGCCTTGTGCCGTATGTCCATGTCTATCTTGTGCTACAGAGCTCAGAACTGGACATGGTACTCCAGATACAGCCTCACCAGTGCCATCCAGAAAGGATCACCTCCCTTGACCTGCTTCCTATTGCAGTTGAGGATCTGTTGGCTTTTTTTGCTGCAAGGGTGCATTGCTGGCTCATTGCTAGCTTGCTGTCCACCAAGACCCCCAGGTCCTTCTTGGCAAAATTGCCTCTAAGCCTGCTGGCACCCATTGTGTACTGGGTATATGGGGTTATTTCTCCCCAGATGCAGGACATCAGCGTATGTAAACATACAGTGAATGTTCTAATTGCATACAGCTTGTGAAGGTGTAATGCAGAAAGATGTAAAAGTTTTGTCTCGAAATTCTCTGCATAAAAATCCTAAGTGATATTCTTATTAGAATCCAAACTAGAAAGGAAAATCTGATAAGGAGGGTTGGGGAATGAAGATAAGGAAGTAGAAAGTTCAAAGTGAGTACCTGATACTAGAGAAGAGGAACATGGTTTGCGTATGTGGGGGAGTTGAGGGGGCTAGGACTCCACTAAGCAGAACAGACTCTTGTGTTGGTTTCTGAGATGCTGGCCTCCCTTCAACCGAGAAAAGTGAGTAATCAAGGCTGAAGGAAATTTCTACAAATAACTGAGAGTGTATATATATACTGAAACTTCTCCTATCTGCTGGGACGTGATTATTCACTTTGGGTTTTTCCTCTTTTAACTCTTAGGTTTTGTCATTAGTTTATATAACTTTCCAGATTATATTTAATGTCTTTTTTTCTCCTCAACTCATCCTCAAGAAACAAGTTTTGTCTTCGTTTATTAGAGCTAAAGAAATGTTAAAGCTGGTGTGGAGACTTCTCAAATGTGAAATTATTGTTCAGGTGTATTGAGCTGTATTAAATCTCTTAGATTGAACATGCTTATTGGAGTCTGAAGAGTTGGAATATGTCCTTGCACAACAGTGCAAAAGCTGCTATGCTTTTAGAGGCAAGCACCTTTTGTCAGATATCAACACTTTATTGGCAGCTTATCTTCCAGCATCCTGCTGTTGTGCTTGTGAGGAGAATTCAATATGCAGTGATTCTTTAAGAAACTGACTTTCCAGATCAGTTTACCGAGTTCTCATGTAACTGTTTTGCTCCTTGATCCTTCTTATTGGGAAAATAAAGGAGTTAATGACTAATGCAGTCATTAAAAAATTAGTTTTTCAAAGGCCTTCCATGTAAATGTGTGAAATGTGATCTGATTTAGCTATTTTACCAGTTCTCTGAGACTTAATGACAGACAGCACTCATCCTTTACGGAAATACTGTCTAAATTTTCCCCAGATACTACGTAGCCAGATTCTTTCCTAATTCTACTCCACGGTGCCAGAATAATTGAGTTAGTGGAGCTTCCTGTGACTGAGAAATGTTCTTGGCATACTATTATGCACAACTTTTCTGTCAGATAACAAATCTTAATATGTTGGTTTCAGAAATCAAGATTTTTAGACTGGTGTTTAACCTTTCTTATTTCATGTCTACTTAGTGCAGAAAAAAGTCAGCGAAATCAGAGCTGGAAAGCTATCTTCATCAGCACCTACTCTGATCTAGGAAGATATATCCAGTATTATGCTACATTGAAAAAAGCCTGGGATGACCTAGAGAAATACTTGGGACAGCGGTGTCCTCGGATGATTGGTTCTTTGAAAGGTATGGTATAAGATCTACTTCCTTTAGTAGATTGGCTAATGCTGCATTGTTTGATATTTAGGTTTTATACTGTTTTTATCTTAGGCATGTGCATTGATAACTGGAGCCCTGGAAGTCAAGGAGACATGCTCTCCCTTCCCCTACAGTAAATAAATAAAGGGGAACACATGGATAGTACTTCCTCAGTTACCAGTGATTCATAGAGTCTCCAAAGATTTAAGAGAAGAAAACATTTTTTTTTTTCTAGTGAACAAATGAAAATACTCCCACTGCTTTTGTCTATAGTTGCTGGGACTGTTTTTTTATTTTTAATTTTTACTAGTCCCATTATTTCAAGGATCTGGGGCTTGTTTGTGTGATTTTTATTCATGAGATTTTCTGAAGACATAATGAAAGCACATTCACGTTGAAAACAGGCACTTTTAAACTAAAGCCAAACAAAAAGAGTATTTCCTCTTACCTAGGTCTTCCTGTGTTCCTCTAACAAAGGTAAATTAGCAGCTGAACAAGGATTTTTATTTTTAAAATTACATATCCAGATTAAGTTTGTCTTAATTCTTGAAGTACTTCTGGTGTTCTGATTCATAAATTGTATACATTAAGACATAAAGGAAGTTTGGGCTTTTCTGGTATAAGGATAAATAGGTCTTGCATTTTCATCTTCAGTCATCTGTGTGCAATTAAATCAAATGTCTTGGTCTAATAGTGTGGTCTGTGAAATTAAGAAAAACCTATAGACTGTTTTATTTCCTATGTAAGTCTTGCACGTTTTTTGGCTTGCTGGGTTGTTACTTTTTTCTAATTATTTATGAATAAGTGTGATTAGAATTTAATACATGCTGGGTTTTGTTCTGAGTTTTTGGGATTACTTCTGAGTATCACTGAAGTAATACCGTTTTAGGAAAAAGCCATAAGAGTTGTAGGTAGCCTGAAGTCTTGTGTTACACTGGCCATAGTATTTGATGAAGATGTCCACGCCTTGATTTCTGTGACTTGCATTCTGCTCCATTGAAAACGGAGCACTCAGGTATATGGAATCAGCAAATTGTCAGTCAAATGTTTTATTAATAAGATGGAAATTATCTGTGGTGGAGGTGTTGAAATGAACAGATTTTTCTATGGTTTTACTTTTAAAATCCTCCCAAGGTATTTGGTGCAGTGAAGCTTCTCTTTGTCTACCAAAAGACCAAAAAAAAAAAAAAGTGAAACCTTGTATTGTGATGGAAGGTTTTAGCAGGAGCTCTTCTAAGACTCAAACCTTCATAATACCATTAGTACAGCACCTTGTTTCACTGGATAGTTAACTCATGTCTTATAAATTAAACTGATAATGAATACGAAAAATGTTTTTTAAAAAAGTCACCCAGAAAACCTTGATTAGAGCAGATTGCACAGGGCATCCACTTGATGTTTGGTAGAAACGACGATGTAGAAATCCCTCTGAATTTTGAGTGGAGGTATAAGAATAGTTACTCCCCACCCCTTTCTGTTGATAATTAATATGAAAATCCCCTCAATTCACTCAACATATTTATAGCTTCAAATTCTAGATGAATTGTGGCTGTAGCCAATTTTTTTTTTGTTGATGGTTTGATTGGAAACTGAAAGAAGCGACCCTTAGAATGATGAAAGAGTCACATCAGTATTGCCTAAAAGTTGTAACTGGGACTCTGTCAGCTGATTACAACACTGTGGGGGAAAGGTTCATTTCACTTCATGAATACTTCATGATTAAGTCAGGCCTGTTGAGATTTCACTGGATAGAGATTGGTGTGCTGTATTAAGTGATTAATCAGCCTCCTTTCAAATGTGTGTAGTATTCATTGTATAACACCTGGCATACGGTAGTTACCAAATATTGGTGTCTATGTTCATTTGATCAAGGCATTTATAAATTCCGTACTTTGTATTTGAAATAACTTAATTTTTAGTAATTTTTTCCATTTGCATGACTTCAATCAGTGGAAGATTCTTGAGACCATGCTCATAGACAACTGCGTCCCTAAGTTAAACTGAATTTTCCTTGCTTTTGTATTTCTGTCAACTTGCTTTTTCTGAATTAAAAGTGGCAAAATACTTTGAAATACATATTCTTGTATGTGCTTTCATAATAGCATAAAAAATCAGTATTTCTGGGGCTACTTCTCATTTGCCAAAGAGAATTTGAACATGCTGTTATGTCTGGAGAGTAGGTAGTTTCTGCTTATTGCTAGCTATGCAGCTCTAATAAAATGTCATGAAATAAAATTTTAAAGAAAAAGGTCTTAACGCAAATCCTAGTGTTCATCTTTGTAAGCAACAGCATATAGACACTGTGGGCAGAGTAGTGAAGCAGCATTAAATTTGAGTGCTTCTTAGGAACAGCCCTTTATTTCCCCCTCCAAAACTGCTCGTAATGCTCTGTTTCTTTTTGTACACAGAGAGTGTGCGGGAGGAAGATCTGGATGCTGTGGAAGCGCAGATAGGCTGCAAACTCCCTGACGACTACCGATGTTCATTTCGTATTCACAATGGACAGAAGCTAGTTGTTCCCGGGTAAGGAACATAAACTACGTACCAAGTCATTAATTCCTGTTGTATTTATTGGATAATCTGTTTGTTAAAAATCTGCTGATCAGGACAGATGAAACATTAATTGTATCATATCTGAGAGACACTTGTAGAATTGGTTATGTTCTACTCTCAGCAGTAACTGAAAATGTGATGTAGATTACTAATTGATCTAATTGTTCTTCAGTCTCCTCTCATAGTGAGTGCCTTTTTTTTTTTTGTAATGTCTAACAGTTAGAAATTTTAGTTAACATACCACTAAGTTTTGCTTCATGTTACCTACGTAAATTAGCCTCTTGACACTGCAGGCTTTGTGATTTAATAACTTTTTTCTTTCAAATGCTTAGGGAATAACTTTCAAATCAGGTGGTCATCAGTAGAATCACAATGTCAGTTTTGCATATTAAGTTTTCTAAGCAGAAGATTTTATAATTTCAAGTGGTATCAGCAATTAAAAGCTCATTTTACATCAAGTTTAGAAGGCAAATGACCAGATGTAAATTTGCATCTTCCAACTAGAAAAAGATTTAGCAGCTCAGCATTTGACAAAGTGCCACAAGTGTTAGCAAAAGATGGAAAACTAGGGCAAATCATTGCAGAGTCTGTAGTGAGCAGTGCTTTCATGTTGCTATACCAAAACCTTCATAGGTAGAGCAGACACAGCTTTCTCTAATTCTACTATTGTAAGCGTGGAAGGAATATGGGAAATGGCTTTATGCAACCATAAGGATGACTTCTAGTTCTTTCTTTTCTAGGAGAGACTTTTTTTTTTTTTAGAGGAGAGGTAGGTGCTCTAGTTCTGTAGGCTTTAAATGAGATAGCTCTTTCCATTTTGGAAGTGCTTCCTTCTGTTGCCTGGTAGAGTAAAAAGTGGTAGTTACTAACAGCAAACATATTAGAAAGTCATCCACTGATCAATGATAATTTTTATCAACCTTAATAGGATTCGTAAAGCTTACAGTGTTGGTTTATGCAAAATACGGTTCTTGCACTTAATCAGCTTGGAAGTGATCAACATGCAGCTCTGCAGCTTGTGTATAGCTTTGCACCTCTTCCTACTGCTTTTTCACTCCCACTAAGCCCCTACTGCAATGAATAACGTGCCTGTGGAAGGGCTGTAGCAGGGGACGCACACCTTTGGGCATGCCTCTTGGCCTGAATAACTGCCAGTGGGCTGTGATCTATTGCTGTGCCCTCAAATGGAGAGCACAAGCCTACACCCAGGTTGACAAACCTCCCTGGTGGAGCCAGTTGGTTCTGATACATGAGACCCAGAGCAAGAAAGGCTGCCACGCTAAAGTGGAAGGCCTGGTGTAACCTTTGGGACAGGCTTACTAGTCAGCCACATAGTTCTGTGCTTTGTTGTGGCAGGTAAATACTTCAAAGTTCAGCTCTAGGTAGTTGAAGTCTGCAGAGAGTTGATGGGATGGGCAAGTTAGGCCAAAAATGGAGAACACTGGGACTAGATGTGGCTGCATCTTGCATGTTGTCACTGTTAGGTACTTCATGTATCTGTGCTCAGATTTTAGCAAGAATACGTAAGGAAAAATGAGAGGAATGGAACCTGTTGCCCAAGGTAGGAGCGACTTAGATCACGCTGACGTGTGGCAGCTTGTGTTTTGAGTCACTGCTTTCATAACGCCAGTAAAAGTATAGCGTCTGCAAGAGTTGGCATCTGCAAACATCAGTTAAAGGCAACTTAGAAGGGAGTATGGGTGGGGAGGTGTAAACTACAGGTTTGTGTGCTTGGGGAAGAGAAAGTTGTGGCTCTCAGCCTCTCTGGGGGAAGGGAGAAAAATTCATATATCGTTTATAAAGACAAGGAAGCTCAGCTACTCTTGCATGTACCTTTATGGATTACTTTTTAGTCCACACTATGCTATTGGGTGACGTTACTGAAAGACAATTTATTGGAGGACTGATCAGTCTTACTCTAACCCTAGGAGAATTTCCTTAATTGATCTATCAAGAATACTCTGCTGTGAAGTGGCCCAGTCTAGTTTGAATTGCGCAATCGGTTAGATCTCTTTGAGTTCTCGTTACTTGGATCTAGCAGCAACCCTAAGGAGAAGATAAAGTCTCTGGAGTTCGGGATGGATGCTGGCTGTTTTGTTTCTGGTTCTAGGAGCTTTCATGTGCTAATTCCAATGCAATTCCTGTACTGTCATTGACTTTGCGTTAGAATTCAAACTTCCTCATGATTTTGAAAAATATCTTGCATCAATGCACCATAGGCAAAATACTTTATCTTTCAGAGCTTTGAGAGAATGTCAGTCAAATCTGCCAAAAAACAGATGAGAAAGCTGTTGCAAAATCTGTTGTATTCCTACAATTGCAAAAAACATGAACTCTGTTACTTCAGGCCTTTTTCCAGATACATAGTGTATATATAGCACATTAGCGTGTAAACTTTTTCATGTGTCCTGCTGGTTCATAAGAAGAATATTTCATGGGCTTCTTTTGATGTCCTTCCAAATGTTTCAAAGTCCCATGTTGGTTATATAAAACATGTTTATGAGTAATGTATTTGTTGTTCTAACTACTGCTTTCTTAATCTCATGCCATTAGCCTGTTTGAAATGTATTAAATTCTTGTACTTTGCTTTTAAGATCAATCTGTAAAGTAACCTGAATTAAGGAGGTATTGAAGTGCAATTCTTAGTGAAGTATTGTTAGATACTCATCTCATAGTTAGTTGATACTTAGCATATGTATATGACGGGACATAGAGTCTTCAGAAACTTTTATGTTGACCTGGTTAGACATCTCTTCTAGAAAGGCCTCCAAAAAATAAAATGTCTTTTCAAACAAAAAATCTGGTTTTAATAAAATAAAAACAAGAAAATGTGACTTCTTAAATACACAAGTCAAAAAGCTAGTAAGATGGACTGAAATTAAAGGATTTTTACAGAACTCCTGTCTACTTATTTTAAGTTTTATTTTAAATTGTTCACTTTGATTTTTTTACTCTGCAAAGTTTTTGCTGAAGGCTGAGACCTTGTCAAAATCCAGGCTACATCTGAAGTCTGAGTCTTTCCTGTCATTCACAAAAACTTCTTTGCAGTGTGTTTTTCTTTGGCTTTGACAAATATAGTCTTCTCTTCCTCTTGCTAAGCACGCTGCTGCAGTGTGTGCCCTTGTAAGTGAATACTTAAATCATGTTACCCCATTCTTCTATTCTCTGCCCCTGTTAGATTGAATGTAGGTTGCTTGTTTTTTATTTTTGCCCTGGCATTTATCTCACCTGTCACTCATATCACTGTTAACTTCAGTTTCTGATACTCACTTTCATTCCTGATGTGATACACTTTTCAGATTAGTACAACTTTTTTTTTCCAATTGTGTATATTCTATTCATAAGCTGGGAGGCTCCTATGGTCTTCAGAGTTGCTTTCTTATTGTCAAAAACAACAACCAAAAATCTCATCTTTTATAGTGATGTTTACAAAAAGCAAGAGGGAAAAATTAGAAGGACACTTGATAGTCTTGTCATGTCATGCTGATGAATATTGTCTCATTCTTTCCTTGTACAGCTTTGCTTGTATCTGTCTGCCTAAGTTTTGATACTGAGATTTTAATTTCTCTGATACAGTAGCTGTTTTCCTTCTTTGCTTTTCAACATTTTCTCCAAAGTATAAAGCACCTAGGTCATTTGTCGTTTCGATGAATGATTTACTATAGCAAGTTGTTATTCTAATTGCAAAAAATCATGGATGTTTTGTGCAAGTTAATTTCAATGCTATCAAAACTTGAGATACAGGCTGCATAGGCTGTTGTTCCATTATGCTACTGTAGAAAACTGTGTCAGCTGTTAACAGAAAGCCTGCACCTTTTTTGAAGTAATTGCAGACACAAAGAGAATCTCCAACAGTTTAAAAGGGTGCTTTGGGATGCACAGAATGTACCAGGAAGTATTTATTTGAGAGCTAACAAGCCTTCCTTTATGAAGGCTAGTGCTGTGAACTAAAACATGGCTCTGCTCCTGAGTATTATAGTTAGACTTCATCTAGCTCTAACATGCATCCAGAGCATTGATAGAATTAATACTTAGAAAAGATTTCTGAAGCTGTCGCTGCATTCTGAGTAGTATCATCTGTTTATCTTTTTTCTTGTTTCAAGTTTGATGGGAAGTATGGCGCTGTCGAACCACTACCGCTCTGAAGACTTGTTGGATATCGACACAGCTGCTGGAGGTTTTCAACAGAGGCTAGGTCTGAAACAATGCCTTCCGCTTACGTTTTGCATTCACACTGGCCTGAGTCAGTACATGGCCCTGGAGAGTGTGGAAGGACGAAACAAATACGAGATCTTCTATCAATGTCCAGTAAGGAGGATATGTTTATACTTCTGAATGTACTTTTCAAATAGTTGATGGTACCCCATTGCATGTTATTTGATACCCAAAATACTTTACGTAGTATAAGGTGAATATTAAGACAGCATGCTGGTTTCCGTTGTTTGTCCTTGAGTTGCCATCAGGTTTCACCAAAGTATACAAGTGGAGTGCTTATTAGATGAAATAAATTTACATGAAGTAGTTAATGGCTATAGCAGTTTCCATAGGTTTATGATAGTGGATGGCATTCATCTTTTCATCTTTATTGGAAGATATTTCTTAAATTTGTTTATAGCTATGGCAGGTATATAATCTTTTTCTTGTTCCTTTAAGGAATAAAAGCTTTTCTTTGGAAGATATTCATCTGTATGAATCTCTTCACCCAGATATGATAAATGTGAATTTACTGAAGGGTATCCTCTGGGTTTTAAGCAAACCTTACTTTCTAGTGACAGAACAAATTGGTCATAAACAGATCTTTTGTGTAACTTAATTATGAGTGGTTTTTTTCGTAATTCTTATAGCTGTAGAATTTTAAGATAGCCGTATTGTCGCTAGTCAAGCTAAAAAGATTTTAGCCTACCACCTCCTGAAGCCTATCCCAAACAAAAAAGCAGAAGTGAAGAGTGTTTCTTCTATTTATATAAAAAAAAGTTGATGGGCTGGGAGGATATCTTCTTCCTGCTACATGCTTTCTAGCTGTTTATTTTCAAAGCATGTAGCACTTGGATTTCCAGGAAATGTCATGATAAGTGATCATGTGGAGGGTGTTAAGCTCTCCCTTTGTATTATGCTGAGTACTTAAACATTTTGGATAATGCTCTGGACCTTGAAATGCTATGTAAATTTTGGGTCATCTCTGGACAGTCCTGCTTGTTTCAAGGGGGTATGTGGTAGTAAAAGATATGGAATTGTTGAGTCTGGAGAAGAGAAGGCTCAGGAGAATCTTATCAATGAGTATGAATACTTGATAGCAGGGCATAAGGAAGTCAGAGCTAGACTTCTCTCAATTATGCCTGCCCAATTATAGAAGAACAAACAGTAAGCACAAATTGAAACAGAAGAAACCTGATCTGAACATAGGGAAAGTTTTTTACTCAGAGTGTGGCTGAATACTGGAACAGGTTACTTACAGAGGTTGCATGGTCTCTCTCTTGGAGACAGAGCCCATGGTCCTGGGTAATCTGCCCTAGCTGATCCTGTCTTGAGTGGGGGGTTTGGACTGATCATCTCCAAAGGTCCTCTCCAAGCTCAACTTTACTGTTTCTGTTCTAAGTCAATATATTTTGATTTGTTGTGTTTCTTAAGCAATGCATTAAATCTAATTAACCTTAATGGAATGTTCAAGCTGTACATTTAATTATCAGCTGAGTACTCACAGGGACAGGAATTTGTGTTTTACATTATACATTTGAATATCTGGCTGGGAATATAATGGTGTATTAAGAAGACAGATCATTGGTTTAGTGAATGTAGGGGAAACATTCCCTGTGTTACATTTCAGATGTTGAATTTTAACCTTTGAAGTCTAATGCTTTACTTCTAATAAATCCATAACTTTCCCTTTTAGGACCAAATGGCTCGCAATCCATCTGCTATTGATATGTTCATTACAGGTAACATTTCAGAATAAAGAATTCTGCAGAATGTTTTAATTATGTGTAGAAAATACATGTCAGTGTTTGACAGATCAAATCAAACTGTACAGTGCAGTTGACTTGTACAGAGCAAGTGCTCTAAATTTTCTGTGCTGACACCAACCTGATTTAAAACATCAGTTTTAAAGACACCAACCTGATTTAAAACATCAGTGATTATTTGAAATGAGATGAAAGTTTTCTTTAATGAAGTTTGTCCTTCCTCGTGCCTTGTATACGGATTACTCAGTGTATTAACCTGTCTAACAAGATGAGCAAAAGCTTTAAATTAGCCATCACTGGAATGATGCAAGTAGTTATACATCCAAATAGACAGCTTTTTTTTCCTGTAGCTTTTGCTACCATGTTAGAAATTCAAAATATTTTGTGTCCCTTAATGAAATCTTATTAATTATAACCATAGCTACAGAAGAAAGCCTTTCTGAATTTTGATTTGGCTAATTTTCTCTGTGCAATTTGGTTATGTAGTAGTCCACTGAGATCATCTGTCTGATATGTACATTGGCTGAAATGATTCTTTGCTTTAATTCCCTGAAATCTGGTAGCCGTGACTATGCTCTCCCACTGAATCAAAAGAATTAATTTAGACAGATGTGTTCTAACTGGTGCCAAAATTCATGTTAGCATTGTGTATTTCTTCAGATATATGTACTAATAGTAACATTGGGAAACTACATTAGACAATGCTATACTATTGCTGGTTTAGGTTGGAGGTAGGTAAACTCTTAGCCACTCTAATTTTAGGAAACCTTTCTACGTACTCATTGATTTTATGAACCGGTTTCAATGTGAAGTAAAAAGTTTGTCATCTGTTTTATGAAGGTCGTGTTTTAGAGTGCACTGTGTTCTTTAGGATAGTCAGAGGGAAGTTACAGCAAAAGCTCAAGAGTAATAGCTGGTTACTCATGTCCTTCCACCTGAGGATGATGTAACGCTTTAAAGCTACTCTGGTGTATTTGTATTGTTACCTCGAGCTTGCTGCTTTTATGGCGTTGCCTCAATGGTGAGGTGATCCGACATCATATCTAAACGTAGCACTTGGCTGAAAGGGTTTATTTTGGCGTATTGCAGGGTGGAGGGGAAGTTTCATATACAGCATTTATCTAGATTTTTTTTGAACATTGCAGAGTAAATTGGTCCATTTTCTCCATTCAGAGTTGCTTTATACAAGGTTTGCATTTTGTGGATTAGTGGTAGAAAGGAGGATAATAAGCTTGGAATTGCTTAGACTTCCAAAAGGTTAAAGGACAGTACACATAGCTCTTGCACAAAGGAAGAAGTGGTAAGTACATGTAATCTAACAGGAGTCATAATACTTGATAACATGTCAGTGGAGGCTAGGATAATGGTTTCACAGTATTTCAGTTAGCTTCAAGATTTCTTTTGAGTGATATTGACAAATATTTGAAGAACTCTGTGTGCTTCTCTGTTAAACTCTATCACAATGCTTAGAAAATCTGTAGCTGAGAAGTTGTTTTCCAGGAAGGCAGTATTGCTTGTATGAAACTCTGCTCTTTAAGAGTTAAATGTGACAGCTTGACTGTCTGCTTAGAAATCAAGCTGTTCCTAAATAATGGCTGTAGGTGTACGAAAAGCTTTTTCAGACAATGGCTTTATGTTTAAGAAAATTCTAGCTTCTTTTGAATGACGTACAGCCTTATTTCTTCTGGGTTTGTAGGAGGAGTGCAGAGCATCTCTCTGTCTATGCCTCATCCCTGTTCTTAAGGAGAGGAAAACTCTGCAATTTGTTAGCAAGTTTCTTTAAGTATTCATATGGAAACTTGATAAATATATATATATCAAAATTAAGTCCATCAGCAGGCGTGTGTTCCTTGTAGGTAGACTAGCTGGAAATAGCTACACAAATAGAATAGGCTGCTGCACTAGTCATCTTTCCAAATCATAGCAGAACAGTCTTGATAAGGAAAACATGATGACAGGCACTAGCATTTGAAGGCTGTGATTATAATGTGATATACTTAGCGAAGAGCTTCTTTGATTGCTTTGGCATTTCTGGAATATGTAATCTTCATTCTAGGTTGGCTTCTACAAATGATCTTTGTTGGTTGAGTGAGCTGGGATATTAACTGTAATCTACAAGTCTGAGAATATATTGTAGAAGTATTCCAAGTTTTAAAGTGTTTGCTTTGAATATTTATCGTAATGTACTCAGTGGTAAACTTGTCTGTCCTTACGAACACTTCTCTTCTTTGACACCTAGGTACATCTTACTTGGAATGGTTTACATCCTACGTAAACAAGGTTGTAACTGGTGGTTATCCTATCATCAGAGATCAGATTTTCAGGTATTGTGACTGGGATTTATAACTTCACTGCAATATGTTGATGGCTTGTTTAGAATGTGGACTTCTTTTGAAGTAGTTATACGTTTGTGATACCAAAAGCTAATGGTGGAGAAGAGGAAGTGCATGAGATGTTTCAGATAGAACTTTAAAACAGAATGCTTAAAAGCTTTTTTTTTTGAACACCATGAGCTTCAGAGATTATAACTCTGTGTTATCAGAACTGGAATCTTGTGATACAGTTGATCTTAAGCATAGCTAGTACCATATCATTTATTCTGTCTGCTATGCATGCACTGCAGCTAGAGGGCTGTTCTTAGGTATTAAAAAATCAGTTGTTCCAGTGAACTGGTCTCTAAAGTAACACAGTGCAGAATCAGTACATAAACAGGATTTGTTCTGGTGTTTGAATATTCACCCATGTATAATTTCTTCTAAACATAAAAACCTTATTTCTGTGGAACTGGGGTGTTCCAGAACACAAGTTCCTCATCTGAAAATTTCTTTGCTGTAGGAGTTGTTAGGTTTTTGGTTTTTAAATAGCATAAAGATGCATCCTTGTTAAACAAGTGGGTTTTCACTGACTTCAGATCCAATTATACAGCTAGCTTAATACAAGCATTAATGCAGTTACAGAGAGCTGTAGCTGTATGAGTTTGGGAAGAATATATACTAAAGATTCTGCATGCATCCTTTGTTTAACTGCCAAATTATGAATTACTTTTAAGTCTAGCCCCACAGTGCTCTTATTAGTGATTAACTAATCACTTTACATCTTCAATTTTCTGTACTGAATGTTCAGAGCTATTTTTAGGTTTGTTTTTCTTTTTGTAGGTATGTCCATGATAAAGAATGTGTTGCTACCACAGGAGATATTACTGTTTCTGTGTCCACATCTTTTCTACCTGAACTCAGTTCTGTACATCCACCGCACTATTTCTTCACATACAGAATCAGGTGAGAATAACTGTATGACCCTTAAAACACAGGGGAGACTTCTGTAGTGTTAAGATCATCAACTGTTGCAAATTTAGGCACAGAATTCATAAAGTTAATAAAATGAATGGGAAGTATCTGAATGTGCACAGCATGCGGTACTTTCTAATAGAAAAGATCACGAAAATATTACCTGGCCAGGTACATAAAGTATCTGTCAAGTTGGTAATTGGCAAGTACAGTAATGGGTGAGGGGAAGAATTTCTAAGTAATTCCTGCCCTTTAGAAAGGGCTAAATAACTACAGTGAATAGAGGCATGCAGGTATATCTTGGCGATTGATTCAGTATACTTCACTGCAGTGTGCTGTGGTTTTTTTTCCCAGTCTATTTTGAGAGAGAACCCAAGACTACCAAGCTTTTCTTGAAATGTATGAAAGTAGTTATGTAACCATTAAATATGCTATTTGGCTTCTAGAATTGAAATGTCCAAAGATGCTCTTCCTGAGAAGGCTTGTCAGCTGGACAGTCGATACTGGAGAATAACAAATGCCAAAGGTGATGTAGAAGAAGTTCAGGGTCCTGGAGTAGTTGGTAAGTAAAAGGTTGCTTTTATGAATCTGTTTAGCATACATGTTATGAAAGTTCCACTATTAGTTATTCCTTATGATGAGAAGGTGGCAGTTGTGTGGTTTGTATAAACATAATTTCATTGCTTGAAATGAAGTAATATGTATGCATCTGTTTTGTCTTGAAGTTGTTTTACAAGGGGGGTTTGAAAACCCTGATAGTTAAATTTTCTTCAAACAGTTCTTTTTAGTGCTAGTTACTGAGAATAGTTTATGTCCACGGGAATCTAAAATGATCTGCCTGAATGTTATAGAGCTCAGCAAACTGCTAAATTGTGGTTAACTTTAGTGCTAAATTATAGTTATACTTTAGTCCTTACTTACTGTGATCTGGTATTTTACCAACAGGGGAGTTTCCAATAATCAGTCCAGGGAGAGTCTACGAATATACCAGCTGTACCACTTTTTCCACGACATCTGGATATATGGAGGGGTATTACACCTTCCACTGCCTCTACTACAAGGACAAATTCTTTAATGTTACAATTCCCAGATTTCATATGGTGTGCCCAACATTCAAGGTGTCTACAGCACGAATGGTAAGTAGATACGCATTTGTGCTTATCCTGGATTTTGTGTCTCACCTTCTGTTTTCATTGATCACTTGGATTGATTTTAATAGGGGAGTGCAGCTGTGTGTTGAAACAAGTTTCAGTTCTTTTCTTGAAAATTGACTCTTTCAGGTTTGCTTCAACAAAAACTAAAAGAATCACTACATCTGAGACTTTGGCAACTTCCCACTATATAAATTCTTTTCAGCTTCTGGAATATTTATTGATTTAAAAAAAAAAAAACTCACAGTACTGAACAGTATTTGGATTGGTAATTCCATATAAAACATACCACAGTTAAGCCTACATCAGTCTGGAAACCATAGCAGTATTTTGAGGCAGTTTCTACGTCAGTAAAGCCATATATCCTTGTTGCTTTGGCATGTGATAGGACCTAGGGTCATGAATTAAATTGGTACTAGCTTTCACAAGAAGTCCTGAATGGCTATGGGTGTTCCTTCTTGGGTCCTCACCTCTGTCTGGTATCAAGGTCAAACTGTGTCTTATCAGGTGAGATCTGTTGCCCTGTAGGCTCTTAACAGGGGTAGAACTTGACCATTCTGTTGTTCTGTGTCTGAGCTCCAGCGCTCCCCAGAATGCACAGAAATATGTATGTATGTATGGTTACGTCTGTTCAGGGTGTATTTCAGAGGTATGTCTGATTATGCGGACTGCAGCAATATTGAGGTTTGTTCATTTTGTTTTAAGGAGCTACTTTATTTCTTAATTTGTACCTCGAAGCATGGCATTGAGTTAGCTGTTTGGACTTCTTAGTTCTTTTAAATATTCCTTCTTGGTATCACCACACTACAGTATGTTTTAGCCGTAATTGTTGATTCACTTTCTTCAACAACAAAAGTTAAAGTTAATAACAATTCTAAAAAGGTGTTGGTCCTCTTATGCTCACTAGTTCACACTGAAGTGCATTTCATTAAGTCACGTAATGAAATCAATAAGATACTTAGCTTACTGTTACTATAATGTAATTGTAGGTGATCTTTAACTTTTCTGTTTGTTTTGGCACATTTAGAGAAGATTGCTTTATTTTATCACTAGCATAGCCCTTATTTAGTGTCTAATTCAGATAGACTCAGTGCTTGCACAAAGTCTTTTAAATTCTTTCTTAGGAGCAAGCATCTATCTTTACACTTTTTCCTGTTTTTCCAAGGGATTTGAGAAACTTGGTAGTAGCTATAACGGTAAATGCCAGCAGAGGTCGTGCTTATAATGGAAAATGTCATATCTAACTTAAGCTTACATTTGTGAGTTGTAACCTCTTCCAGTCAGCTGACTGTGAAAATCATTTGCTTTTATATCTTTTGCTGTACCTCTAGTTTTAAAAGGTAGTAATGACCCTCTTTTTAAAAAACAAACAAAACTTAAAACTACCTGTACTAAAAGACTAGATAAGCTGCCAAAGAAATTGGTACAACTAAGGTGCTAAATTGTGGTACCTTGTGGCATTGTATACATAGTTTTATACATGAAATACTTAAGGCTAGTGGCTATTTATTGAGTTAAAGGTCAAGTACTTAGGCACAATTTATCTTTATTGCTAATTATTATTGTAAGCTTAGGGAACTGGTGTTAAGACAAGGGGTATGGTATCCATCTCCGGTAACTGATGCAGTAATATAGGCTTTCAATTTCTCTAGGGAATTGTTAGTGCTTCTTTATAAGTAGCTGGAATACAAAATTTTGATTAAATGTGTATGTTTTGTATTAGGAAACAAATCATAATGAATATGCAGTGGATGAAGATGAAGATTCCACAGACACTGATGAATATGAAGATCGACGTAGAGTGTTGGACATTCCTGCACCTTCTGGACGCTGCCCACATCATACCTGATGGGATTTTGTTTGCTTCAAAACTGTTTTCAGAAGCTCTTTGGACTCTTGGGACTAGTGCATAAGAATATGTCTGACTATTGTAAATAAACTTTCTGTTGCACATCAGGGCAACTAGCATGAATGTTGGTGCCAGCTCTAATATTCATCAGAATATTTTTTTTTTTTTTTCCCTGGCTTGGAAGTGGTGGGGAAAGGAGGTGGGGAGAGGAAGAGAAAGATGTTTAGGTTTTGTTGACTTTTTTCCAAAGTGCAGAACAGCTTGATAGTCTGAGGTAATCATATCTTACAGTTTTAAACTATTGCCTATTTATGATCATATTACAAATGCGGTGTGGGGATTTGTTTTTATACAAACATTTAAAATTAGCAATAGACAAGATGGCAAAAAAGGTGTGTACTATTGTCCTTTCTCATGAGTTTCTACTGTTGATAATTTCTGCTAAGAATGAAATTTGCAGGTTGGTCAATGTATCGCACTTGGGTTAGATCAGGTGCTCTTATGCTCTTTTTATTAACATACAAGTACCAGAAAATTCTGGTTATCAGATACATACATTTGGAATGAAACTGGCCTTATTTTTGGACAATCTGTCTTTCAGCTTAATTTTATGCTAAGTGACTCTGATTGAATAATGCCTTTTTGGAATGTAGTGTACATGCATAATCTGTCACTCGATAACAAAGAAATTTCTCAATGACTACAAAGTATGAATTTGTAAATATGTTTTGAGTTTTTCTTTATATGATGTTTGCTGTTCAGACTTTGTCATAGGTGACAGCTTATGTTGAAGTATCATGCCTCCCTAAATCCTCTATGGGTTTTTGCAACTATGCATGAATCCAAAAGAAAAAAAAGAGCCTGACAGAACACTAGATGACTAGAAACTTTATATTTAAAGAAGTATCTGTTTGCTTTATCACTTTTATTTTGTTTCCACTGTCATTAATAAACAACTTAACTGCCTCCTTTGCTCTAAAGTGCAACATGGGACTGATTCTGCTGAGACTTGAGCAAAAGTTATGACTAGTTTTCCTGTAGTCAGTTCTTTCTGACATACAGAATCAGCAGCTCCAATGATGGGATACCAGCATATTGTTCCAAGTGATTTTTTTTTCCATTACTGACTAGCTAACTGTTACATGAACTCTAGATTTTTACAAGCCCTAGTATTGGATTCTCAACGTGCACATCTTTCTCTTGTGTCACACAACATCTGGATCTTCTGCAGCAGTATAAGGTAGAAAAACAAAAATTGATTGTGACTCCTGCAGTTGTTCAGGTAAAGCATCTAGAGAAGTAAAACAGAATTGTGCTACACCCCACAGAAGTCTGAGTAACAGTGTGGATTACTAGAATAGTTTTAAAATGGTTTTGAAGACTCCTGAATACTACTTATGAGGGGAAAATGTGATGGTTTCATCTGAAAACTTATCATTGGTTAAAAGGATCAATGAAAAGGGGTTTAGAAACCCCTATTTAGCAGAACTAGAACTTACTCCAGTGCAATAGGTTTTAGTGTGTTTTAAGGACTATTAACTGTCATGCCTTGCTGTGGTATGCAACTGGGATCTGTATGTTCTAGTAGTGGTGTCAGCCAAAGGTCGTTAGGATCTGTAGAAACACTTCCAACTCTTAACAATATTACTCAAGGAGTGGTTTTTCCCTTCAGTCATGAAAGAGGAGAATGTAATTATTGCCTACTGTTGAGTAAGACAAGATACAGGACCATACTATTCTGCTAACTTGTAAGCAGTCATCTTGAGGTTTTGTGAGCCTGTGATTCAAGCACAGCTGGTAGTCACAGGACACATGTATGAGGTAAAAACCTACCCAGGCAGAACAGCTTGTTGTCGCTACTGTACCAATTGTACATGTATTTGTAACTTGAGAAAGGTTATATAAAATGGCTTCAGGTAGCTATTTTAGCACAGTGGCGTACTGCCCGAAGTTACCAGATGTTACTGCAAGCACTTGCAGATCAAACAAAGTGTATGCCAGTACTTTCCTCACCCCACCCAAAAGCAGTGTGTATGCCAAATCAGTATGAAAAGTGAAGTGGCCAAGACAAGGGAAGAAAACAAGGCATTAGCTATGTCTGCCAGGCCAGCGCTGTTGGACTGTAGAAGTCATTGCTGGAGAAGTGAAAACTGGTTGTCAAGATTGCACTTCAGAGGACAGCATTTCACCACTGCTCTGACTGAGTCCGCAAGCAAGTGTTGAGTAGGTGCATTTGTAAATGGTGTTACGATACTTCCAACTGCTCAATGCTTGCTGTTTGCTATAAGCTGTACAACACACATGCTGCACTGCCTGTCCCTTTGGTGACCATCCCTTTGACCAAGCCTGAAGTTCTTCCAGCTTCTGCTGACTCAGATGCTGAGGATCTGATGCTTACTTTATTGGGCAGGAGAAGGCCCAGTAAAGCCTCGTTGAACACCTATGTACACATACAGCATGTTTGTATAGAACTTAGTCTGTTCAAATGTGAATATGTACCAAAGCTCCTCCTTTTTTTTTTTTTTTGCTTGTTTTGTACGTGGGAAAGACCGTAGCTCTAGCATTTCTTCTGCATTTTGCTGGGGTTTTACCGTGTCGGTGGTTAACGAGGAGAGCCTTCAGCCACTGCTGAGACTGCAGCATAGGGGAGGAGAATAAGCAGGAGCCAGCCACTAGCAAAAAAAAAAAAAAAAAAAAAAGTTGCTAATGTTACTCTAGGGTTGGGTTAGTTCCTGTAACTAATTGTCTACACAGGGAATGTAAAATGGAGACAGATGCAGGTGGAAATGCCATTTACATGATATGGGTTACTGGAAAGGAAAACAGGCAACCACCCACCCATGGCTGAAGGTCCAGTTCCTCAGAGCAAAATTTTACCAGTGAATTAGGAAACGAGGTTTATATTTACAACATAAACTTATCAAGTCTCAATTTCGCGCACCCTGCTGCTTCCTCAGTGGCGCACAGTAACACCCTAAGCGCCTTACGCACCTTCGCAGTTCACTAGGGCCCCATTAGAGCCAAGCTGTTTAATCCCCTAACCCCCTGGCTTGGCCTGGGCCTGGGGCTGCCGCAGCCTCTGGCCGTGCCACTGCCAGTGCCGTGCCGAGCCGTGCCAGCCCCGCCGCTCCGCCCCGGGGGCGGGCCGGGCTCTGTGGCACCGCCGCCCCCCAGCCCCATCGGCAGACGGTGCGCGGCTGGCAGGCGGCGGGGCGTGGAGCCGGTGAGGGCCGGGGGCTTGGGGCTTGGGGTTTGGGGCTGGGGGTGCGGAGGGGCCCTGGAGGGAGGGAGGGAGGCGTAGGGCGGGGGGCAGCGTTGTTGGGGCGGCACAAAGCCTGGCAGCCCCCGGCCTGAGTCACGGCACCGCACTGCGCTATAGCGGGACGCGGGGAGCCGAAATCCACCCCCCCCCCATCCCCTTTTTGGGGGCTGCTTCTCCCCGCGGTGGTCCCGGGCGCCGAGCCGAGCCGCAGCAGCCCCCCGGGAGCGGCTCTGCCCGCAGGGACTGCGGAGAAATGGAGAAATGCTGCTGCTGCTGCAGCCACAGCGCCCAGCTCTAGAGAGGGGGCTTGCTGGGGGGAGTCCTGCCTTGCTCCTGAGCCGTGCTGTGCATCGCAGGCTGCAGCATTTCTATTTATATAAAAAAAAAGCTGCAGTTTTTGCGGTGGGTCGTCTCTCTGCAGTACAGGAGCACAGGAAATACGACTCCTTTTCCCCCCCAAAATAGATAAGTCAGTAGGGTTACTGGTGACAAAGCTCTTCTGCTGGCTGTGATGACTTTTATTAACCTGCCTTACATTGTTCTGGTCATGGCTTGGTGGCTGCTACAAGGACTTCTGTATTTTCTGCTTCTGCTGTTCTTGTTTTTTCCCTCAAAACTCTACACGTTTATTTGTCAGGTCAGTCGTGTGCTGTAATAATGGCTCTTAGCAGAGCTACTGTACTGTAAATGCAATGCAGAAAAATCTCTGTTCAGAAATGAACGAGGGGAAAAGTTACCAGAATACAGACGGGCTTATGTTTTGGGCCATTATGCCTGAAGCTCTGCTCCTGCACACGAAAATCTCTACCCGTGGTGAAGTACTGGTTTTATTTAAGTGGTCAGCAGACTTGCGTTGGCTCAGGTGCTCCCCGGATTCAATTCCTGGCACTGCTCTGAGTGGCGAAGGCCAAAAGGCAAAACTGCCGTGCTCTGCTGACAGCACAGTGTGGCCGAGGGCTCCGCCGGGATGGCGCGGTGCCGAAGGATGTTCTTGTTGCGGTCGGCTCTCACTTCAGCCACCAGCCTTGCTGTAACAGCCGGGCTAACGGCACTCCTGCAGATTGGTGCCGCTTGTGGGAAGAGCCTCTGGATACAGGATCTTGGAAGGCTCCTCACAAAGTTGTTTACCCTGGAAAAAATCACATCCCGCATCTGAAGGGTTTTATTTTTAACGTCAGCAATAACAGAGGAAAAGAGTTTATTTCTTTTTGTCAGTAGAAAAAATAACTAGACATAAGATGCAGTAGGATTTAAATAATGCTTTACAACAAAACCATCCTTTGAAGTTCACAGGCAATGTTTTGGAAGGAAAAATTCCATCCCGATGTGATTATGGCCTGCCACACCAGGCTCTTAACTGCATATAGAAATAGTTTCAAGCAATATGAACAGTTAAGAGCAGCGATGCGAGTGCTTCGTTGTGGTCTTATCATAAGTGAGATCTGTTATCTGAATTCCTGGAATTCATGTGACTTCCAAATCCCACTTGGTCTTTGAAGGTAAATATGTCCCACGTCCTTCTACCTCACGTGCTGGTCCTTCTCGCGCCCGTGCCTACTTGTTACTTAGTCTGAAGAGCCTGTTCTCTGCAATAGCAGGGATGTTTTAGCGCTAGACGCTGCTGTCTGTAGCTCATTCTCTGCGTGCAGAAGTCTGTCTGGCAATTCCTGCTGCCGTCAGAGTTACTGAAGCCTGACCTTCCCGTCTTGCTGCTCCTTGCAGATGGCAGCCGTTGTGGAAGACGTGAGCCATGCCTGAGGTCCCATGGTGTGTAATTGCTTGTGCCAGCACCTCAGTGTGCGTTTGGGCAGGGCTGGCAGGAGTATGGGGAGAGGAGGAGCAAATGCCTCCTTAGGGCAGCCAGATCTGTGCTGAGATCTCCCTGAGAGAGGAAGGGAATGCGGTCTGGCTCCAGGGTTATCGCTGAATTAATGTAAAAGCAAAGGCATTCAGACCTAAGCAATTAGGTGCACTTGCAGAAGGTTGCTGTTGAATTAGTGAGGCCCATTGGGTGGTGCGATAAGCAGGAAGAGAGCAGGCTGAGCAGCGGCCTGCCAGGGGCCTCCGGTGGCTGTGCTCTGAATAAAATCCCTGTTCTGAGAAGGTGCAGAGTCACTCCTCGCTCTTCTTCTGTGGCTTCTCTCGACAGTGACTTCATGAAAAAGGAGTCGAGTTTTGAGACCTTGATTCCTCACCATATGTTTTGCCAGTTCTGTGTCAATTTTTAATATAATAAACATTTTAAATCTGTTTATGCCTCCAAACTAGGGAGGAACCATGATCAAGATGAATTGTATCCTGTTAACCGTCTGCATCATTCTGGTTGCTTTTTGTAGTTCAGGTGAGTACAAAGGAGGCTCTTTGCTGATGCAGTGTTATGACAGTGTGTGAAGAAATCATGGAAACTATGTCTGGGAAGGAAAAAAACAAGAAAGATCTGCATTATTTAATTCCACTTTTGGGAATGAGAGTAACCTTATAAACAGGGCAGAGTTTCTGTTGCTTTGGTCAGAATAGAGATGCATAATGTGGCAACAAAATGTTCGATTTTGCTGATGGAATATTGGATTCCTGTGGTATAAATTGGAAACTAGGTGTATAGCATGAGGGAGAAATGAAATGAAATAAAAATAAAAAAAAAAAAGGATAGAATAAAATTCTGATAGAAGTATCTTTTGTCTGTCAGTTTGGAAAATGTAATTTTTAAGGTAAAAGAAGCAAAATTTTAATACATTATTCTGCAGGTGACATGAAGATGAGTATATTTTAAAATGATACAAGTACATGCTTCAGAATCTTACTTTCAAAATTGCCAGTATCAATATCACAGAATCACAGAATCACAGAATCATCTAGGTTGGAAGAGACCTCCAAGATCACCAAGATCACCAAGATCACCTCTAACCTAACACTAATGCTTGTACATTTCGTCTGGAGTCTTTAGTTTACCAACCATGGATATGTTTTGTGACAGTTAGATGCAGCTAGTGTTCTTCCATTTTTCTTATTAATGCTGATAATGTTTCAGCACTTTATTATTCAGTAAAGGTAAAACCTTGTCTTCTTAGGTTATGCCCTAAGGTGTTACCACTGTGAGAACAGCCCTTCCTTGTGCAAGACCAATAATACTTGCTTATCAACTGAAGATGCTTGCTTGCAGATGAGATTTGGTATGTATGCTGTCCTACAGACTTAAAGTAAACATGGTTGTATCAATTTTCAGTGTCTGTGCACTTCTAATCTGGCCATAACAAGCATTTTTAGCCTCATGCAGAAGACGGCTTTGAATGCAAACATGAAGGTCGTGCTTGTAGTGAATTGACATATTTTGACTTGGAAGTAACTGATAAAGATGACGATGATTTAGACAGTTGATTTATATGTGTACTAGCACATGCACAAATATCAGTATATACAGATAAAGGAAAAAAGCAACACTGTAGAGGCTAGAAGAAAAAGCAGACAGCATTGACTTTAAAATACAAAATGTTTGTCTTGAATTTGTCACATTTTAAAAACAGATAAAGCATGTGTAACTTGTACAATAAACTTGCAGCTAAAGACTTGGTCTTTTTAAAAATTATTTAAAAAATTATATTTTCCTGGGTGTGAATTTATCTGCATCTAAGGAACATGGTCAAGGATATTCAGGGGCATGGAGTTACTTTCCTAGTTGTTGAATAATGTTTGACTGTTGCTCTGAGTGACAGTGTATTCATTGGAAAACTAGAATATCATAAAAGGAACTCACTGTTTATTGAATTTGTAGCTGGCACACGTTTTACTTTAGACTTCGACTAAGGAGTCAAAGTGGGTAAGCTCATGAAAGCATAGAGGGGAGAAAACTGTTTACTGAATTTGAAGTTAATTGTGGTCATTCTAAGGTTTATAATTTTTAATGTAAATATAGGGTTTATAGGGTTAATATGATGCTAGATAAATACTTCAGCTGAAGGCCATTTTAGCTCTGTAACAAAGTATTTCTTCGTCTCTCTGGAGTCCTGGAGTTCGCATTCTGTTTAAATGGCAGAAATGAAAATGTGGCAATCCTCCCAGACTTCCTTTGGATTGTGATTTACTCAGCATAGCCTTGTAATTGTTTGTTTTTTTTTTTTAACAAAGAGATTCTGAAGCTAATAACCGTCTAGTTGGAGGTCCCCCAGTGGCCAGGCAAAATGACTGCTTGGCATTGTGTACCTTGTAAATGAAGATGTTTGCAATCGTATTTTCCTGCTGGAGAGCCTGATGCATATGTGCAAGGTATACAGAAATGGACCTGCCAGCACTGCACTAGGTCATCTCCGGCAGCTGTTGTCCTAGTGCAGTTCCCTTGAAAATGAAATACTGAGTGAAGTGAAATAATCTCTCATTTTCCCAGCTGATTCCCTCTGCCATTGAAAGACTGTTGTGCTGTCTTTGGACAGCAGGAGCAAGTATGGGATGGGACTGCCATCTTCCTGGGACAGTCCTTGCTAAAAGTTCAGTTCTGGTGTTCCGGGGAATAGGTGAGAAGAGGGGAAGGCTCTTCTGCTCTTCAGGCTGTGTCTTCCACGTGTTGCATGTAGAAATGAAGCCAGTCACATGTGATGGGACTTGCCTTCAGCACAAAAATGAGCTGGAGTTACTGGACTTGCTCTGAGCTTGGTGGAGGCAAACACTTGGACTGCAGGACAATGCAAGAGCTGCACGGTGAATTAGCAGACAAGTTGAGTTAGAAGGTTATGTGTTATCTTTGTCTGGCAGGAGGCCCAGAGGAAGAATGGTTTAAGCTCTAACCACATATCTCCCAGAGTGTTGTTTAGTCTGAATGTGGAGCACTGGTTAGCTGAGTGCTATATATATATATTTTAATAAAAATAAGTAATTTGTATTTACATATGAATTTTAAATATATATAACATGTATCTTTTAGCCATATGTACATATACAAGAGAGTGCTGTGGATACAGGACTACAACTTTCTATCAATATTTACAGTACCGAAGTCCTAGTGAAATCACATTCAGAAACTTAAAAACAACCGGAGAGGGGAAAAAAAAAGCTTAAAAAAAAAAAAAGCGAGTACATTGTCTAGACAGTGATTCTCTCTCCATACCAAAAATTGCATTACTCTTAATCTGTTTAATTATTTTGCAGGTAAACTGAGAACGTCCTCCTGCTGGAAGATGTCCCAGTGCAATGTGAATGATATTGCTGTATTCTACCAGTTGGATAATTTTGAATACTTTTGCTGCCAACAAGACTTGTGCAATGAGAGCACAGTTACTGCAGTTAACAAAGCAGCTTTCAGTATTGTCTCTGTAATGACCATGTTATGGATGCTTCTGTAATAACCATTATCTATGCTGTACTTCCAAGCTGAAATTATACAAAATCATTAACTCTTTCCTGAATTGCACTTCTTGCATTTTCAGTTCCTAACCGGACTGAAGCTTGACCTTTTAATTTTGAATTCTATGTTTTTTTTTAAGGCTACATCTGTTAAACTGCTGTCTCCATTCATGTGAAGGAGGACTTGTATTGTTAATGTTTTAGGGAATTCAGGAGTTTTGCCATGCCATCTGCATGGGGAAAATACCTTGTTCTGAAATAGTGTCATCTTGTGGAGAACCTGAGTAAACTTCAGTGGGTTAAGTGGAGAGGAAGGATTGCGGTAGGTCTTGAGCCAGAAAACTGTCCCATTGTCCCATGAATTTTAATTATTTTTCATCGGGATTTCTGTTTTTTTTTTTTTTTTGGATGTTACCTTTTTCATACACCAAGCAGTGTGTTTACCCTCAACACAGAAAGTGTTGGATCATAAGTATAAACTTGCTGTGGTGTTCATGACGAATGCTGAAGTATTTGATTTCAAGTGATGTAGACTCTTTGTTCCTGTCATTGTAACATTTTATCTTCCTTTTTTCAAGCCAGTAACATAATGGTCAGTATGACTACTTTGGAAGAAAGCATCTAAATTTCTTAAAACCAAAACAAAATTAATGCTATAAGTGGGGAATGCACTTCCTCTTTTTATATTTCTGTGAGCATGCAGACAACATATGCTAGCTTCCTTTCTAGGCTTTTTTTTTTTTTCTTTTAGTTTTGCTTATATTTTTTTAAAAGTCTAGGATTTAAGCTAAGCATGTGCTTTGCACTGAATATTTCTCGCTATACTGAAAGTTGTTTATAAAATGCTAAGGAATTAAAATGACACAACTTGTTTACTTTCCCGTATAATTAGCTTTTGCTTTTTTGAAAACATGGGCAGGTAAACTTAATCCTTAAAGCTTCCACATAAGAGTATTAAACAAAAATTTAGAGAACTTTATATTTTGACTTTTATGCAACTCTAAATGCCAATCAAAATATATGTATATTTATACAGCATGCAGAAAAAAACACTCAGTTTTATGTGTACAACTTCCAGAGCTTGAGCACTCTGCACATTGTTCTGACTCAGTGGTGGAGACAGACCTTTGATGCTTCCCCTGGACTTAGGGAGCCTCTCAGTCGAGTACAATGGGAAATTTTCCTTTGTCTCATTTGGAACTCTTAGCATATTCCTGCAAGAGTCACGGTCCGTTGCCAATGATATATTCTCTTCCTGAGGACCCTAGCTAGTGCTGTCCAGGGCACCAGTGACACCAGCTCACTCAGTCATAACAAAGGCAGGGGACAGCACTGTATTACTCCAAACCATCGTGTATTCTGCAGTGCATCTTTTGGTTAAGCTTATCTTAGCTATGAAAGCATCCTGGGATTTCTCTGATCACTCAAAATATGAAAGCTATGCTGTCTTTGATTAATAAAAATTCCAGAAAAGAAAATGTGGAGAGTGTGGTTATTTAACAGCATGCTACTTACAGCTGAACATAATTCTAGTTGTTTCTGTGTGGGATACATCCATGCTTCACATCCAGTGGCTCTTGATAAGAGCAAGCCAGACTTCTCCCACTTTTACCTGAAGATTGCTCCTGCCTGGGGTAAGTTAGTTTTGGCAGAGCGATTATTTGCTTTACAGAGCTGTTACGCCTAGTGGTATCTGGAGTACTGGATAACTTGACACTGTTGCCTGGTGGGGTTTTTGATTATCTAAGTTGTTTGCTCTGTTCTAAATTACTGGCACAATTAAAACCTGTTTCTTAAAATACTTTTATTTATTTTTTTTTATATCCATAATTTATACACTAATAGACATCTAATCATCAAAGAGTATTCTCTGCATCTCCTCAATGTTCATTGCTCTTGTAGCCATTACTCCTTTTTTCTTGGGCAAAGGTTTACAAAGGAGTTATTTTTCCTTATAAGCATGTGAACAAGGAGATAAGTAATGGAAGCTGCAGTAGCAGCAATCAGGGCATGGAGAAATTCATTCTTGTGATCTGTCTTTGCCTGAATTCCTCCCTCATTCTGTTTTCCATCTTATACTTGGTGTTTTCCTTTGAAGGGAGCTTGGGCATGGAGAGTTTGGAAGCCCTGTGGTGATGATGGGAAGGTGGAGCCGAAACACCTGGTTGGTAGGAATTTTGCTGTATCTCATCTCAAGTCATTCTCTGGTTTTCCCACTCATAAATGATAAGGTGGGAGGGAGGTCTCCATGCTATTCCAGGATGCAGGAAATTCTGAAAAGAAGATGATATATGGAAAAAGAAGAGAGGTAGAGCAAGCAATTTCCTCCCACCCCATGTTGGGATGAGAGAAATAAGGAGGCTAAGAAGTAATGAGCTTTTATTTTGCAAAATGTGGGGGAATTCCTAAGGCAATAAATTAGTTCCAGCAGAGCATGCACATGAAGTAAGTTGGTATTGCGCTAACTGGGGCATCTGGATACTGTTGTTATATAAATATTAAAGGCACCGGGTAACAGCAGTATTTCTCCAGCTGGGAGAGAGCAAAATGTGTCTGAATCTCCACGTGTCTCTTGTATCTTGCTGGTATTCAGCCTTAGGCCTGGAGTCATAACAAGGAAGTTTGGCTACAAGACGCACGTAAACATTAAAACCAGTTATTTGTAAAATGTCCATGTTTGTTCCCTCAGAAAAAAGTACATTGTACTTTCTGACTTGATAACTCAATTTCAAGATTGCACTAATGGGACCTTGATGCGGCACCCTGCATTTTAGACAAGGAGAACAGAGCAGCTAATTTGGCTGTGGGATCCCAGAAGGAAGCAGGTGGTCATTTCCACTCCCATCTTTCCAAGAACAGTTTATGTTTTATTGGGTTAAAAGATAAGGAAGATGTGCAGATGAGACTATGAGTTTATATGCTGTGTTGATTACTACAGTAAGGACAGCTCATATAGCATAGGAAAAACTGTTCTGGAGCCTAGAAAAGTGAAAATTTAAGAATGCTTTTGGTTTCTTAAGTGGAGTGAATAAAAAATGTTTGGAGCAAAGTTGCAGATAAGGACGTTTACTGAAGTTAGGAACTAATTTTGAAGAGTCAATTAATAAATGATGGGTATAAAAAGGGTTAATGTGAAGCAGCAGGTTCCTAAAGACAGACTGTTCCCCAGGCAACACTAATATGCACATCCCAATATATGAGAGTGGAAAATTCCGTGATTCTGGCCTACTACAGAGACTACAGGGCTGGCTGTACTCAGGAGCCTATCTTACTTTACATGTAAACCTGTTATATCTACACGTTCTTCCGTATGTGTTGTTCTTCTACTGATCTTCTTTATTTTTCCTCAAAACCCTACATGTTTATTTGTAAGGTCAGTAGTGTGATATAGCAGTTGTTAGCTGGGCTACAGTATTGATATACAATGTAGAAAAATCTCTGTTCAGAAATGAAGGAGGGGGAAAAGTTACCTGAATATCGATGGACTTACATTTTGGACTGTTATGCCTGAAGCTCCCCTCCTGCACACACACACAAAACAAAAACAAAAACAAACTATGATCAATTATTGGTTTTATTTAAGAGGTTATAAATCTTGTGTTGTCTCAAATACTCTCTGGATTCAATTCCCAGCACCATTCTGAGCCTAGTGAAGTTGCTCATGGCACACTGCTGCTGTTCAGGAAGAGGGGTAACTCCACCCTTACTCACGGGATGTGTTTGTTTTGATGTTTGATACAAAAGTCATTTATACCATTTTGGTGGCTAAGGATGATAATGAAGCATGTTCACTCCCGTTATTCCTTTCTGACAGCTACTCAGAAATGCTAATTTTTGGCAGGTTATGAGACCAGTGAGGCTATGGAGACACTGCAGAATGGGACTAAAAAGTTGCACGTTCAGTGGGTGGAGGTTGTGGTCGGATGCACTCTTATTTGTTATGGAGAGGGCTGCAAACCTAAACTGACTGAAGCAGGACATAACGCAAACATGACTGTTTAACTTCTGTGCTAGTGGATGCATCAGAAGGACTAATTTGTGAGTGTAGTAATGATGATACTGGCTTAAACGTTTCTGTTGCTGATTAAGGATCCAGTTTTTGTTTGTGTTTCACTGAAATGAGTTTCAGCACAGCATTTTTGGAATGCCAGCTAGCCCAACTCTGTTTTGAGGGTGTAACACAATGTTATTGTTCCCATGTGTACGATTGCCAAAGAACCCTTTATTCTTGAGAGCATTCACTCATGCAGTGCTGGGAAGCCTGTGGTCATGACGTTATGGAGAATTTCAGTGGGAAGTGTCTGTGGGAGCTCCCAGCTTCGCATTGTACTGGCCCAGTAGTTGCAGTGACAGTGCTCTCGCTTTGTCTTTTTGTCTGCAGCCATCTCCAGGAGAAATGACCAGGCACTCCTGTAATAAACAGTGTTGAATCATAAGAAGCTAGCTGTGAATTGGAAAAATGGACATAGATCCTGGTCATGCTGGCAAAGCTGTTTTGCCTCATCTCCAAGCAACTTCAGACAGAGCAGCTCAGGTTACAGCAGAGCTGGAGTCCACTTCATGCTCATGCTAACGTTCCCAGGGATGTTAATGTTTTCCAGAGGACTTCAAACCCTAATCATCAGCTGTCACATTACTGGGAAGTTAAGGCATAAATGAGAATACAGGCACCATTATATTCATTTAGCTTGTAATCAGAAATGAATGAAGACAGTGTGCAATGTTGTACCAGAAAGAGATTAAAGTGATTGAATTGACAATCAGATCTTGAAGTTTAATCCCATTTAAACACGAGCAGTTTGTTTGTTTGTTTTTCTTCTTCTTGTCTCTAGTCGTTTTGATTTTGTAGTCTGCTGTAAATAAAGCTTATTGCTCAATGTACTGGTATGTATGAACAGGTGCTTATTTTAAAAATGCTAGGTCTGTAGCTGGGCCACACCAGCAGCCATAGAGTGCAGGATGCGGCTAGGAAGCAACAGTTTGCATGCAGAAAAATGCACTGGAGAAGGAAAAACACGACAGCTGCTGGTCAGGCACACAAGGTACAGCTTCCTTTTGCATTATTGTGGTGGCTTTCCACTTAGAAAAAGGCCTTTAAACCCATCCTCAACGCCCGCCCGTCCCGGGAGCCATTTTCCCCCGGGAAGCGCCGCTCCCGTCCCCTCTGCTCTCCCTTCCCCTCAGCCCCGGGGCTCCTCCGCTCCGCCCGGTGGCGCTGCCGGAGCCGCCTGGCGCTGGGCTGGGCCGGGCCGCGCTGCCGAGCCCGGGGGAGCTGCCGAGGCGGCGGCGGAGGAGGAGGCGGAGGCAGCGGCGGCGGCTGAGCCCGGCCCGGCCCGGCCCGGCCGCCCCCCGGCAGGTGAGTGGGGCCGCACGGCGCCGCCTCCCCGCTGGCTGCGGGGGGACGCGGGGCCCGCCCGGCTCTGCGGGGTGGTGGCGGCGGCGCTGGGCCCGAAGCCGGCCCCGCAGCCCCGGCTGCAGCCTCCGGGGGTGGCTGGGGCGGGGAGGGGGCCCCGGCTGCCTGCTCCCGGCACCGCGTCCCCGGAGGTCCCATGGCAAAGCGGGGACCCCGATAAAAAGGGGCCGGGAGGTGGCTGCAGCCCACCCCACTGCACCTGCCCCATTGCACCTGCCCTTTGCTGCAGGCCCTGTGCTGCTGCTTTCTGTCTCTGATGATGGAGGCCAATTCCTGCAGGAGGCGAGGGTGTTGGGCCCAGCAGGGGGATTGGTTTCTAGGGGAAAGTGTGATGTTGTTGAGAAATAGCTGCGTTATTTGCACAACAGCTTTATAAATGTTAAATTCTCTTGGTTCGGCAGGAGGGTTGATGTCCTGGCAGGCCATCGCGTAGGCAGATCTATGGGTAAATGCGAAATGTGCAGTTGCAGTGAGGAAACATACCTGAAAACGCTTTTCTTTCAGTGTCCATGTTTAAAGCACAAAGTCATTCTAGGAAATACATCTAAAGTAATAAAACACTTGCCTAAGTTTTCACATACTGCTATTGGGAGCCTTTTTACTGCTGCCCTGTTAAAAGAAGAGCATGGGGGCTACCATTACATCCCTTGGCAGTAAGAGGAGAGGATGCTGCCTGTTTCCTAATACAGTCTTTCTGCAAGAGAAGAGGGAAAAGACCTTCTGTAGCACCTTTGTAGTGAGACCTCAAATGAGTGCTCTTTGAAGCTATTATACCAGAATGACTTTGAACAGACGTGGGGAAGGTTAGGCAAATGTGTGTAGTTCTGTGGAAGTCAGGGGACTGTTTGTCAGCATTCCTAATCATCTGAGGAGGTGTTTGTAACGTCACGTTTCGGTAGTCTACCCTGTAGATTCCCTGTAGATTGTTAACTCTCAAGCTATGGGGGTTCTTTGACCACCTAAGTATGACCTGCTGCTGAAATGTGTCCCCGTCTGCTGTTGTGCGCCCCTGATTGCCTCTTGTGGTAGGCGCTGTGTTTGCCTGACTCAGGGAAGCAAGCAGGCTTGGAAGCTATCCAGGTGAATACATGGTTAGTATTTTTTTTATAGCTGGATTTGGCTGCAGCTAGAGCTGGACAAAGAGAATGGAAGAATATGAAGCCAAAGCTGCCAATGGGACTCTCCTCTTTGGTTGCATCCTGTTGTGCTAAGAGCTGAAACCTCAGCTGTGCTTTAAGCATCAGGAGTAGCTGGTTTTGTAAAATTCAGCAGTCCTTTGTTTTATCTCCTGGAATTTGTGTAGGGTACAAGTATCCTGCCTGTTGTTCTTCAGTGAAGAAGAGATCAAGGGAAATGAATGTATAGTGCATGGCAAAGAATGATTATCAACACAGCGGGATATGCAAGATGAAGAGTGGGATGAGATACACTGGCAGCTATGAAATGGTGTGGGACATTGAAATTGAGGACAAGCAATATGAACTTACCAGGGAAAGACAAATGATCTGTCACAGCAAAAACTTCCCAGAGAATATAGTCACAGAGGATTTGGATTCCCTGCTTCTCTTATACTTGATAACTGGTAGTGCGATGTTCAGGAAGTAGGCTGCCAAAGATAACTGGTAGTGCTATGTTCAGGAAGTAGGCTGCCAAAGGAAGGAAAATGATGATAGGCAACTTGGTTAAATTCTGTTTAGGCGATCCTGCAAGCAGAAGGTGTTATAAGCTCCCTCTTAATTAATTTTCAGAGAGCATTGCATTAATAATAGAAAGGAATTTATTGAGTAAGCAACAGCAAGCAAAACAGCGCTGGGCGGCCGGGGAGTCTCGGCTCCGCCAACGGCGCGCACCTTACCCCCCCCCAGGGTCCCTTTTTATATCTTGGTGATTTCAGGATTACGCAGCACATCTTGGTGTATTCTGCGACTGCGCGCACTGTTGCTAGGGGGTCGTCTCTGTCCCTCTGGTGGTCGTGAAGATGAAGGCCGTAGTCTTCCTCGGCGTTGTGGTTCAACTTCTTTCTTTATTTGGTCATGTTGGCCCAGCGTGAGACAGGAAGGCAGGGTGTTGATACACTAGTTTAACAACTTATCAGAAAATGGTTACATGAACTTTGCAGCTGTGTTTTCTGAACAAAAGAGGCTACTGAGATGCAGAAGGAGGGAAGGGGAGAGGATTCTTTTTTTGTTACATTAAGCAATGGAATTTTCATAGTGTCTAGCTAAGCATTATACAGCTCCTTACTTCAGCAGGAAACCTTCGCAACACCTGCTCCTCAAATAAAACTCTTTGTTTTATAATACAAAGGACAATGAACAAACATCTATGGTGTATGTATTACAATCCCTCCTTTTTCTTTTAGTTACTCATTTTGTTCATTGAATCTCTGCAATGCTTGACTACTAAGAACTAATGTTTTCTCGATTTCTTCGTTAGTACTTACTGGCTCATATTTGGCACGTATAAGCATTAGATGTGCCGCTTCTAAACGACCTTTTACAATTGCAATCAGTTTATTAAAAATACATGGCCCGAAAGTTAGCGCTGCTATTAATAACAATAAAGGTCCTGCTATAGTTGACAGTAAGGTAGTAAGCCAAGGTGAATAATTAAACCAAGATTCATACCAGTTCTGCCGGTCTTCATATTCCCGTTTTCTCTTCTCCAATCCTTCCCTGAGCTTGGCCATGGTATCCCTTACCACTCCAGTATGGTCAGCATACATGCAACATTCTTCTTTCAGGGTTACACACAACCCGCCCTGTTGTAGAAATACCAAATCTAATCCTCTACGATTTTGTAGCACTACCTCTGAGAGTGACCTGACAGATTTTTCCAGGGCTGAGATAGATTGTTCAATCCGGGTCAGGTCCTCATCCACAGCAATGCGTAAAGAGGTGAACTCTTGATTTTGCTTGACCAATGAAGCAACTCCAGTACTGACCCCTGCCCCTCCCAAGATTATTAAAGTGGCCAGAGTTAAAGCTGTGATCGGTTCCCTTTTTTCCAAATGATAATTTGCTGCCGTGTGCTGAGCATACATATAATCCTCAGAATGGTATAAAATCCTTGGTATAATTATTACCTGTACACAGAAATCATGAGACGCATTAAAGACTTTTAGCGATAGACAAGGAGTCACACCTACTGATGAGCAAACCCACCTGGCGTTGTTAGCCGGGATTAACCATTCAGCTGATTGTTTTCCATTCTCCGTGATATTACATAGGTGGCGCTTCCCCCCAGGAACCGTGCCCACACATCTACCACTCCCAGTGACTTGTGTTAGTGTTACCCCTATCTCTTTACCCCAGTTGCATTGTAGGGGGTTGCTCTCGTTTGTGCGGGTGAGCTCCCCAAGGTCCCCTATAGCATCATAATATGGGGGCCTTATACTAAAACATAACCAGCAATGCTCTGTCATATTTGGGTTTGTTTTGTTTAATAGTTGGTAGCTGGCATTCATGACCTCCCATATGTTACTCTCAGCTATGTTATCATTTTCAGCTACGTCTGAGCTCAAAAGGCTGCTGAAGGTTGGCACTGTAGCATTTTCTGCAGGCTGGATTCTCTGAACATTTCTTGATAATACCTCATTTGGTCCTACCGCCTGGGGCTTACCAGCAACCTCCTTCTTTATTAGTATGAGCCCTCCCCTGTCAAACCCGTTTTCGTAATATCTTACACCCCATGTTTTTCCCAGTAGCCAGGCCTGGTCGTTTGGATTAGTTACATTAAGATACAAAAAGTTACAATTCCTAAGCCTTTTACACCCATAGGGCCCATATTCCACTTGCAAAAATTTGTCTCGACCAGCCCCGGGAATCCAATCTGAAGCAATGGTCTCACATCCCCAATAAGCACAGAAGTAAGCATTTGGAAAATTGCAGTAGCTCCTTCCTGGGTTAGAACTTGGGCAAAAATAGTAACTTGATACATTCCTGCACGAACCATCAGTAGTTATTATTTCACATAGAGTAGTTTGGAAACTCGGTGCACCGGCTATAGTGACAGTTCCGAGGATGGTTTGATCTTCCCACCTTATTAAACTCCACTTGTAAGGCTGATGGGGGTGAGCAGATCCATGGTTTATCAGGCTGGTAATAATGACCCCAATGTATTGTAGGAGGTGATTAAAACCCATCTCTCAAGGTGCTTTGACCAGGCCTTGCCCAGCCTCTTTAGTGCTTCCCCACCATTTTACTCCTCTGCCTCGCTCGTCAGTTCGGTTGCAGCGAACTACGAGGTATCGATTCTTCTCGGCAGCAGCAGTATTCTTCAGGGGAATCTGAGGAATTGCCCGCACCTGTTTCAAAGAGATGATAAATAGGGTTTCCACCCACTCCCACAATACACAGCCAGCACACAATACTTATCGAGTCCGTTTCAGTGTCAGTTTCAGGTCCTCAGGTCCTGGTGCTATTTCCCACTTATCCTCGTAGACTGGTCCTTTCACACGGCTGGCATGAGTCCACCCCTTCTCCGCTGTTCGAACAGCCGTTTCTGTGGTAAGCAAAACAACATAGGGGCCTTCCCCATCGTGGTGTTAAAGCAGTCTCTTTCCAAGTCTTAATTAGAATTGAGGGTGATCAAGTGGCAATTCCAAGTCATAGGGTATACCATATAGCATTTCAAAAGGAGAAATTCCTACATCAGTTCTGGGCTGTGTCCATATGTTTAACAGTGCAAGGGGTAAGCATTTTACCCAAGAAGCCTTAGTTTCCAGCACAAGTTTTGTTAGTTGTTTCTTAATTTCACCATTCATTCACTCTTCCTTTCCAGAAGAGGAGGGGTGCCAGGGGCTGTGAAAATCCCACTCAATCTCTAAGTCCTGCTTTAATCCTTGCAGTAAAGCTTTACACCCATTCAGTCACGTGGTCAATTAGGACAAACAAGTAACTCAGTAAAGTCTACCTGTATACTTTGGAAAGGTCAAAGCCCTGGCTCCCGTCCCCCTCTAGATAGGTTACAGAAGGCCTTTTTATTTACCTTTTGACATATAGTACATCCTCTGCATGTGTGCTTCTCTAAAGTATATATTCCTACACAGACATGCTTTCTTAGAACAACATCACACATTGCTTGCACCTCCCAATGACTCTTCTGATGTAAAACAGTTAATATTTGCCTCATTATCACTTTATTCAGCATTTCTCTCCCATCAGAGAGTATCGATTTTCCTTAAAATGATCCACATATTTGTAACATTAATACCTCCTTGGGAAGTTGTAATTGCTCCAAAATATTTTTTTTAGAATTTACCCAAATAGATAGGTGGCCTTGTAAACCTCTGAGGTAAAATTGTCCATCTATATTGTTGCTTTCGCCCCCATTTCAGGGTCTTTCCAGTCAGAGGTGAATATCCATGTATGTTTGCTCTCAGGGCCAGAGAGCACTCCATTAATAACACTGTTATTCCAGTCTAACATTTTACTAGTTGAATGCCCAATTTAATCATCAAATCCCTTCCCAACAAGTTAGTCTCTGCCTTGGATATATACAATAATTGCCCAGTGATCATTTTATCCCCTAGTCTCAGCTTGGTATCCCCCAAAAGTGGCACTGTTATCCCAGTCCCTTCTACCCCCATCACGTTTAGGGTTTCATTAGTTAATTTAATCCCTGATACTTTACAAGTAACAGCAGTTGGGAGAGCGAGAAACCCCCCCGCAGACACCAAAGTCAGTGCAGAAGGAGGGGGAGGAGGCGCTTCAGGCGCTGGAGCTGAAGCCCCCCTGCGGCCGCTGGAGAGGCCCCTGGTGGAGCAGACTGTTCCCCCCTCCCCGATGCTTGGGAAACTGAACAAACACCACAGCAAATATGCAAATATACCAAAACTTCTAGACTGTTACTTAGATAATGCCTACATCACCTTTCCCTGCTCATTCAACTTCGAATACCTTTAACACTTTCAACAAACCTTTTAACACGTCCTTTATCTTTCTCTAGCCTTTACTTTTCTAATGCCGACATCAAAGGCTCAGTCAGGGGCCAACTTAATTCCGTACCTTTTCCCTCCAAGATGCTGAAACAACATCAATATACAACATTTCATCCTGTTTTCCTTCTTTCCACAAAAACAACATTGACCGTAATATGGTGTTATAATTAATACTTCCATTTAGGGGCCACTCCGCTCCATCCTCTAGTTTATAAGTGGCCACCACTGATTACAATATTTGATAAGGGTTCTTTTACTCTCTGTACCCTCTTACCCCACTATATCCCTTCAATGTGTTAGTATACATCCTAGGGGGCTTTTCCTCGGGATTTCTTTGCTTTGAACTTTTCCTATTGTAATCTGCAGTGGTTAATATTCCACCGTTTTCCTAGAAGCTCTTTACTAGTCAATCCCAATCCCTCCAAAATCCACAATATATAGATACACAAGTAAAATCAGACCACTGTAAATTAACTGCCTGTAGACAATTACACTGGGAACATTTAAACCTGATGAGCCGATAATATGCCTGGGAAAATTTTGTTCCCTTAAACATACACCTCAATGGCAGTTCTTATATTTTCATATTTACATATTAACACAGGTATAAAAGAACACTTTAACAAAAATGCCCGGGCTTTTATATATACAATATACAATGTACAGTTATTATTCCAGTTACAATTATTCCTCAGCAGCTGGAAACATTGTGCCAGTTGCCATTAAAGCTCACTTACCCTCCTCCTGTCTCTTTCTTAAAATCTCGGACGTCCCCGGAGTTAATGGGGACGGCCACATATTCCTAGTCACTGGTCCCTGAACGCTAGAGTCAGAGTTGCTATCAAAGTCTCCCTGGGGTTGCGGATTAGGAAGCCCGGGAGTCGGAGGGGCTGCAGGTGGTGGTGGTGAAATATAGGGAGGCAGTGGGGCTGGGGTCCCTAATTCTCGGTTTTGCTTGTGCCTCCCATCCCCTCCTTTTTCTTTTAGAGGATATAAATTGGCTCGAGTTTCCGAGCTGATCCACAAATGTGCATATTCACTTTCTTCCAAACTAAAAGGTTCCTTTGAGTTTACATAGATATTTAGGGCCTGGCAAACCCAATCTTCAAAGGACCCAAATACAGGCCAGTAAAGGTGGTCTCCTCAAATCTGTTTACCACCCCAAACTTCAACACAATAATGTATCATTTTTACTTTATTCCTTCCCCGCCTAAAAGGGGAATCCTCCCAATTTTTAATCATTAATCCCAGGGTAACCTAACATCAGACGTTACCCTGCCCATGGGACCAGAAGGCTTACTCTTCTTCTGTCCCATCTTCTGGAGCGCCTTCACACACACACACACAAATCGCTTCCCCCTTTTCGTGGCCCAGTCCCTCGCGGGATGTGGGAACCGCACTACCGAGGGGTCCGCACTCGCTTCGTCCGCAATTGGACGTCTCACAACGCTACGCTCCAGGATACCCAACCCCAACCGAACGGATCACCGGCCTATACTTACTCACTCCTGAGTCTTCGTTCGGTCTTCGTGCACAAAGATTACTAGGGGTTGCCGGCTTTATTTGCTTGCTGCCGAATTTAGGGTTCGTCGGTGAAGGATTTGAATGAAAGTAGTCCTAGCGAAGGCCGCTGAAATCAGCGGGGCGCCCCCTCCGAAGGTCTTTCAATCAGATTGCCTTCATCCGAGTCACGGCACCAAATTTGTTATAAGCTCCCTCTTAATTAATTTTCAGAGAGCATTGCATTAATAATAGAAAGGAATTTATTGAGTAAGCAACAGCAAGCAAAACAGCGCTGGGCGGCCGGGGAGTCTCGGCTCCGCCAACGGCGCGCACCTTACCCCCCCCCAGGGTCCCTTTTTATATCTTGGTGATTTCAGGATTACGCAGCACATCTTGGTGTATTCTGCGACTGCGCGCACTGTTGCTAGGGGGTCGTCTCTGTCCCTCTGGTGGTCGTGAAGATGAAGGCCGTAGTCTTCCTCGGCGTTGTGGTTCAACTTCTTTCTTTATTTGGTCATGTTGGCCCAGCGTGAGACAGGAAGGCAGGGTGTTGATACACTAGTTTAACAACTTATCAGAAAATGGTTACATGAACTTTGCAGCTGTGTTTTCTGAACAAAAGAGGCTACTGAGATGCAGAAGGAGGGAAGGGGAGAGGATTCTTTTTTTGTTACATTAAGCAATGGAATTTTCATAGTGTCTAGCTAAGCATTATACAGCTCCTTACTTCAGCAGGAAACCTTCGCAACACCTGCTCCTCAAATAAAACTCTTTGTTTTATAATACAAAGGACAATGAACAAACATCTATGGTGTATGTATTACAGAAGGGACTGTGTTGAGCGTTCCAATT
Organism: Anas acuta; assembly: GCF_963932015.1. Classification (NCBI taxonomy): domain Eukaryota; kingdom Metazoa; phylum Chordata; class Aves; order Anseriformes; family Anatidae; genus Anas; species Anas acuta. The sequence goes on along the minus strand of NC_088983.1, from coordinate 48,433,979 downwards.
GCAGCTTTGCCGTCTTTGGTGCTCGAATTGGCTGTCTGTATAAAAAACCGAAAAATCATCATTGGTTGACTTTATGCTGGCTAAGGGAAGTCTGTTCAGTTTTGTTTCCCAGCTTGATTTGGAAAGCTTGTCAATATTTACTATCCCTTGTATAAACAAAAACACATCAGAAGGTAGCAGTTGAGGTATTCAGGTAGGAATGCTGGCACGTGAAGTGACCAAAAGTGATTGCATCAGTCAAAGCTGTAAATGAGCTAAAATAGCCATTAGTAAAATGGAAATGCGCTGTGATTACATCTAGTGAGTCATTTTATTCCACTTTGTACATGGGTAACCCTTTAATGTGTCTGGAAATGAGCTTTTTGCAGAGAGCAGATTTGATGTTACAGCTCTGGAGGAGTTATGGGTGGGGTTTTTACTTCTAAGTTGTATAATTCCTGTCCCCAAGCCCGCAGCTTGCTTGCTTGTTGATTTTAATGTTAGAAAAGATTCTTAGCGTAATCCATTTTGACCTTTGTAGATAACATAGGCCACAGAGTGCACTCTGTGATTCCTGCTTTTAGCATTGAAAATATAACCATCTTTAAAAGCAGTCTCTGCTATCATTCTGCATACCTTTTAAGGAAAGCTATGTGCTAACGTTTATAATAAACTCTTTTCCAAAATCATTACCACTGACTGATCTGTGCATACGTATTTCAAAAGTATGTAATACAGATTAGAAAGGACGGATTATTTTCCTCTGGATGTTGCTAGTTGAGAGTGAAAATTACTGAAGTACAGCTTTGCTTCTTACTTCATGCTGCTCTTTGGAATTATTATACAGAGGCAGAGCAATATACATTAGTCTGCTCTTAATGTGCATCTCCTTGACACAGTTTGGTATTTACTTTATTGGCTATTTTAAAGACTTTGTCCATTTTTTTCTCAGCCAAGCTTGTCGCTATTGTTCAGTATTGTTCTTATCCTTAGAGCTGCCTTCTACCTACTTGGTAGTAGGATTTTGCTTCTTACAGCTGTGTTAGAGCCCGTACTTGTGTTTATTGTGAGACTGCAGCTTTCCATGGTCTGAGGCTGTAATTACAGGTATGTCTGGTACATTGGTACCATTTAGAAATACGTGGTGCTTGGTTCAGAGCAGAAGAAGCAAGGAATGCTTGTTTGCCTGGAGGTTTAGATGCTAGCATTTAATATGCTGATCAGTGACCTCGGGTTACAACACTCATGTCATTTTTCTGATGAAAGCAGTCATGGCAATTAATGCAGTATGGTGTTCTTTAAGGCTTTCAGTCATTGTGTAGGGTTTTATAGAAATATGCATTGATATAATCCCTGTCACATTGCAGTTGCAGGCAGAATGTTTAAAGTCAGGTTAAATATTAGTGAACTTTAAGTGGCTCGTATCTTTTATTTATATATGGAAATAGCAACTATGCTGAGTAATACTTATGGCATTTAAATTTTAAATACTTTCTTGGATTTTTTTTTGATAGTATTGACATTTTACTAACAACAAGTCTTTAGAAAAGGCATAACATGCATATTTTATACATAATTACATTATTTCTCAGCAGCTAGTAACGTGATGGAGCTGTTAACAAACGCTTAAAGTTAGAATTGAGTATTTTGCTTTGAAATACCCTGAGAGAAGGACCAGTTAATTAAAGTTACCTGAGTCACTGACATCTACTAATGTATTGTTTCATTTGTTTTTCATAGCTATCTTGAAACTATGTGGAAATGGGGTAGTGGAGATGATTCTCCTTCCAAAGCTGTAAGTACTGCATTTCTTTGAAGATAATAATTTCTTAAGAACTTCTGACATACAGAACCCTTAACTGATGATCTACTAATCATATATGTTTGCTCTGTCATAAAGAAGTTGCTTAACTGGTTTCACTGTGATTCACTTTTAGGACTCTAAAAGTCAAGTTGGGTTCTTGCTCGATATTTAATCCTTGCGTAACACGACTGCTCTATTCATCTTCCTTATGCTTAACTTGCTTTAAGAGAGCATCTATAAGAATTACATAGACTTTATCCCAAGTGTGTGTTTTGTGCGTAGCATGTTAATAAAATATTTTGTTGCCACTAGGTTCAGTGACACTACTGCTAGATATTATAATGAAAATCCAGTAGATAAGGAAATCAAGTCCTGTACATTAAATATGTCAACATACAGTATAGCTATTAATTATTTTCATGGCCTTTTCTTATTCATTCAAAAGTGATGTCATCCCCTCCTCCCTTTTTTTCCTTTAAGTGAACTATTGCTGTAGTTATGTTCAAGATTATTTTAAGAAATGTCTTATTGATGGAAAGGTGAGGGATATTGCTTTTTTTTTTTTTCCCAATTCCTTAAAAAAATAAAGCTGTGTTTTAAAGTCTCAAGTAGAGTTAGGTAGATCTGCTTGAGATTGTTAAAACTTTTTTTTTTCTTTTTTCATTATTATTCCATACAGATGTTAGATGACTTTCAGAGACAGAGGGGAAAGTTGCTGTTCAAAAGAATTTATAATACGGAAATAGCTATATAAGGATTAAGAAAAGAAAGAAACTGCAAGGAATTTCTGAGATGGCAAAATACAGGGATTACTTGTTTGTGCACAAATGATCAAGTAATTGTAGTGGTCTGACTGAATCATAGTACAATGAAGAGTGTTTCTACACAGATGAAATCATATTATTACAATTATGTTGTGTGTTCTATTTTACATGGCTTTATATAAACCCTTCTGCTACTGTATCTGACAGACCAGTACAAAATAGTCTGGTACGTGTCCATGCAGTATATGTATATTTTAATATTGCATGCTAATAAGATTTGCTGAATATGTTTAAAAAAAAGGTGATGGCACAAGGATTATTGTCTGCACTATCTTGCTTGTTCAAAATACGCTTAATGTCTGCAGGCTGCAGGGTCACAAGATGCAGGAAACATGTCGGTGACAGATTTGACTGAACAGCTGACAAGTACTGAACAGCTGGTAACTCAGCTAAAGGAGCTTGTCCGAGAGAAGGATGCTGAGCTTCGAAATAAAGATAATCAGTTAAAGGTACCGTGTATGTATTTTTGTCAAAGACACAGTTTAAAAAAAACCCACATCTGTCCTGTTTATCATATGCTGTTCTTGTAGACAAGTTTAATAGTCAGTTATAACAACTTCAGGAACCCAAGGAAGCATTGGTTACAATTAGCTGTTGTTTCCTGGGCATTACAGCTTTTTGCCAATGCATCTTCATAGAATCACTTAGATTATCAGGTCCAACCGTTAACCTAGCACTGCCAAGTCTGGCACTAAACCGTATTCCTAAGCACCACATCTACACATCTTTTAAATACCTCCAGGGACAGTGTTCCAAAATTGTAACTTAATTTGGATATTGCACAGGCAGCAGTCTCTTCAGGGGAAAGATTATTTTTTTTTTGTAATTACTTTAGATTTATGTTTTTGTTTCTCTATTTTTTTTTCTTTTTTCTTTTTTAAATGGGAGACCTGAAGGATGCAGTTGTTCAGGTAGCTAATTTAAGCCCTTCATGACTCTAATGTTTGTAGGAGGAGAGGGAATCTGCTGATGCCAAACTTTCCAAAGTGAAGCTGCAAAACAAAGCCAAGGTTGCATCGTTAACCTCACAACTGGAAGAACTTAAGAAACAGTTAGCAGCAGCAGGAGGGTTAGAGGAAAAAGCAGAACAAAAAAAGGTAAGTGTCTTTACATTTGAAAGTAGACATGTTACTGTGCTGGACTTGCATATGGAACTGAAGTCCAAATGTTGAGCTGAGTCAGGTTAGGATTAAGGTAGACTTTGTAGCTGCTGTCTGTCCATCTGTGTGTTTCTATCTAATTCTTTTTATCTTTCTATAGAAATTTAGGAAATCGTACATTCCTTTCAAATTGTTTTATTAAAAAAAATCTTACTGGTTTTCATCTTATTACTGGCTCAAACTCTTAACACATGAAGATAAGCTTTTTGAGAAGAAATAGAAACAAGGCTAGCTTGTTATTTAAATATCAAAGACAATAATGGAAATATAAGAATGGCCTTGGTAGCAAAATTTAGAGTAAGAGTAGTAATTTCTCATTTAAGTTACAATTGTTTTACCATGAACAAAGATTTTTAAATTTGTTTTTAGTAATGCAGTCATGTTAGTAGAGATTTTCTTTAAAGTAGTATATTTTAATGACATACAACTTCTAATATAACTGTAGTGAGACTTCAGTATTTTTTAAAAATATGATAAAGTGGAATAAAAGCAGATCAGTCTGTTGAAGTTCCTGTGTGTCCTCAAAAACATGCAGTGGCTAATTATTTACATCTTACCAATTTTTCTAGGAAGACATAGTTTTAGCAATTGGGTTTGATTTCTTTTGTAATGGCAGGCCGTTTCTATAATCCAGTAGTTGTACCTACTGAATTCTGATTGGAAACACTGTGTTTAGGAGGAATTCAGTTAACTTCGCCCCCCGATATTTTTTTCTTTTTCCTGAGTTATATTGGTTATGCGTGCCAGATTGTGTGGGTTACAGTGGCCAGAGGAAATGAATACCCTTTTTGTACGTTTCAGTCCACCTTGCATAATTAATAATTACCATCAGTAATTTAAATATTAACATTTTTACTAGTTTGATAAAAATACTGTGCCGGCTTTGTTTAGCTTCTACTTGGAATACTTAATATATAAGAGAATGGGAATACAAACTACAAGACCACTTTATTTCACCAGTATTGTCTGAACAGGTAGAAGTAATGAAGTCAGTCTCTACTTATTTATGGAATGTGGAAATCCCTGTTTTTGCAGGCATCAAGAGATGGTGACCAGGAAAATGCTGCAGCAAATCGTGGGAAAATATTGGTGCTGAGAAGAAGAATTGAAGAACTAGAATCCCAGATCGCACAAAAAAATGAAGAGCTACAAAAGAAGGTGGTGTTTTATATGATGCTGAGTATATGTTTTTTCACATCTGTGGTGTAGGATTATATTTAAAGACTAAAGAGATATTCTGAGAAAGTTTTGGGTTGAGAAAACAGAGGTTATGTGCTACAACCTGCCTGAACAAATACAGTGAGAATTCTTTCATTGTGTTTTCAGTTAACATTGAATCCTCAAGCATGCTTTTAATAGTAGTTTGAAGATAAATAGGAAAGGAAACACTGTATGAACTGTGTGGGTTAGTTATCTTTAAGTCTTCTATTTTGAATTAAAATGTTTTGCTTCAGTTTTGCTTGTTGCAAAAATAGCTAATGACAGGAAGAAATACAAAGAATGATTTTGTGTTACAGTTTGTAACAGTGATGTATTTTGTGGACGTTATTGTTGACTGGAAGGTGGCAGGAAAGTGAGTACTGCAGAATTTCAGAGGGAAACAGGCTCAGTCATTAAATGTTAGAGTTAAAATTGAACCGAATTATAAATATGATTGTAATTTTTTCTGTACCCTAAAATAGGTACTATGGTGGTGATGCAAACTGTGCTAGAGATACAGATTACATGTAGTGTTGTCTTTTCATTTTCAGAATGCTGAATTGGAGGCCCAGCGCTGTCGGGGGACTGAAATGGATGCCATGCTGGCAGAGAAAGAAAAAAAGTTAGCTGAAAGAGATGCCTATATCATTGATTTACAGATAGCCTGTGGATCAGGTGGTACTGCCAATGAAATACTCTTGCCCAATGAAGAATTGAAGGTATATTGTCATCTCAGATATAAAACCTCCACAGAGGTTTCAAAGAATTAAACAGTTCTGATGTTGTATGGTTGATCCTTCTCTGAAGCACAAATTACCAGCAGTTATTCATGTGACTACAATTTCTTCATTGATTATTTTCATTTATTTTAATATGTATATAATTATTTACTTTAGTCAGTAATAATACTGACTAAATAATAAGAGTTTTACTGACTTTTAAATCTGATGAGAAATTTCACTCAAATTAAAACCAAACCTGAGCTTCTAGTTTAATGTTGCTTGCCTGAGGGAGGGCTGGGTGGTGGGTATTTTTTCTGGGCCCATTCTTCTAATTTTCTAATGGTTTGCATTCTAAAGAATGAGCTGTCCATTAAAGAATCTTCACTGCAAAGCATGCAGATTCTTGTTCAGAACCTTACCAAGAAGGTTGGAGACAGTGAAGAAAAATGTAGCTTGTTCCAGGAACAGATTGAGAGTCTTAAAACTGTTCAGAGCAATGAAAGAGAACGTTTCCAAGAAATGGAAGCTGCATATATAGAAAATGTAAGTAAACACTCTAGAAATATTTACATTTGTTGGTGGAAGATATGGTATCTTGACTGTAGGATTGCTATTTCAATAAATGAGAAATGCCATTCTTAATTTTTAGTGATTCTTGAGTTAAGGTCTATATGGCGATCAGATGAAGTAAGAATAATGAAGTAGTCAGTAAGTAGATGGTTTGTACAGATAATTATTGAAAATGAAATTATTGTGCCAAGAAGAATTTTAAGGATGAGGATGATGTTTGTGCACAGAGGAGATAGTATGTAGTATGACATACTATGAGTGAAGTGAGTTGTGCAGCATTGTGGTTGAAGAACCTCCAAGCCTGTCTTCCTTTTGGCACTACACCTGAAGGTGCAAAAGTGCACGCGTGCAGTGGCTAGTAGTGTTTTGGGGTTATTTAACCATTCTTAGTGTAATGTAGCTGTTTGACGGACCACTTTCATTTGTGCTGTGAGCTAACTGATGCACTTCTTAGCAGGAGAGCATTGAAATACATTGTTTTCCTCCTAACTTTGAAAAATAGCTGGTGAAGTTTGGTATACATAATGGGGAACTATTCTAGAAGTTCGAGGCTGATTAACAGGCCAAGACAAACATCTTTTTTTTTAAATAACAATTAAAAAGGAAAAAAAGAAAAAGAAACACCACTTAAAAAGAAAAAAGAATCTAGGGAGCATGTTATCTGTTCTTTGATGTTGATAGCATATCACGATAAATCTGAGATTTAACTTCCAAGGGAGTTTCAGCACAACTGTAAGGAATTTAGATTTTAACGTGATGTGCTTGATCCCTCAGAATTTGTTCTACCATGTATGAAACTATTGATCTCCATATTTCCTATATTATTTGATGCCTGAGTTTATTTTATCTGGTACTTTTGATCCTGAATATTAGCATACCTGTTCAGTAGCACAACATTGCATGTTTTGATAGAAGAAATAAAGAAAAAGACAAACAGCTGAGACTGAAAGCCATTGTGGCTAGCACAATGTGATCACTGAAATACAAATCTGAGTAGGACTTTATGTGAAAAAAAACCTGCTTATCTTTAAAAAAAAAATCTTGAATTTTAATTCAAAATATCATTAGCAAGATTCCAAAAGATACATCTAGTTCTTATAAAAGTAAGATAGCTAACAAAGATGCTGGAAGAAGAATGCAAGTTCTTGAGTATGAAGAGGTGGCTAGGTTTCAAAGCTATTTGGGCTTATTTGATTTAAACCTGCTAGAAATTATTATGAACAGTGTAATCTTTTAGAAGAAAGAAGTATCAGAATGATAGCATCTAAAAAGGTGTAGATCTGTGGTGTTAAACAAAAATCAGCATTACAGGCCTTTTCATTTAAAGTTTGTTACTGTAGAATCGAGGCAAATTTCATGCAAGTTGGAGGTTTATGCACCACTGACTTCAGTAATCAGTCAGTGATTACTGTGTTTACTGGTAAGTGGAAGCAAGAATACATTATCTTGCTGTACCTTTATTTAGACAAGCCAGTGTACTTTTAATGTACCTTTGTGGACTGGTTTCATATTTACTTTCTTTGTGTTTTCAGGTACGTGTATTTCAAAATATAATCCAGGAAAAGGAAAAGGAATTGGAAGCACAGAGAAAAAAACATGAACAGGAGCTCTTTAAATTAGTTGCTAAATCTGATGCAAGTGCTGACCTAGAACAGGTATGTTGCTTTGGAAACTCGGTTGCTTGCTTTGACTTAGATAGTTGTGGTAGTTTAGAACTGCATCTGTGATGCAGTTCAGAAGTCTGGGTGGGAAACTAAACATAATACTTATTTTTTTTCCTCTGAAAATTTTAATCCCTTTATTGATAGCTTGAGTTTTTTTTTTCCTAGCTACTGAAGGCCTTGAAGCAGAAGCTCCATGAAAAGGAAGAAGTCATGCTAGGAAGGACTCAGGTGATAGATGTGCTGCAAAAAGAACTGGATGCCAAGGACCAGCAACTGAAAGTAAGAAATAGCATATATACACTGCTCAACTCATCAGGTCAATTACAAGTTTCAAAAGCAGTTTGTATCCAAAAGATAATTCTGCATAAAATACTTAGGTAGCACTCTGGGAGGTTTTGACGTGTGCTGGTAATGCAACTGTAATTGTGTGAACAGATACTAATTCCATTTCAATTCAGGAAATAAAGAAGTAAAGCCCGTGAAATATAAAACTGTCAATTCTCCTCCATAGTTTGTCTTGGTTCGTTTTGAGAACTTGTTATATAGGGAAGACTTTCTGCTATCGAAAGACTTCAGTTTCTCTAGTGAAGAGAATGGAGTGAGCTCCAAAACTGAGGCCCTTTTTTTTTTTTTTTCAAACGAGAATGTTTTGCTAGCATTGTGCCCTTTCTTTTGAAGTATTTTTACTGATTGCAAAATGCATAGCTAATCCAGGTTCATTGTGTTTAAGCATCTAGTGTGAATTGTGATTATAGCCTTTGAGTGCTGCTACTTCAGTTCAACAATGTAGGTAAAGGACATTGCAGTCTCTCAGAAAGGCTTTTGGGAATCTGCTGAAACAACCTGCTTGGGAAGTGTCAGGTACAACATTTCAGTCATCCTATTTACAAAAAAAAAATAAAAATAAATAAATCCACATACCCAAGAAGGTCTCCTGAATTTAAATCTATTGGAAATAGTTTCAACTATGTAACCAGGTAGACACACTATCCTGCTAAGGTAGTTAAGATCCTTAGCAAAAAATGTGTGATCCAAAAGCTATTGTCCTAGCTAAATTGGTGCTTCATTTGTCCTTCCCATTTGTCATACATTGAGCCTTATGCAGGGTTCTTTTTTGTTTTGTTTTGTTTTGTTGTTTTTCCCTGGGTTAGATGCATCTTGGAGGAAGATATGCTGCAACAACAGTCAGTACCTAGTGCTAGTGCACTGAGGGGACAGAAATGCACAGCTTGAGGGTAGGGCAAAGGGTGGATTGTGACAACATGAACGTAGAGCAGTTTAAATTGTAATGGAACCTCAGCCAAAGTATTAAAATAGCAGGAAGACTTCCTTTACATAAGCCATTTAATTGCATTTTGAAAATGTTGCCTCTGCTGTCTTGCACGGCTTCTTTACATAGACAGTTTATATTTCTCGGTTTATGTATCATTAACGAAGGCTTTTGCACAACAGGGCTAAGATGAGTGAACTGCTCCATTAGAGTCATCTGTAATCTTGCTCTTGTAGTATAACTAACGTGAGAGCACTGGCAGTAGAATAAGCGCTAACAGAAGACTAGTTAGCAAAAAGAACAGCTAGGTCACAGTTTGCCAGTTTTAATGGGTGTAGGTAACAACATCTGGATGGCATTGCAGTGAGCATTCTCAGTCCTTGATACCACTGTTAGAGAGATCTTACAAATATGTATTTAATATTCTGTAGAAGCAAGCCTGGATTTTTATTCCATTTTCAGCTATGGGAGAAGTAACATGTAGTTTTCACTCAAATAGCAATGCGATTTTGCTCAAGTTCCTATGTAAGCCTTGGAAAATCAGAGCTGAGTTTTTTGTACTAAAGCCAGGTGACCAACAGTAGCTCTGATTTCTGGTTATAATGTGTGGAAAAGTATGTAAGAATACAAATGCAGTATTTGACAGTCATACTAAAAATACATTTTATTAAAATAAAAAAAAAGTTCATTTTTTTAATAGGAGATAAATGAAAACCTGAAACGTCTTCAGTCTGAAAAAGAAAACCTTCAGTCTAAACTGGATGCAGAGAGACATGTCTTGAGAGCCCAGATAAAAGACATGATGGAGAAACACGTGCTTGAAATGACAAAAGTGAGGGAGAAGCATGATGCTGAACTGCATGAAATTCAAGAGAAACATGAAACTGAGCTGCAAGAAAAAGATCAGGCCCTGGTTCAGCTTAAGAAACAAGTGGAAGAATTAACTGTTGGTGGGCAGACAAAAGATGTTAGAGATCTGGAGTCTACAACTAAAGAGAAGATGGAAGAATTGGAAGGTATCCTATATAAACAGTTGTTACATATGAAAGGTTACTTTAGGCCATATCTTTATATATTTTATATATATTATATAATAAAGGTTATTTTAGGCCATACCTTTATATGATTTCATACCTGTTGCAAGTAGAACTTCATAAAATTCAATGGAAGAGTTATCAGCACAGTAATTAAAAAGTATCTGTGCTCAAATACTATAATAATGAGGGTTATGGGAATATCAAGATGATGATGTATGCTGTAACTTTCTCACCACGTTTCTTACTGCTAGTGTTTTTCTTCTTTGCATGCAGTTGTCTTCTATAAGTGTTACTGTCAGTTGCTAAAGGGATTAAATATAGATCTTGTAATGATAATCCTTCCGGGGTTTAAAATATTTATGTCTTGTTCCTTAGTACAACTGAAATTGAAAACAGAAGAGGCCACCAAATCTGAAGCTAAGTTTCTGAAAATGAAGGCTTGGTCCAAATCAAGAATCAAACAGCTGGAGGATGAACTGAAAAATGTGTGTATAACATTGTTTGACATTACAAACCTGTTTTTAAAGCTACTATGCTTGGAGATCTGACTGAGAAAAGTAAAGTGTGGGGTAAATAAAATATTAAAAGAATTTATTCAAAGTGCCTTTATATATAAAAATCGAATAAACATTAAATGTTGACACAGGAGGAAGTTCCAACAAAAAAAAGCACAAATTAGTGTTACTAGCATTCAGGAGTACAGTTGCCCCGAAACAGCTGGTGTATTGCACTTCCAAATAGTAGAAAAACAGCTACTCCAAATCTTACTAAAAATCAGAAATAAGTGGCATTTACTTTACTATGTTGTTAGTGTTTTGGTGCATTTGAAAAACTTACAAAAAGCTACTTTTTCTTTTAGTTTTCATCAAAGAATAATGATGTATCTGCCTTGAACAATCGTGTGTCAGAATTAGAAGCTGAAAAGGAAGAACTGCAGTCAAAACTTCAATCATTACATGAAATCAGAACTCAAAATGGTAAAAACAAACAAAAACCTACCCTGCTTGCAAAAAAAGAACCAAAAACCCATCTCTTTTATTTTTCTATTGCAGATGGTTCCAAATTAAAGAGACAAAGATAAATAGTCTTTCTTGTTTTAAATTTTCGTGGTTTTTTTTTTTTTAAAAAACAAAAAACATACTTGGAAATACCTTCATGCAACTTTTAGCAATAGCATACAGTTCTTAAGTCAGAGGTACAAGTCATCTTTTCCTTCTCTAAATCTACTTGTGCATAACAGTTCAGCCCTTGCTCTGTTTAGGTTTGGTAGAATATACCTAAACTTTTCCAGCAAGTGGAAAAGGTATCTTCTTAAGATAAAAAACGAGGACAAGATATTTGGAAAAATCTAATAGAGTATATATACAATGAACTTCCGAGAGCAGTGAGAATTATAAGAATAATCTCAAATATTTTTTTCTTGTGTGAGAATTTGAGGGATTTTTTTTTGCGTAAAACCTCAGATAGGCAATTATATTTAAAATAGAGTTCTATGAGAGATTTTTCTGTTTCACCTTGTAGTTTTTCTGACATCCTTTTAGTAAATGGAAAATGGTAGAATTTTCACTTCACTAGTCTATATTGTTAGCATGTTAGGTTTAAAACAGTCATCTCTATTTAACAACCAAGAAGTCAGTTTTGTGGGTAGGTGGACAACACAGACAAATACAGGTCTTCTAACTGAAATGAATTATCTGAATTTTCATTTTGAATCTTGTAAATTTTTGTTGATCTTCTATCAGTTTTGTGTCCTAATGAACCCAATTTATTATACTTTTGTAGAAGAATTGCTGACTAAGCTGGAAGTCTATGAAGAGCAGCAAAGGAAGTTGCAAGCTGATCTTGACCAAGTTACAAAGAGGGCAGCTTCACAGGTTAACTTTAAAATTGATTTGTATGAGTTGCTGATTAGCTCAAACAGTGCTTTAGAAAGCGTGCTAGCTGGGTCTTCTTGCTGAAAATTAATTTAGTGATTTGTGAAATTGAGGTGTCAGTAGTTGTTAAAATGGGTAACAGACTGAAAGGTTTGAATTAATTAAAGATTGTTTCCTCCTTATTTTTTCACATACTCTAATTTATATATTTCCAAACTGTTTACTGTCTACTTAGTTATATTTAACATGGGTTATCAAAGTGACTTTTTATTATTTTGTGTAAGGTCTGAATAGCTTTTAGAAGGAAATAAGAGCTGAAATCTTAACAAACATACAGGTTGAGATGACAAAGTGAGAAGAACCATAAAGCTATACTAAAAGACTTCTAGGTGAATTAACACTATGCATTAATCTTAGTACATGTTAAATAATTTTATGCAGACCTAGCAGTAGAGACAGTTTGAAAGGGGTTAATACGTGTTGCTAAAAGTATTTTTGAACTTTCGTGGAGTTTTTTTTTTTTTTTGGTAAATTTATAAAATAGTTTTTATTTTGATGGGAAGGCAAAAACATTCTTACTTATTCTACTCATGGATAAAAGTAATAGAGATTTGTTATCCTAAAGAAAGAAAAAAAGAAAGAAAATTGTTGTACTTTAAAACATTTCTAAGATGAAAATCTGCAAGAAAAATAATTTGTTTAAAAAGCCATTTTTTGTTTAAAAATATTTTAGCTTGAAAGTGCAACCAGCAGTAGCAGTTTTAATACTTTGCTAGGTGGTAAGGCTAGCTTTTTACACAGTCCATGATAATTATCTTTGTTTTCATATTTTTTATGTATGTTGAGTGTTAAATTACAGTGGATTGCTTTCTCTGTGAATGATTTGCCAAACTAAAAAGTCATTTACGTTTGCAGTAGGATTTGGTAAATACATTTTCATGCCCAGTTTCTCTTGTTAGGCCAGTGAATCAGGTAGTGTGGATGAACTGCAGAGTCACCTCTTGGAATGGCAAGAAAATGTACCAGAATCAGAGGAGTCCCGTGATCAAGTCAGAGAAGAGAAGTCTGCTATGGCCTTGAGAATGGCTCAGATTGAGGAGGAGAGAGAAGGTAAGATGTTCTACTCACGATTAAATTATTTTATATATATATATATATATATGTAGGATGCACACACACATCTCATGTATGTCTGCTGCACTTCAGACTGAATTGATAGTGTTCTACCATGACAAATTTCTGTAGTAATAAGATATAAATCGATTATATAAATTATGATTATATAATTACGATTTAGCTAGTAAAATTGCTTAAATTTGCAATTTTTGCTTTTTCTTATTTCCTTGATTCTTCTTTCATAAATTCATTTTTTGTATTATTTTTATGAGTAGATGTACTTTTTGTGTTTGCCATCTGAGTTGCTGCTCTGTAAGACTGCTTGAACTTGCTTCAAAAGGTTACCGTCCACACATGAATGACCAGTGATTAAAATAAGTTCACCATTGAAATATTAAAGCTGCCTGCTGTGAACAGGTAGTGAAGGTGTGGGGAACTGTAACGTTGCTTTGAATTTTGTGATGTAGGGTGGTGCTGTAGTAAAATGTACCTAAGACAAATTTTCTCATTACATATCATTTGAATATAACCAGTTGAATAACAGTAACTGGTAATGGTTTAGGGCTTGTTAGAAATGTTAAATTACCTACAAAAAATAACATTTCAAGTCATCTTAGGTTTTGTAATTTTCTAAATTAGTAATAAAACAGTTGATGATAAAGTGAAGCAGCTTCTTTTAAAACTTTAAAAGTCTGGGTAAACTTCAGATAGTTTTTGCTGCTTGTTTTCCAAGTCATTTAGTATTTCATTATAATTTTTGTCCCGTTAGTTAACAGTGTGGCAATTAATGGCACATTTTAATGTGCACAACCTACTGTCATAATTAATCCAGTTAGGTAATTTGAATCTTCTCTTTTTAATCTGCCATTTTCCATCTCCAAGATTAATTTGAAGGTTCAGTACATAAGCATAGAAATGTTTTAAGGATCACGTCTCATCTTTTTGAGGGGTTTACCATGTAATGCTTTGAACTGAAAGAGAATAATATTCCCTTCATTAAAACTACCTGTTACCTCATCTGTGGTTACTACAGATCCATGTGCAATATTAATAACAGTTGTAGAATTTCATCTGCGTCAGTCCTTGTTTAATTTTGCATTTTTCCCCTTGGGATAAGCATGACCTTTCTGTTTCTTTTTTTTTTTCTCCTGCCGTTACACCTGATGAGCCCTCAGCGTCCCTTCCCCCTCCACTCCTACCACCCTACACTGCGATTTGGTCAGCCAGTGAGAACATAGTTTCCCATCAGTTTTGTGCATGCAGGTTCCTGCAGCAATGGCAACTTGTAATATACTGTTGCTGATTTCTTCTGTTGATGCTTCTTTTGAGGAAATTGCCAACAGTACCTTATAAGATTTGCCATTGATGGTTTCTGGTTTTTAGCAGTACATGTAACAAATGCTGTCTTTTAACTTGATTTTTTCCCCTCTTGCAAAGCCTATTTATTCATTTATATTAACCAAATCTCTCTATTTTCCTTTGTAGTAATAGCTGACTCCATATTTACTCTGTAACCTTTTCTAGAGAAAAAATTCTTGGCTTGTTGCAATTGATTGTTACTAAGTAAGAATCAATTAATTTAGACACTCTTAATAGTACTCAAAATTCAGTAGTGTTTTTTAAAAAACAATTATATTCCCTCCCGTAAGTTGTAAAACTTTATTTGCATTAATACTAGTTATGGATATTTTAAGCAACCTAGAAACCACTACTCATTCCATCATAATCTATGGCAATTTGCCAAATAAAGCAATTGTCTGTTTTGAAATGAATGTGTGGAGAGCTACACAATCCTAGGGGATGACAGTGTTGACTGGTGCGTATAGATTCTGGCTTATTTCCTTTGAAAACCACTAATTATTGGGACATTTGATATGTGAATAGTAACACAAGAAAACGTAGGCACATTGTTAGTTAATTTGAATGCACTGTGTATCATAAAAAGTGTGTTCTGGAGAGTTTTTCAGTTTTTACATTAGGTATAATGTTTTTACATTAGATATAATGTAAAATGAAATGAAACACTCCCTAAACAACTGAAAAAGTTATAAAATATATTTATTCACTGATGTTAAAGCAATGCTGAATTTAACTGAAAATGATTTAACACTTGCCTGAGGGTTCTAAATCATTCTAAAGCTCTGATTTCTATACTGTCATTTTTCATGTGACAATGGTGATTTCATTCTTTCTTTCCTTATCAAAACCCAAAATAGTTGGTTTCCTAAAGAACAGTGTATTATTCATTCTGATTATGCTTAGAAACAAGCTACCTCAATTTCAACTTCAAGAAATTTAAATCTGTTTTCTCAAAGAAGGGGTCATTCTTATCTGGAATAATACCTGCTCTTTGAATTGTTTCACTGACCACAATGATATTTTTTGTAAACAAAGGTTTAAGGTGATCAGAATTTGGCATTTATTTTTATGGTTTTGAAGAAACATGTATAATGATTAAAAAAAAAACAAAACCAACAAACAGAGTCCATCCTTGAAGTTAAACAAAGGTTTGCAAAGTGAGTGCTGATAAAGTGACAGCGAAAGAAACCAAAATGTAATTAAAACCAAAAGCACAATCCAATTCAGCAGTCCTACTTAAAAGGGTCCTTAAAGTTTTCAACTTCTTTGCTTTAATCTTTTCTGACAGTTAAGTATGTCATTTTGAAATATTTCAGGAAGAACTTTGCTCCCATCTAATAGGTGTTACAGGGGTGTGCTTTAATGAAATTTGTGGTGTAAGTCGTCCTTGTACAACTCAGATGAAAGCTGAGCATTCCCAGTAGGGCTGAATCTACTAATAGTTTCTGGGTTTTACTTTGATGATGCATAGATAAAAGTTGTTTGAATTTTGCATGTTGCGAGAACAACTGGATTGATATGGCTAAATCAAAAGCCAAATTTGTGATTTTCTAATTTTCAGTTAAAATATGGAGCCACCTTTACTTTCATTTCTTTTCACTGGCTGTTCTGCTTTGTGTGCTTTGCATGAAACACCTGTTTCCTAATCTGTCTCCACAAATGTGTTTTGTCATATCACAAAACAGATGGGAATGTACTTAAAATGAAAAAGCATTTCTAACAACGAACCATACCTAAGCTTTCATATTCTGAGCTCACTCAGTGTGTTTATTTACAAATGATTCTGTATTTGTCTTTAAAAGAATGATATTAATGTATGATAAAATGGTTTGATGCCAGTTGCAGTGTAACACGTGCTTGTGACTTCCTTAAATTCTGGCTTTGTAGCTTTTACTAAAATTGAAGTTGAAATGGACATGTGTCATTTCCATAAAAATGAATGTCATTGTTCACATTACACAAACTACAGCTGTCTCAGCTGATGCCGTTATCATACAAATTAAGTGTCTTTAACCTGGTAATTTGAAAGGCCATATAATTTGGCATTTTAATTGGTTGGCTTTTTTTTTTTTTTTGGTATCAGCATAACGTCACCCTTTCCAGTCTCCTGTATAAAGACTTACTGAAGAAGTAAAGTTAGGCTTCAGTTTGCTTCTTATTAGTGAGATATGCAGACTTTATTCTTGTGTTCTACATAGTAATGTTGGAGGGAAATCACAAGGTGAATGCTATGGATTGCTTCTTTAATCTTATTCCTGTCAGTCATTCATAGGGACTTCAGCTTGTCCCTGGTCTCTTTTCATGTAGTAGTGTCTGATATAAATGTAATTGCTTTCCTGTGGCACAAAACTGATTGAGGATGACTGGTTCTTTCCTGGCTGCTCTGATCCAGCCATAGTCTCAGGGCAACAGGAGCTGGAGGAGGAACTGACCACAGCTCAAGGAATGGGCAGGCTGCAGCAGGCAAGAAGAAAAAGCAATCAGACCAGCAGGAAGGTTCAGGTGGGTTAAAATCTACGTGTCTATTTTTACCTGTATATTACTAAAAACATGGAAAGTACTATTACTTATATGATGCTTTACTCTTGTATATGTTAAGGACTTATGAACTTAGAATAGTTATGTAACTGAAGACTAGACAGATCTGGTGGTAAATTACATGTTTGTGTATGTAGCCAGAAGATGAGGAGCAATTCTCATGGCATCGCACCTCTCTGTTCCTTGAGTCTACTTAATTTTACATTGAAAAATAAGGAGCATCTCTCTGGAGTAATTCATGTGCTTGAAGCTAGGTATATGCTTAATATGTTGAGGCCATCTTTGTGTTAGATACGATCTTTATGAATTTCTTTGTCAGTGGAGCTTTATTAAATGGTTTGTCTGTCTGTTCATTCAGGCATACTTTTAGGTAGTTGGTGCTGTTGCTTGCAAGAACAAAATCTTTACCTTTTCTAAGCAGAATTAGGATGTCATTGTTTCAATAACATGCTGTTGGAAGTATAATTTTATGTTTAGTTAATTCCAATAATTTACCATGAGTTTCAGAGGACCCTATTAACTGTAGAAATCAGGGGACCAATTAAGGTATCCAAGCATAATTATGTTGGCCTTTCAGATGCCTGAGGGTGTCTTCAGAGGCCTGGCAGATACTGTACAAAACCTGTGGGGGACTCTGCTTCTCTGGAAATAGTAATTAGAAGCTGGACAGGTGTCCGTGGTGATCACATACACTTTGATTTATGCACCTGAATCACTTGCAGGGTTTTAGGACTTTTAACTGAAACTTCACTTCTTATAACAGTGCATATACATGTATTACCCTCGCTGCTTTACTTCTTTTAATTAAACTTCACCTTTATGTTTTGTGCATAGGAAGAGTACAGCTTTGATGGAAAACAGTGTTTTCAAGAAGCGTTGAATGTCACCTTGGATAGCACTGATTCAGCTGAAGGAGAAAATATGGGAGGTTGGTGGCCAGAGTACACTTCACCTAATGCAGGTGTGATAGAGACTAGACAGTTTATTAAAGCATGCACAGCATCTGTATTTTGTGTCTATTTTTGTTTTCAAATTCAACTAACAACCCATTTGTGGTGTATTCTAATCTTTGTTGAATTTTTTTGGCTTGCATTTTCTTCTGTTTCATTTTAAAGCATGTGCGTGCTGGATGAACTGCCTAGTTTTGGTTCAGAAGTAGAATATGAGTATGATTAAACGCTGGAATTTGTTGATCTGTGGTGCCCATGAAATATTCTATGTGGCAAGATGGTGTATTTTTAAGTTAAGAGTCTTGTTCCTGTGAGTGTGTTTCCAATCTATACAGCTGTTATGTTTGCAAAGCAGAATTGTATTCCACTGCTGCGTGCTTTTGCTTTAAAAATCAAATGGCTATTTTTTAGTGTAGATGTTTGTATATCTGTGGTAAAAGCTGCAAGTACATGTTATTGATAAAATGGAATAGATTTACTTGCAAGTTTTGATACAGACCAATTTACTTGTTTATTAAGATTGCTTAAGCTCTGATCCTGCAAGTACATTAACTGATGATTAAAGTAACATCAGTCACAGTATTAATTGAGCCACAATACTGATGAGAATATTTCTGCCAGGTTCTCTGAGTTCTTGAGCTATGCAACTTGATTTTATTTTTTGAATAATTAAGAGTACTTTTTTTATTTAGTTTTTAGACGTGCAAGGCTTCAAGCATTTCCACTGGAAATGGTTGAGATCTGATTGTGCCCCACAGTGGTGAGAATTGTGAATATGAAGGTGAACGTTTCTAGACTTCAGGAATTTTTTGTTGACCTTTCTTGAAATAATTTTTCCTCTTTGACTTAAGTAGGTTTACGGAGTGTAGTTGAAGAGTTGGAACTGGAAAGAAATCAACTACAGGAACAAATTCTGTTTCTAGAAGAGCGTTGTCAGGATTTGGAAGATAGATTGCAGCTTCAAGGTAGAATGGAGGCTCTTCAGGTAAGCTTTTGTATTCGTGTAAAAACTGTTGTTCTTAGGGGAATCATTTAGTTCTGTTTATATTACAATCATAGCCTACAATAAGACAAAAATGTCCGTTTGCAGCTAGCAAAAATTTCCAAAGCCTATTTTTTAGTTTATATTTATCTTGACAGAGTGTCTCTGCATGCTATATTATACTCTGAAGTTTAAGCCTGTTACTTCTATTCAGCAAAAGTAGAAGTCACCACAAAAAGAAACTTGTTTGGAAGAAAGCTTTGTTATTTGTTGTAGAAACATAGTAAAAGGCGTTATTATTTTCATTGTTCTCTGTAGGGAGCCTGTGTCAGAAGGTCAAGAATTAAATTTTGTTACTGATGTCATAAGTCTCTCTCTTCTTAAATCCCTCAAGCTTCATATAATTCACAGATTATATCTCACCTATATAATTTTACATATATAGTATTTATAATAAATATAAAATATTTTTAACTATTTATATTATAAAAATAATGAATGAAGGCCCACAAAGGAACAGTAACAAATCCTTTTATCAGATTTTTTTTTTTTTAATATTGCCTGGTAAGTTACTATTCTTGATACTTTCTAACCCTAGTTATCACAAAATGAGACAAATGGTCTCTTACTAAAACTCAGGCTTGTAGCATTCCTTATACTTCTTTAAGTTGCATCTATATATGTAAAAGAGTTTAATATTTTAAGATGCAAGACAACCTTATATTAATTCATACATGGGAATCTTGTAACAAAAACTTTCAATACAGGTAACGTTTGGTGTAGAGGAAGAAGGGCAGCTATTGAGGGCGGTACAGGTGTGTTCTGCCTCCTTCAGAATGCTAGCTTATTTTCATTAGAGGTGACAAGTTTGCCATGTTTGTCCTATTTGCTGTTGGTTCTGGATATGTGTTCTACTTTTGTTTTTTGGTTGCTTTTAGATTTTTTTGTGGATTTGTTCTTGAATTGGTGCAGTGTATCTGTCTAGAATAGGAGATCAACTGTGTGAATGAAGCTTGCTTTCTTTTTCTTCACAGTTCCTCGTATGCTAATCTGTATCTTACAGATTTTTTGCATTCCTTCAGCCTGAAAAAATATGCCAAATAATTGGAAATTTAGTATTGTTCTCAAACCAATGAGGAAAGTATTTTTTTCAGAGCAGTAGGATAAGTTAAGATAAGTAAGCTGCCTTAACACAGTGTGTGTGTGTGTGTGTGTTTTGGTTTGCATATGAAGCAATGATCCTTGAGTTCATGCATCACTGAAGGCGGTATTTCTGGAAGGTGGGTTGCATCTACCTGAACTCGTGTCATTAGTGTTGTATTTTGCACTGATATACGCTCTCAGTCTCTCATATAAGCTAACAGTCTCTCTTACTGTGTAGGACATAAATCTCCTAATGACTCAGATTTTCAGGAATCTAGTTCTCTTACACTATTCTGGACATTTGTACACAATAATCCTCTTGATTATTGTTTTGTTGCAGAATGAGAATGAACGTTTGCAAGCTCAACTCACCCAATTACGCAACCAACAAATTCGAGATGCTGAAAAGCATCAAATGCTGATCTCTGGCTTGAATGAGCAGCTAAAAGGGTAAAATAAAAATTCTTTATAGCTCCATACAGGATTAGTGTTCTTTGCTGTAAGATTAAACTTCTAACGGGCAAGAATTATATTCTGTTAAAACGTGAAATTGAGTTACTTAATTCTTGCTTCTCTTTACAGTCATGATGTTTTTGGACTTGGTAGTTTAAATGGAAAGTGTAGAAATGATTATTATTTTAGGAACCTAGTTTTGGGGGGTTAATAAACCTTTAGAAAGCTTAAAGAAAACTTTCTTTTCAAAATGGAATTTGATTATCAAAGGTCTGTGTATGTATTTTCTTAGATTAAGTGACAGAAATAGCTTCCTTGAAACTTCACTTGGAGAAAAAGAACAGAAGCTGCTAAACATGACAGAAAAACTAGAACAAATTGAAACTTTGACAAAACTGCTTCAAGAAAAGGATCTGCTGAGCAAAGAGCTTGGTGAAAAGTTTGTGCATACTGAACAAAAGGTAAGTTAAAGTTATTAAATACTATTTACTTTAGTAGAACTGGTGAGCATTTGTCATAACTTTTAATTTGCATCCCAGAAACAATATTGCTGTTTTCCTACCCAAAGACTTTGGTTGTCTTGTTTCAGTTTTGTTCACATCATGTAATTACTTTGTGTAAAGCTGGGTATAAGGACTTCTTAGACCCAGCCCAGAGCTTTACATGAAAGTGTTGCTGTTTTATTGGGGTCATATGTTGTCTGTGTTAGTTTCAATGTATACAGTCCACTTAGGCTTAGTAGTATAACTCTAGTGTCATGTTATTAGTACAATTCTATATGCTTCTATGATGTTGATTTCTATTTTTAATACTAAGCTGAATGAAGTCTTAAAGAAATGCAACGTGTATGAAGTGGAGAACACTGAGCAGAAAACAATCATCAGTGATCTAACAGAAAAAGTTGCTACACTGAAGGAAAAGGTAACTCATTAAAATGATGAAATTTTCTGTTAATTTGACATGGTCCATTTAGATGTCAGCAAAATAAAAAAAAAGCATTAGTTGCTTCAAATTTCACACACTGACCTTCCTGTATGCTTAAACAATCTAAAATATAACATCGTGATCTTGTGACTGTACAGTTGGGTAGGTAATTAGATTAAGGGTCAAGTGTGAGAGATGGATTAGTTTAAGCAATAGGTCTGCATATGGAGTGTGTCTTCCATTTGCCTTCAAACATATGCTTGAAGTATTATTGTAACACTCTTTTCTTAATATTTAGACTTTGAAACAAGACGGCATGGTGGAATCGATGCAGCTAGATCTGGAGCAGACAAATGAAGAGCTTGACAAACTGAATACAAGCCATTTAGAGGAAAGATCTCAACTAATTCAAGATCTCCAGAAACGCGAAAGAGAAATTGATAATCTTAAAGAATCACTGGCAGAAAAAGAGAGGGAAATATCCGCCTTATCTTTGAATATGACAGAATATTCTGAACAGGTTGTTATCCTGAAGCAGCAAGTGCAGTGCAAAGAGGAAGAAATAAGAGGGATGGAAGAAGCTTTATCAAAGGCTGAAAGGGAAGCTCATTTACTGAAAGAAGTACAAACAGCTGATGTCAGAGATGCAAGTGTGAAGATATCTGTCCTTTCTGAGCAGAGTAATACAATGAGACTAGAGCTAGAAAGAGTTAGAGTTGAGAATGAAGCTAAAACCAAAGAAAATGAGGAATTAATAAGACAAATCAGTGAGAACAGCATTACAATTAAGGATCTTCGTTCAGAGATCAACGCCAGCAACGTTACATATCATAACAACCTTATGGAGTGTGAGTCACAAATTACTTTACTGAAAGAACAAATTAGCAAATCATCTGAAAAGCTACAAGAAACTGAGAATAAACAAAGAAAAGAAACTGAATATTTGAAATCTCAGATTGAGGAAAGCAACACACTAAAAGAAAAATGGAACAGTTTGCTTAAAGAGAAAGAGAATAAAGAACAGACGCTTGAAAACGAGTTAAAATCAATTAAAGATTTATACAACAAACTAGTTTTGGAAGATGCTAAAAAAGATGAAGAGTTAGCTCAGTTGTGTCAGAAGCTTACAGAACATACTGAACATCAGGAAACAATTAAAAAAGAATTACAAGAGAAACAAGAGATCATTATTTCATTAGATAAGAAGCTTGGATTTTTGGAGCAACAAAATGAAGAGACTAAACTTAAATTAACTGGAGATCTGAAAGCCAAAGAGACATGTTGCAAAGAGCTTAATAACCAATTAAGTGAAATACATAAACAAATTAACAAGATGGAAATAGAGACACAAGAGAAAGCTTCAGCTAATAAGCAATTGCAGGCAGATCTTGAGGGGAAAGAAGAAGAACTGGCAGAGCAAATAAAAGCAAATGAACAACTGAAAAAAAGTATAGATCTAGTGGAAAAAGAGAAGCAACAGTTAATCAGTGAAAATGAGAATTTGTCCAAACTCCTGGATGTAAAAGAGTGTGAATTGTTAAAGAAAATCCAGGCTGTGGCAGAAATAGAGAACAAGTTATCTGTTAGCACTGCCGAGTACCAAAAAACTGTTTCTGTGCTAAATTGTGATAAAAACACTCTGGCAAAAGAGATTGAACAACTTTCAGTACTTGCAGAGCAAAAAGAAAATTCAGTTGCAGAACAGCTGCAGAAGAAAACAAAGGAATGTAATGTATTAGCTGATCAATTGTTTGAAAGCAAGGAACAGGCACAACAGTTGCATGAACAAATGCAATCACTTCTCATTCAACTGAAGGATGCCAAAGACAATGAGATAAAGAAAGAAGAAATGATAAATAGTAAGTTATCTGAATGCGGTACCCTAATCCAAGAGCTCAGCCATAGTAAGGAAAAGAATTTA
Organism: Anas acuta; assembly: GCF_963932015.1. Lineage (NCBI taxonomy): Eukaryota > Metazoa > Chordata > Aves > Anseriformes > Anatidae > Anas > Anas acuta. Next base: position 48,410,489 of record NC_088983.1, on the reverse strand, counting down.
CTACTGCAGGAACAAGTTCAAAGCTTAACTTTGGATATTGAAGCTAAGAGCAGGTGTCTAGAAGAAAAAATCCTTCAAAATGATTCATTACATAAGGAAATGGAAGACAGTAAATTTTATGTTGTGGAGTTGCAGGATGAGATTAAAAATCTTAAGGAAGAAAAAACAAAGTTATCTCAGTGGGTAGAGGAAAGAAACCTGACTGTAAAAAGTCAGGGTTCAGAACTCGAGAAACTTCATAAGCAAGTTTCAGACAAAATTGAAGAAAGCAGAGCGTTAAATAATCAGCTACAGCTATTAAGCAAAGAAGTGTCTGCGCTTAAGAATGAAAAGGAGGACCTTTCAAACTTACTGAGCGAGAAGTCACGTGAATTTGAAGTTCTTCAGTCACAGTTGGTGCAGCAGCAGTCTGAAGTTACTTCAGCAAGGCAACAAGCACACACAGCAGCTCTAGAAAATGAAAAATTGAAAGTAGACATTGAAACAGTAAATGCTATGGCAATGAAAAAGTCAGATGAAGTAGCTGCTTTAACTTCACACTTGTCCCAACAAAGTCATAATATTTTGGCTCTGAAGGACCAAATTGATGGCCTAGTGATTGAGAAAGAAGACTTAAGAACTGTCTTAGAAGAAAAAGAAACTCTAATTTCTGAAAAAGATGTTTTGATACAGCAAATGAAAGATAGTAAAATGGCAGGAGAAGGGCAATATTTGCAAATTGTTTCAGATCTGCAAAACCAAATACAAACCCTAGGTTTTGAAACCAGTCAGCTTAGGCAAGCAATGCAGGAAAAAGAAAATGAATGTAAGAGACAAGCCCAAGAATTAAAGTTATTAAAAGATAAATCTGAAGAGTCTGATGTACTTAGGGTTCAACTGTCTGAGAATATGGAGGTTATTTCTGACCTTCAATATCAGCTTAGAAATGTGACAGAAAAAACAGCACAGTTAAATGATTCAATTACACAGAAGGATGAATCTTTAAAACAAAAGTCAGATGAGTATGTCAGTTTAAAAGCACATCTTTCTGATGTACAGGAATCATCTGTTTTGCAGCAGAAGCAGTTAGAGCTTTTAACCTCAGAAGCAGAACAATTAAAAGCACTTGTTTCAGAAAAAGATTCAACTGTCAATAGTATGTCATTGTTTAGTGAGAGTTTAAAGATGCAAATTCAAGAAAAAGAGAATGAATGTGAGGTATTAAAGAAACAGGTGGTGGAGCTGGAGGATGTGAAATTGAATTTACAAAAAGAGTTACAACATCAGAAGAACGTAATAATTGAGATGGACCGTTCATTGTTAGAAAAGGAATCATCTCTTGTAGAAAATGAAAGTCTCCTCAAAACTCTGAAGGAGAAAGCAAAGAAAGATGAAGAGAATATAAATTTAATTTCCCAACTCACAAGTCAGGTACACGACCTAACACAAGAACTACAAAAATCTAAAGAACTAGTCCATGAGAAAGAGAATGCTTTGGTTTCTCTTCAGGAAAAAATTGAAGCACAGTATGAACTAAAAACTGAGTTCAATGCAGCTCTTAATAAAAAAGAAGAAGTTATTGCTGGACTGCTTAATTCTGTGAAGGAGAAAGATACAAGTATACAGTTGGCAGATAGCAACATTAATATTCTTTCTAGCGAGATTGCGGTTCTCAGAGAAGAATTAGAGAAAAGTGATGCAGCCATGAAAAATCTTACTAAGGAATTTCAGGAAAAAAATGAAGACTTTAATAATAATCAGAAAAAAATCAATTCTTTGACAGTTGAGCTTGAGACTGTAAAAAATGAATACCAAAAAGCACTAGACCAAATAAGTACATGGGAACAAGATTTACAGCAAAAAGAATTGGCTGTGGAGTCCCTGCGTGTGACGTGCAGTGAACAGGCAGATAACATAGAATGTTTAAAGTTAGAGCTGACGAATGTAAATTCCAAGTCATCTCAAGACAGCCACGACAATGCGCTTTTAATAGGTAATCTGCAAAGCCAGGTAGAATCTTTACAGAAAGAAAAAAATACGTTACAAGAAGATGCTGATAAACTGATGGCTGAAAACACACAGCTTACTGCATCTCAAAATCATTTGCAAAAGAAATTGGAAGAGCTTCAAGAAATTAATGAAAAACTAGAAACCAGTGAGAATTATTCAAGAATGCAGATAGATGCTGTCAAACTGCAGATGAAGACTGAAAAAGAGAAGTTACAGATGCAGGTTAGTGCGAAGGGTGAAGAACTTTCTAAGTTAGAACTTAAATTTAAAACTCTAGAACAAAATCTACTTGAGTCAGAAAACAAATGGGTGACAGAACTCGATAGGGCAACTTTACAAAATAAAAATCTTACTGAGCATTTGAGCAGCTTAGAAAGTGAAATGAAATCAAAGGATAACAAAATCCAGTCTTTACAGCAAGAGCTGGATCTTTCCAAAGAGGAATTAACTCAAACCCTATCTCCATTACTTAATAGTAAGCTTTTGTATAAAGAAGAGAATGCACAGACTTCAGATTCCCAACTGCAGCTAACTGATAGTAAAATTCAGTTGGAAAAATTCTCCACTCTGATAACTACTATTTTGAGCAAAGAAGCAGAAGGAGAACAATTGCAACTGATTCTTTTAGAAAAACAGAAGGAAATAGATATCATAAAAGATGAATTAAAAAGCATGCGATTACTTGAGAAAGAGAAGGAGTTGCTGCAGAGTGATATTGAAAAGATGAAGGGCACCTATGAATCTGAAATTGAATGCCTATCACAAGAAATGGTCACTGTCAAGGAAACATTATGTAAGCAACAGTCTCTTTTGAAAGAAAGAGAGGAATCATTTGCAGAAATGAACAAGCAGGTTGAATTTCTTCAGGACAAAATAAATAAATCAGAAGAAATAGTAAGAACCAGTCAAGAAAAATTGCATGTTGAAGGTAAAAAAGTAGCAAGTTTTCTTGAAGAAATGGGAAGAAAAGACCAACTTATAGAAAACTTAACTTCACAGGTAAATCAGCAAAAGGATTTAATTTCTGGTCTAAGCCAGCAGCTGAAAGAAAAGGACTGCTCTGTTGCCCAGGTCATGGAATCATTGTCAAATGAAATGCTGAATTTTTCAGAAGAGAGGAATACATTAAATCGCAAGCTGCAGGATCTGGAAGCTGTTCATAATAGTTCTGTAGAAGAACTAAATAGAGTACTGCAGGAACTTGGGGATTGTAAGAGAGAACTGGAATGTAGTCAGGTTATGTTAAGCGATACAGAAGCTGTTGTTAAAGATTTAATGAAAGAAAAAGGGGAGATGCAGTTTAATCTTGAGAAACTTGGCAAGGAAAAAGAGAATCTGAAAAAGAAACTTCAAGCAGCACTGATAGTAAGAAGGGATCTAATGCAAAAAGTTGGAAAACTAGAAAAGAGTGGACAGGAAGAAATAGAAAAAGAGCAAAAAAAATCAGAGGAGTTGTTGAAGAAAGTTACTGAGTTAACAGACAAGCTGAAACTAGTTGAAGTACAAAATAATGATTTTGAGTCTAATCTTGGAACTTTGAAGCAAGAACTTTTAGAAAAAGATGCCAAAATAAGTGATTTAAATGAAATGTTGTCTGCAAAGGCCTCTCATTTAGAGCAACTTGAGACCAGTATTGCAGGACTAACTGATGTTATTGCTGAAAAACAAAATATATGTGAACAGAACCTAAAATCTTTAGAAGAAAAGGACTGCATGCTTGCTCACCTACAATCTGTGCTTGATGAAAAAGTATGTGCATATGAAGAGGAACGTTCTCAGCTCTTTATAGCTCTTGAAAAGGTGAAGTCTGAAGTTCAGAGGGAAGAATTATTGAAAAATTACAATTCTGAAGAGACCAATTTAAGTGCTGGGGACCATAAGAAATGTTTGGACTCCAACAGTGAAATTAATATTATGAATCGATTAAAAAAGGAAAAAGAAACCTTACAGGGGGAGCTTTTGGGAAAATGTGAAGAAACTGATGTGAAGAGTTTGGAATCAGAAAAATCAAGAAGCAAGGTTCAGACTGCATCCTTGAAAGAGTCAGAAAACGTAGTAGCTTCAGTAACAAGGAAAGAGACTGAATTAGAAGAACTAAGAAGTAATTATGCAAAGCTTCAGGAAGAAACAGAAATGCTAAAGGAAGAGTTGAGAAAAATATTAGTTGAATTTGTTGGGGAAAGAGAAGAAACTCTTAAAGTTGACTTAAACTCTGTAGGACAGAAGGAACAATACCAGGAGCAATGTAAGGACAGTTTGTTGGAGGACTTAAAGCAGCTAAAGAAAAAGCTGAAAGCATATGCGGCTGAAGTTGTAGACATTAAGGCAATACTTGAACATGTCAATAATGAGAAAGAAACACTTATTAAAAAAAATGAAGAGGATTACAAGATGAGTCAGGAGAAAATGCAGAGATTGAGAATGAAAGCTAAGAAGGAGGTTGCAGAAAAGAATGAGGAAATAGAAGCATTGCATTCTTCACTTAAGGATTTCAGAGAGAAACTTGATCTGGAAAAGGAATTATTAAAGGAAGCTATAAAGGAGGGCCAAGAAGAAGCCCACCGTTATAAAGCGGCTTTGGAAGAAATGAAGAGCGAAAAAGAAGAGCTTCTCAGTCGTATAGAGAAGTCCGATTTGGAGCTAATTAATATGAAAAGTGAGGTAAACCATTTCAGTGAAGAAAACGAAAAGCTTCTGAGAGAGCTATGTATACTACATGAGAAGGCTGAGACAAGTAGTCCTGTGGTGTCATGCAAAGAGTTTAAGGAAGAAAATGATACTGAAAAGGAACGGAGAGAGTTCTGTTTAGAAAGTAATTCGCTTCAAGGAAAATTGCAAAGTAAAAGCACTTGTTTTCAACTATCAGAGACTGATTACTCTGGGAAAACTAAACTGAAAGAAACAACGGAATATCAAATCCAGAAAGAAATGCAAATAGGTCAAGAGCCACTGGTAAAAACTGTAAATGTAAATAATTCTAAACCACAAGAGCAAAGAACTACAGCAGAGGAGAAGCCTAGAGAAGACCGCCTTCAGAGAAAATTACAAGCAGCTTTAATATCACGGAAAGAGGCCCTGAGAGAAAATAGATGTCTAAAAGACCAGATTGATAAGCTGATATTAGAAAGGGAGGAACTGGTGAACAAGACAGGTACACTTGAACAATTGTTGTTAGAGGTTGGTAGAGAAAAGCAAAGTTCGAATACTGTTTCTCCAGTATCTGAAGAGGAGAGCCTTGTTTCTGAAAATGCTAGACTGTTGACTGAAAATGAAAACCTCACTGCTGCATGTGAAAGTCTTAAATCTACCATGGAGACTATAGTTCAGGAAAAAGAGGCCTTCTCTTTCCAGCTAAATACCTTAAAAGATTCTCAGACAGTTGAATTAACAGGATGGAAGGCTAAACATAGTGAATTAAAGCAAGAGTATGAATCGCTCCTTCAGGCTTACGAGAATATCAGTAGTAAAATAGCAGATATGAGGCAAGTTATTGATGCCACTAGAAAAGAGAAGCAAGAGGCTATTCAAAGACTCAGAGAAGGAGAATCTGAGAAGGAGGCTCTTGAGAAGCGTTTTCAAAACCTCATTGATGAAAATAAAGTTATTAAGGATCAACTGAAACAACTCAGTGAATCCAAGAAATCGGAAGTTGATGAATTACAAAGTAAAGCAAAAAGGCAGATACGTGAGCAAGAGGCGAGGATAGAAGAACACAAGGATCGTCTTCAGGAGCTCACTCAGCAGAATCATCAGCTAACAGAGGAAAACGAGCAGCTGAAGCAAACTTCTGAATGTTTAAAGCAGACTTTAGAGAATATTCAGAATGAGAATGACATTCTCCATAATAACATCAGTGTAACTAAAGCAGCTCTGGAAGACCTTCAAGGTCAAATGGAAACATACCAAAATGATATGCAATCTAAAATGACTGATGCATTGTATGAGAATGAATCGTTGTTAAAGGACATTAACATGTTAAAGGATAAACTCTCTGAAAAAGAACAAGATGTGCTTGTCCTAGAACAAGAAAGAAAATTAATTTCAGAAAAAGTGAAAGAAACTGAAAAATCTTTGGATTATAAAAATCATTGTATCACAAAGCTGGACATGGAATGTAAAAGTCTTAACCAAGAAATTGTTAGTCTAAATGAAAAAGTTAAGATTTTAGAGGATGATAAATGTCTGTTACAAGAGGAATTAGAAAATGTACAAGAAAGTTCTTACAAAGTAAAGAATGAGAGAGAATTTCTTGAAACAGAATTGCTTAATCACATTAAAAAAATTGATCATCTTACTGATAGAGTGAAATCAGTACAGATGCAGAATAACTTGCTGTTACAGCAACTGGAAGACTTAAAGGCAGAAAAATGTAACGTGATTAGAGAAAAAGAAGAACAGCAGTTACACCTTGTAAAAGTGTTTGAAGAGAAGGTGAAATGTGCCCAGAGAGATAATAGTGGAAGTAAAAACAAAACAAAAGAATTACAAGAACTCTTAAAGGAGAAACAGCAAGAGATCAACCATTTGCAAAAGGATTCTATAAAACTCCAGGAGTTGATCCTGGATTTAGAAAGATCTGTGAAACTGTCACAGTCAAAAAGTGAGAAATTTGAAAAGGACTTAACTAATATGTCGGAAAAGCTTGCCAAATCAAATGAAGAAATAAACCATCTCAATGAAAAGCTTTCTTCACAGGTGAGCTTGTTGGATCAGTCAAAGAATGAAGTGGACAGGCTTACAGCCGAGAATCTAAATTGGAGAAAAGAACTTAAGAAGAAAGAAGATGAACTACAAATCCAAAAGAGAGAACATGTGACAGAATTGGAACTTAATCTTCAACAATCAAAATCGGTTCACAAAAGAGAGTTTTTGAACCTGGAGGAAAGACATAGTGCCCTTCAGAGAGAAAAAGACAGGGCAGTTAGTGAGATTCATGCATTGCAAGAGGAAGTTAACTTTAAGGATTCTCAAAACAAGAAACTTCAGGCAGATTTGAATGCAGCTTTGGCACGATTAGCTGCTTTTGCAAAGTGTATGTCCTCTCTTCAAAATGACCGGGATAGGGTAATCACGGAAATGAAGACCTGGGAAATGCAGTTCAAAGAGGCCATCCAAAGTAAAGAGAAACAGATAGAAGACAGTAATAAAAGGATAATGACTTTACAAGATGAACTGAAAGACAAAATGACTCAGATTCAAGAACTGAATATCAAATATTCTGTAGTAGAGGAAACAAAGGATGAACTGTACTTGAGGCAAAAATCTGCTGATACACAACGGCATGAAGAGCTCTGCAAAATAAAAGAAGAGAATACCTCTTTTTTTAACAGGCAGCAAGAATTGGAAAGTGCTCTTCAGTCAAAAGAAGAAGCTTTGCAAGCACTCCTTAAAGAAAATAATTCTCTTAATCATCTCATAGAGAATAGTAAAAGTGCAGGAAGAGAGATAAAAGCACTGGAAAGTAATTTTACAAGACAAGAACAAGAATTGCAACAGCTTCTAGCTGAAAAGGAAAAAATTAATGCTGAATTGGAAAAGCAGATTACCATTTCTGAGCAAATGAAAATCATGCTAAATAATAAAGATAAAGAAATTTCTTTACTTATTTCTTCAAAAGGTGATGAAATTTCTGACTATCTGGTTCAGGTACAGACGCAACATAGAGAACAGATCAAAGAATATGAACTTCAGTTAAGGTCTCTGCAGAGGGAGAGAGAACAATCTGAGGAGTCCTGTCAGAGGATGGAAAATGAACTAAGAAATCTCCAGATGAAAGCAGATAAAGCAGATCAAGATAAGGCTGCAATTGCCAGTGAAATAGATGCTTTTAAAAGATCAATGTCATCTCTTCAGAATGATCGGGATGATCTTTTTTCTAAATACAAAGAGTTGGAACATCTTCACCAAAATGTCTTACATGAGCGGGACAGTCTTATAGTTGGCAATGCAAGTGAAAATAATGCTTTGAAACAAGAATTAAGGATACTTCTCAATCAGATAGATGATCTTCATTCTGAAAATGCAATGTTAAGTGCACAGCTAATTAAGTATAGGGAAGATCTTAACCAAGTTTTATCTCTGAAAGATCATCAACTGAAAGACTTACTTAAACAGAAATTGGATTTTATTAAAGGCCTTGAAAAAGAAAAATACGATCTTCAAAAGCAAATAAAAGACATGCAACTATCCAATCAACTGCAAACAGACACTGCTATATCTCTGGAACATGAAAATAAAAAATTAGTGTCTAAAGTAAATGATTTAGAATCTTTAATTGTATCATTAAACAAGGAGAAACTTGTTTCTGAATCTGGAGAGAAATTGTTAACTAGTGGTAGTGTTCAGAAAAACGAATGTGTATCTGATGGACTGTATGGAGCAAAACTTCAGAAGAGGATTCAGGAAGTCCAGAAATCAGTAGGCAGAAATGCAGATGGGGAATACAGTAAGACTCTTTTGACACCTGAGCATGGAGATGAACCTGATGCTTTAACGGAGGTGATACTAGAAATTCAATCTCAGAATAGAGAGCTGAGATCCCAAAATGAGGCCTTTGGGAAAGCAATGACTGCTCTACAAAATGACAGAGATAGGATAATAGAGGACTTAAAGATACTTCAGAGCAAATACACATCAGAACTCAAGTCCGAAAAAAAGAAAGGAGACGAACTTGAAGCTGAATTGGATTCCTTTAAATCACATCTTGTCAGTATGCTCAAAGAAAATGGTCTTCTGAATAAGGTGCATTTTGATGCTGCAAATAAGGTTACACTTCATCAGATTGGTGATGAAATTGAAAATCTCTGTAGGACATTAGTCACCCATGAGTTGGAGATTAGCAGACTGTCATCTGAGTGTGGGAATTATGTTCACCAGATTGAAGCGTTTTCCAAGGCTATGGCCAGTCTTCAGGATGACCGAGACAAATTGCTGCAGGAACTCAGCAAACAGAAGGTAGTTTCTGAAACTAAACAGGGAACAGCTTCGTTTCCCATTGCTTGCAACAGCATCGGTGAGATAAATTCTTTTAAAAGTAATTTGGATAGGCCTCAGATCAATTGGGAAAGATTGGTAAGTTTTAAATAGCTACATCAGTGTGTGTTTTTTTTAATACTTAGAGACATTATGGATTCTGAAGTTTAACGTCAAGATTTATGCAAGTGCCAAGAAAGCATAGTATGACTAGAGAAGACATGCTCACAATTTTGATAGTTAAGGTAGTTATCCTGTTAAAGAAGAGCAAATGGGAAAAAAAACAAACAAACAAAAAACCATAATTCTGTTCTAGAATTCTAACACTAATAGAGCTTCAAGCACATATTTTTCATTCCAGCTCACTAATCATGTTTATTAAATGTAGGCTAAAGAAGGAGCCAGCCTTGCAGCTGTTGAAATATCAAAACTGAAGACCAAGGTTGATGAGTTGGAGAAGGCATTACATCAGACAAAAGCCTTCCAAGCAGAAACCGAGAGAGAGATTGCATCATACCAGAGTGAGCTTGCTGGATTGAGGTAACAAATAATACAGATGGATTTTGTTTAGAATTCCTCAATGTCTTCGCAACCTGACAGTAAACTGACACAGAATATTATGTATTGTCTACCAGAAGAATATTTCCATAATATTCACAGTCAACTTCACACAGTTCTCTTTCTTCCCATTTATCTTTGTAATCTTATGTAGTGATCTCTTTGTTTATGCAAAATTTCAGTCAATCTTGAATGAATGTTTTCTCTCCAGCTGGTGACTTGGGTATACAAAATCACAGCTTAAGAATCATATTTCTATGCGTTGTATCATATTCTCTTCTCAGTAAGAGTAACCATTGGGATGGCTGAATGTTTTCTCCATTTTTTTTTAATAGACATCTGAAATATTGCAAGTGTGAGCCAACTACATATTGAAAATTAACTTCATTTCACATTTGAGCAATATTTTTGTAGATTGAAGGGTTCACTTCAACATTATTCACATCTTGCACTATCTGTGTGAAATGAATAATGTGACGCCTTTCTGTGAATACCATATGAGGTCTGCGTTCAAAGAAGGTAGTAGGCATTTTTAAGTGGCACTCAGTAGAGACAGATCAGTATTTGGTTGTCCTAGACTGTTCAAGTTTTAAACTAGTTGGAGGTGATTCGAAGTGTGAAAACATGTTATCATCAGTTCAGTGAAAATAATTTTGTTTGGATTTCAGGCTAGTAGGCACTATCCCTAGTGCCTTACTGTATTTTACTGTCTGTAGTACAATTTATGCCATTAAAGCCTCTGTCAGATAATACCTGTTTTATACTAGAGAAGGGTGTGTGTGTGGAGGGGGGATGTAGATCAGAAGGCCAGCCCCACATTTTTCTTTGCAAATGTGAGCAAGTTAGCATGAGATAATTCAAACCACGTACTAATTAGTAGATTCGACAGGTTGACAGTTTTTTCCAAGTATTTTTCTAAACTTCGAAAGCGTATTTTAAATTGATGTTATGCCCTTTGTAATTTCATTTGTATTATGACAGCACTTTCTGGAGATGTGATATGTTTGCTTATTTAATAGTATTTTGAGTCTAGGCACTCCTCTTCAAATTTACGTTGTTTGAAATGGAATAGACTGTGTATCTTGAGCAGTACTCAACACTACTATAACCTAGGGTTGCTCTGCTGCCCAACATTATTCTTTAGATAGCTCAAGTATGTATTGCATAAAGAAATATTATTATCTTTAAAGACAGTAGACTCTTGTCTCCAATCCAATGAAGTAAACATGATGATGTCACTTTCAAAGCTTTTTTTTAAAGCAGACCTCTTCAAACTGAAATATGCATGAGAATGTTCGTAAAATGGACCATATTTACATATAATTGTTTAAAAACTGCTATTATTTATTTTAGAAATAACAATTAGGACAACTTTATCATTCTCATTGACTTGTCTATAGTTTGTTGTTATTTAATGGCTAGTTTGTTATTTTATGTTCAGAACGGAAAAAAGCCTCCTCCTCTCAGAGTCCGAGGCACTACGAAATCAATGTCAAATGACAGTTGCTGAGAAAGACCGACAGATTGCAGAACTACAGAAGCTGCAAGAAGATTTGATTGTTAAGAAATCAGTCTCCACCAGCGGCAATTACCCAGTCAAGGTAAACAAATAAAACGTGGCAGGTAGCACTAATCTGCTTCAATTGATTTATTGTACAGCACACTTCCTAAATGAGAACTATATTGTATATGATAGTGAAGGGTGGGATGCTAATGGGTGCATTAACTGTATTTCACTACTTTTGGGGTCAGTCAAATCAGTGAACTACAACTATCTCACTACAGGAAGGACGTTGAGGTGGTGGAGCACGTCTAAAGAAGGGCAATGAACCTGGTGAAGAGTCTAGAGAACAAGTCCTGTGAGGAGCAGCTGAGGGAACTGGGATTGTTTAGCCTAGAGAAAAGGAGGCTCAGGGGAGACCTTATTGCTCTCTACAACTACCTCAAAGAAAATTATAGCAACGTCGGGGGTTGATCTTTTCTCCCAATCAACAAGTGATAGGACAAGAGGTTTAGGTTGGATATTCAGAAAAATTTATTCACTGAAAGGGTTGTGAATGGAACAGGCTGCCCAGGGAAGTAGTTGAGTTAGCATCCCAGGAGGTATTTAAAAGATGTGTAGTAGATGTGGTGCTTAGGGACATGATTTGGTGGTAGGTTTGGCAGTGCTTGGTTAGTGGTTGGACTTGATGATCTTAGAGGTCTTGATTCCAAGCAAAGGAGTTGCAATAATTTAAAACAGTTTTTAATGGAGTCTGATGTTGATCAACTTCTTTAAAACAATAAAAAAGTTTATTTTGCAATTATAAAATAAAAAACTTGCTGATACGATATGTTGCAATGGTCAAAAAACATTGAAAGAACTTACATAAAGAAATAATGTAGTTGTAAAGGAAAAGGTGAAGGACTGCTACAAACCAGTAATACTTACTGAGTCTTAGCCAGAAAGGAGTAACAATTTACTATGGTTGAATTGTAATGGTATTTGCACCTGACTGAGTTGCTACTGTTAGTGGATTACTTAAGTTATCTTCCAAGTGACTATTTTAGGTTAGTTAAATCCAGAATACGATATGAAGAAGTTCAAACTAGATGAATGAGGAGGAATTTGGTTCAGCAGCAGAGCTGGTATTGATAAATACAGGGATAGATAATGGAAAGAAAAAGAACTAATATAGTTTACAGCTTTCTCGGTTAATTCTATAAAATCAAGAAGAGAGCAGGGAACTTTCAGACAGCTCACAGAAGAATACTTAAGTAGTAGCTGAGATGAAACGTGCTATGCCCATGAGTGAGAATATAACTCTGGAAATTCTGGGTCTATAATTCTGGTTTCTTTTGCCAATTTGGTGTCATTTGCAGTTGCACTATTGTAAAACCAGTGTCACTAGTTGTTCCTGTGGCACATGTTCGAAAGAGAGTAGGATGTTGTACTATTATTTGTAGGGTGCCAACAATGTATTTATTGGCCACTGAGTCTTTGCATGTTATTAGAGTTAATCAGCTGTCTCCTGTCTGTTTTTGCAGATTATCATTAAAGATTTGAGGAAAGTAATATTTTATTTGCCTTTTCTGTGCCAAAGGAAGTAGAGATGGGCTATCTTCCTTGTATTTTATTAAAAATAACATTTTAGCTGGTCAAATTATGCCTATCATATGCTGTTCATTTTTCATGGTTAAAATAATATATCAAAGCTGTTGAACCATAATGTCCGTTGGGTTATGGAATATTTTATGTGGTACAAGTCTTTATTTCATGATTTTATAAGAAGATAGATTCCAGAAACCGTTGGAGGCAGACTGCTTTCCTTCATTATATCAGATCAACATCACAATGTTGGCCTGCTAGATACTTACAACTTTGTCCTTTTCAATTAGTGATAGAGTTTAATTATTTTTGAAAAATGGACTTTCAGCTTTAAATTCATATTTAGAAAATAGCCATTTTTTTTACCTTGTTATGAATATCCTACATTAATTAGAAAATAGATTTTAAAAGGTGTATTTTGTTCATCTGGCTTTACTGTTTTTCCACTTCTGTGCTTCATGCTATTTGCAAATGTACAATTTAGTTGGCATGTTTCTTCATGGTATTTTTTTTTTGTATTGAAGTTTTAAGTTGAAAATATTTAGTAGTACATATTTATGTCAGTAAAGCCTCTTGCAAATGCAAGATTAACTTGTGAGAATGAAATGATCTTGTGAAAAGGATATCGTTGTGTAGTCCATATGTATTTAGTGTTGAAATTGTATACTATTTATAAAAATTCCTATGTTATTTACCGTTGAATATGGTGATACTTTTTAAGGTTTTAGAAACTGCCTCCCTTGCTGGAAGTGCAGACAACCCTGAGGAAATCAAACATGTCTTGGCTGAGAAGAATCAACTTCAAAATGAGCTACAGCGCTGTCTTCAGGAGATGCACCAGAAGGATCTGCATTTACATCAGATTAATTCAAAGGTAACTTAAAACAACAACTGTCATCCTAAAGAGTTAATTTGAATTTGAGCGTTGTCAACATATAAGTACTGCTGAACTGGTGGTATCTCACGTAATTGAAACTTAGAGTGCTTTAAAACTTAGGTTCTTCGTAACATCCCATTTGGCTCAGACTACAAATTGCAAACTTAAGCTCAGTGTGATGCTGCAGCCTTCCTGACTACTTATTCGAGTGAGATAAGTTTATTTGAATCTGCATTCTAAAGAGACAATGCTGAACTTGAACTCAAAGTATTTTTCATTAGACAGAAACAGATGTCTGTCTTAGCTGGAACAAGATTTTAGCTATCTCATACCAAATATTAAAAACCTCAAAAATGTTTCTTCACAGTGTCTTTATGAACCCTTATGTGGCTGTTAAGATGTGGGGGGTGCATGTGTGTGCATGTGTGTTCAGTTTTGTTAGCAGAAGTTTGTAAACGTTCTTGGAAATTCCCTAAACAGTTACCTTGCTTCATGTAGTCTGGTATGCAGAGAAAATTAGGTTTATGTTACCTTTCATCTGTGATTGTGTCTGTTTTCTCTGCTTCACCCAAACGTTTTATGAATCTCAGAACAATTTCAACAAAATTTTAAAACGGGCATAGTAATCTCAAGCTCCCACAAGATGAGTATGTGGGTAAAGGGTGGAGACGCAAATTACTGTTCTGTTTTTGAAAAGATGAAAACTCAACATCTGTACATTCCTTGATTGCCTGATGAACATGTTTATACTATTCAATTTACTTAGCTATATTCATTGTCCTGAAGTCGGAGCTATGTATACTGTACTTGGCCACACAGGGATGTCATAGCAAACATGGGGAGGAAAACATTGGGTAAAAGCTGCAGTTACCCTTTTGTCATATAGATTACAGAGAAAACCAATATGCAGGTTTTATTATTTCTGCTGCTCATAAAATAGATAGTTAAATCTAACCAAAATGACCTTGCCAAAAAATTGATGCAATTTTGAAAACAGTACACAATTATATTCAACAACAGGTCTCAAATCTGTAGTAATTTCCTGGAGGAGATAATTCCTTTTTTTCTTTCTTAATTAAAATATTAATTTCTTTCAGGTTGTGCAGTCAGCAGAAGAGAATGCTGTCTTGTCTGCCCAGTTGAAGACTCTGTCTCAGACTCTGAGGGATAACCAGCTTCGTTATACTGATTTGCAGAATCGTTATTTAAGGCTGGAGAGAGAATATCAGACAATGCAAGTGACATCTTTCCAAGGCACTGTTCAGGTAAATGAACATATGGAGAAGTTTTTAGGGTTCTTTCTTCTGTGCTCATGCTTTTGCTGTTTTTTGTGCTAAACAAACAGACAAACAAACAAAGTGTTTATTAATAAATAATAAATTTTAAATACAGTAAATACTTCCTGTTCTACTGATTCAATACTTCTGCTAGTCTATGATGCGCTGAAGATAACTGTCTTTATTGCTATAAAGATATTTTTATTTAACTTTTAATTTAAGGAAGATCTGTACTGACACTTTTTCATTTTGAGGTATTTTTGAATTAGTCTACAGCTGGTAGATGTAATTGAATGATCACTAATCATTGGATTAGCAAGGTTTGGTGATACTTTCACAGCAGTCATGAATCATTTTGCAAGGTCTTTGGGTAATATTTTGAGAAGTGAGATCTATGTAAACAGTTCAGCATTTCAGTACCCTTTGCAACCTGTCATATACATATGTAAGCTTATTCCTTTATGATCCCTTCAATATGAAATGTTTTCCTGTACTGCCTTGCTTGCTCAATAATGAGTGATTAACGAAAGACCTTACAATATTATGATGACCTATATATAAAACAATCCGTATTCTTCCAGAAATGGAAATTATCTAGAGAGAACTGTCAACTGTAAAATAAATGAATCCCCCCTTGTTATCTCCTGGTTGATTGCAAAGCAGTAGGCTGTTTCAACACAGTTCTCAGTGCTTCCACACTGCATAAAGCTCACTAGCTCTGAATTTAAACATTACTAATAAGGATGCCATAAGCTTTATGTTAGGCATAGATTATCTGAGAGAGAACAAAAGGGAGACTTACCTTATTCAGACTTATAGTACCACTCGTTCTTCACATAGATATAGCCATCTACTCCTGGGCAGTTAATCAGTGCCACTCCAACTGGTAATCCTAGATGACTTGTCCTAGTCCTACTGCATGTCCTAGTATTTCTGTTGTGCTATTTGTTTTATACCATATAGCAGCAAACTGGGCAGGTAGTGCTGCAGTAACTAGTCAGGATAGTCAGAGGATATCATCAGGAGTACTATGTGGAGTTTTGGGTGCTATAATATAAGAAAAAATATTAGAGAGCATCTAAAGGAAGGCTGTGAAGATGGTGAAGGGTTTAGAGGGCAAGATGTATGAGGAGCAGCTGAGGTCACTTGGTTTGTTCAGCCCAGAGCAGAGCACACAAAGGGGAGGCCTCATGGCAGCCTGCAGCTCCCTCACAAGGGGAGTGGAGGGGCAGGCGCTGAGCTCTGCTCTCTGGGGACAGCGACAGGACCCAAGGGAACAGCATGGAGCTGGGACAGGGGAGGGTCAGGCTGGGGGTTAGGGAAAGGTTCTGCACCCAGAGGGTGGTCGGGCGCTGGGACAGGCTCCCCAGGGATGTGTTCACGGCACTGAGCCTACCAAGTACAAGAAGTGTTTGAACAGTGCTCTCAGACATATGGTCTGATTTTTGTGTGGAGCCAGGATTTGAACTCAGTGATCCTTGTGGGTCCATTCCAATTCAGGGTATTCTATGATTCTGTGACTATATTAATGGGGGAATTTCTGTTCCTGGAGCGGAGTTCACAGATGTGAGAAAAAGGATTCAATACTCTGCAGAATATTTGTGCTACTTCAGCATGAACTGGCATGTCTACATGGCATGATGAGATACCACACATATTTTATTTCAGATTCTGTTAGTGTAATAGCTGCATTTTTTATGAAACTATGGTCAGTGCTATGTTACTATGTGGATTTGGAAATGTATTTATTGCACTGCAGACATAGCTCGAATTGCTGTGTTATGCAGCATACGTGTATCTTCCAAGATTGGCAGTACACACAGTCATAGTCTTCAACTTTCTGTTAGAAAACAGGTTTGGAAAATTGCAGCTGCGGAAATTAAATGTTCAAATGACACAACAGTGTTTTGTTCCACTGCTTTGTGGTGGTTATAGCTTCTTTAATTGATATAAAGATTTTTACAAGTAGAAAAATGGTGAGTAGCTTTTTTTCCCCTTTAATATTTTCTAGGATGAAACTAGAGCCGAAGTTCCCCCTGGAGCACCACAGGAAAGATCTGCGGTTATTGTTGAAATAGACAATATGGAGCTAAATGAACTCAGAAAAAGGTGAGGACTGAGAGTGTGTATTAGCAATATTGGTTTCCTGAAAGCTGCGTTGTAAGTGCAAAAGTAACGCTTTTCTCTCTCTGAAGTATTTTTAGGGGAAAGAGAAAAATGTGGATTTACAGTGGATTGGAGGAATCAGTCTCATTCTTGAATTATTATTTGGTAGTATTTGTGGTTTAGTTTTGTGAAGATACGTACTTATTGGTGACTTTATTTAAATATCTAATCTGAAGTGTCTCGTTCTAATTAAGTCTTTACCACAAAAAGAACATTCATTAATTTAAAAAAAAACAAAAAACTCTTTCAGTAGATAAAATATGAGTTCATATTTCGTTTTGTTATAGGCTTGCAGAGACTGAGCAACAATATGATTCAGTGCAGCAGGCTCTCTCACAGCTGACAGAAACACTGTCAGAAGAGAAGAGAAGGAGAGAAGCTGCAGAAGAAGCTCTTGGACTCTCTGAAGAGCTAAGTAACAGGTAAATAATCCTGTAAAACATGATTTTTTGATTTTAAGGGTATACGACAGATTGCTGTATCACATAAGTATTTATGCTTACTTGAGTATGAAATAACCTGCGTGTTCAGAAAACTTAAGCCATCTTCCCCCTCTGGTTCCTCTTCTGGTTCCAATTCCCTTTGGATAAATCGATATAGAGGTCTTCATTTACAGTAGGTCTGGAATAAATGCAAAGTGTACAACAGAACTGGAAAACTGTGTCAGATTCCTTCGTTTGCCCTTTATTTTTAGTGAGATTAGTGATAAGTTTACCTGTGCGTGTTAGATTTCTGATAATAGAACAGAATCAGTTTGTAAGTCTGCAAGTCTATGGTACCTGAAGCAAAGAAAATTCATGCGTGACTGTGTTAAAAAGCTGGTTCTAACTCAATGGATCAAGAAAGTGTTAATGGCCTCTGATTTTTTTTTTTCCCTTTATTTAGCCTTTTGGTTTTGATGGCCTTTTTTTTTTTTTTTTTTTTTTTTTTTTTTCTGAGTCAGAAGAAATATACTGACAGCAGCTTTAGTACGGTCACATTTTAGATTTAAAATATTATCCGTCTGCCTGAATAAAATCTCCATCATTATCATCATATGAAAATCACTAATCAGCTAGCAGTGGTGAGGGTTATTCTGAATAAATGAAAAACCTTGAGAGTAGATTGCAAATGGAGACTGAAGATGACTTGGCAACATAAACCGAGTTTTACTGCTTTTTGTGGGGAGCTTCTCCCCGTAATGTAAGTGTATAAAATAATGTTTCTTATGTTAATTTGGAATTAGGAAAGATAATTCAGTATTTCATTGTCTCCCTTTACTTTTCCCCTAGATTTGAAGTAAGTAGTTACAGGTCTGTACCTAGAGAATACACTGTTCAGATGGAAACTGAGGAGGAAAGGGAAGCCTTAATCATCAATCCTAGTGAACATGTTATTGTACGAAAGGTAAGTGAATGAAAAACTTTTAAAAACCCCAAATTCTAATCTACATATGTAGTGTGCTAATTGTGTACTGCTAATTGCAGATAGGACAGAAGGCACCACAGTTCATTATTTCCTCCCACGGTAGTATTTCCTTTCTCTTGTCTTCCTTCTGCTATGCCTGTGTCTCTTTCAACTTATTCATTTTTGAAGTGCAGATTTCCCTTCTGAGTCACTGGGAATCACTGATTTGTGTTGTCTTCTTTGTATGTAAACACTAGTGTCAAGCAGCTACTTGTCTAATCTGCCTTGACTCTGAAAAGCTCTCTGTGAAGTACTCTTTTTTTACATATCATGGGGATGTGTTGGCTATGGAGAGGTCCATTCAACATAGCAAAGTAGATAATGAAAATACTTCGTTCTGTCAGGGTTGTGGATGATGGGTCAAATATAGGCAGCTGCATAAACTATGCCACATAACCCATTACATATGTTCAAATTAAAATATAAATAGTCTAAGAGTGTAATTTTGTTACACATGTGGCCATTAAATAAAATGTGTATGTATATAATTATACATCCTCATCTTTAGAATGCACATGTAATTACATAATGCACAACTACCTTATATCCATTCTTCCTCCATTTATTACTGTTTCAGTTTTATCTTTAAATAACCTATACTTATGGCCTTTGCTGTGGCATCCATTGCTGCATATCAGAGTTTGAGGGCTTAGAGTGCCTCGGAAAAATAGGTTGCAGTAGAGATTCTTCTCTTCTGTATGCATGAACACTTACTTGAAGTTTTTTGTTTCCTAACCAGGTGAAAGGAGGAGCCCTTTCCTTTAGAAGATGGCTTCGAGGACGAAGTCTTTACTGTTCTAAGCTGCTGACGTCCAGAGCAAAATCCCGCTATTTATTCCTTACATATTTAGTTACACTACATCTTGTTGTTTTACTGTGCCTCACTGGTGTTCTCTGAATGCACTGCATTTTCTGGGTAAATTATTTTCCTATAGGTAATGGTGTGCCAATTGAAGATAATAGACTTTTCACATGCTGCTGTTAAGCTATGCACTGGACACAGTTGTATATATTCTTGTTACACTACATGAATCTTGAGCTTCTTGTAAGAAATTTGTGTATATCACAGTTGCTCCAAAGTTGATTTGAATTGCTCTTTAACAGTGGGATATTATATTTGCTAAGGAGAAAATATTTCCCTCATTTGCCCTATAAAGAAACTGCTGCATACAAGTTATTTAATATTGTTTGTGAGTACATAATGATTGATTACTACTGAATGGGTTGTAAATGATATCTTTTCTAAATAAATTTTATTTTAAGAGTTAAACTATACATTTTAAAGGAATATTCAGCTATTACTGTTTATTGGCTTCTTGATTATAACAAGAAGTTTTATAGAGTGCAATAAAGGAAGAAGAACTGGATTTTCGATGTGTTTTTTTTTTTTTTTTTACTGAAAATAAAAGGCTTAAGTCAGCTTTCTTCTATATCAAGTCCTTATAGTTTGTATTGGCTGTTGTCAAGGAGCACAGATATGTATGTGGTAATATGATAAGCCAAAGTGTAAGCATCAGTCAGGATTCAGAATTGGTATGAAGAAATGTCTTAAACTTCTTATACTCCTTTATTTTTGTTAAAAGGTGCAATTCCTGTAACTTTTTTTTTTTAAATTCACTTCTTCTATTCTTTGTGGGTTTAGTTACTGTGTCTTTGGGGCAAAATGTTATTCAGCTGCTCAACACATTAACTTCAGGTTTATAAATCTACAACCTGATGTATTTTATATATTCCATAATACAAATGAAGAGAGGTTACATTTTCAACTTAAAGGCTATAAAGCAGAGGATTTGCATCGGTTTCTGTAGATGCCTAATGGAGCAATATGGCTGGTATATTTATACATCTGTATTTTGTTATAATCTCTGCACAACTATTTCTCCTATTCCCAGGACAGTTTATTATGAAGACTGTGGTCACTTGAAGCTAGAATGTTGTTTTTTCTCCTGGTATTGTTTGCTGTTTGTTCTGTGTTTTGTTCATGTCTGTATAAAATGGAGATGCATTCAAAACAAGCCAAGTCTAAAGAAGCAGACATTAAGTCATAAAAAGGATTGATTTCCTATTTGCTAGACTGAAGTCTTGTGGGAAAAGAAAAATTTAGTGAGTATGAAAATGGAAGGATTCCATCAGTTTTACTGATGGGCTGATACAAGATTGACGTAGATGTTAATGAGGTGAAATATCTTCTTATGGTGCAAAGATTCTTGTATATGAGGTCTCCTGTGCAGTCACGTTACAAGTGAGAAAGGATTGGTTGGCACTAGATGTTTGCAGAGTTAACATTTGCCATATTGTGTCTAATATTCTGCATCATTTGTTTTCATCACATGGAATGGGAAATATTGCTGGCCATAATTACCATTCTAGGTAAAGCCTGGAAACTTCTCTTGATGATCTTTTAATGTTTCTTAGCCTGTTAGTGGTCTGTATTCCTATATATGTCAAATATATTCCTATGTAATAGATATATATATATATTTTGTGGAATAGTTACTGGTCATCTCTTTTGAATGACTTATTGCTGATTCAGTCCCTGTTTTCAGCCATAGTGTCACCCAAGTACTGAGATAAGTCAGCTATTTTCAGGCTTTGCACCACACAAACAAACAGCAAGTACAGTTGAAATATGAGTACTGTACGTGGTAAGACTTTTCCTTTTCCAGCTTGAAGATGGCTGCTAACAGGATGATAATGAACTATTCTTAGCTATTTGTGTTAATAATGAAGTAGAATCCTTTCCAGTGACAACAGTGCAACAGTGGACCACAAATCTTTCCAGTCTTGCTCATCTTATTTTTGTCTTCAAGGGAGATAGAAAATAATAATAATAATAAAAAAAAAAAAGACAAAAAAAACCCTATGTCATGAGGCACTGCAAGTTAACATGTGGGAAAGGATCCAGAGATAGTGGAAATTCTGCCCTAATTTATCCAGACCTTTATGCTGTTCCTGTGATAAGCACAAACTGAAAAAAAAAAGTTTCCAAAAATGGCTTGACACATGTAGATATTCTGTGAACACCATTCCTGAAGCTGATATAAATGTAATGGAAGGTGAGATCTCTTCATTTACAAAGACGCTTTTACAAATCATCACCATTTCCTGGGTAAGTACTGCCCTGAGAGTTTTTGGTATTACAGTTCATGATTTTAATGCTTCTCTTTACTTGTCTGACGTCTTTTGGGGATATGTACACTTTCATCTTTCCAAACTGTGGACTTGGATACAGCTTGCTTCAGCCATTGAAGGAATTCCAGAGGGTCTCCTTGTGTAAGGTAATTCAGATTTTACTGTATGATTGCAGGGAAATGTAGATGTCTCTCATCACTGGAAAGATTAGTGGTGTACAGTAGAACCTTAGTCTATCTGAAGGCTAGAAAAAACACTAAGTGCAAACGGAACAACTAACTATGAGCAGCAACAATAGAAACTGTGTTGAAGCACAAGATGAATGTGTTCTGTCACATTTAGTTTTCTCAGAGTATTTTGTACTGGAAGACTACACACACAAAGTGTGTGCTGTCTTGAGAATTAATTCTGTATTAATTTCAGTTCTACCTACACTTGTCCGAACTTGTTGGGGAGCAAGGAGGGATGGGCAAGTGTTGTGGGGCAGGCTTATGTGAGGCACAGAGGCTTGAGGTTTTGATTGAATAGATAATTAAGGTATCTGTCTTCAGCATAGACAATAAAGAGTTTTATTTGGTGAGCACTAAATATGCATACAAAATGCAGAATGAGCTAAGCAATTTAAAAGTTTTAATAGTTCTCTCTGGATATTACGCAGAAACCAGTAGAAACCAAGGGGAAGCTTTCTGTTAATTTTATTCAATTTTGGACTAGGAATTAGAAGAAATTGAAATTAAAAATCAAGGAAATTTAGGCAAGTCTTTGTGTTTTGGAACTTCATCTAGTGAAAAGATTTCCAAATGACTGCTTTGTGGAAGTGATTATTAAACCTATAAATTGAGCAGCTGCAAAGCAATAATGACAATGAAAGGTTTTATATTTCAGTAGTGCTCTTTATCATTTACCTTATGACCAAGTAATAATAAGCAAAGCAATGTTGTTGCTATTTTTTTAAGCAGGAAATGAACAGATTCAGCTGTTGATTTTATTAATAAGTTTCAGTGACTTCTCTGGAATTGAATCAATACTGAATAAAGGATGTAAAGTGCATTACTGCTAGCACCCCAAAGTGTAGCTTGTAAGGATGAACTGGGGTTTACCCCTGAATTTTTTTCCTTGAGTATGGCTGTACTGACATTAGTTCTACATGCACAGTTACATATAAAATGCTGTTTTCATGAATGAATGTGATTATTATTTCTCACCATGGAGGACTAAATATCTTTGTCATATCCAGTCTTTAAAACCATGGAACAGTGCTGAACTCTCAGAGCCACGGAGAATTTCTCTACTTTCAATATCTCTACTGTGAAATTGTAGTGTCTCATCTGATGCAATTCCTGTATTTAAGAACCAAATTTCCTTCACTTCAGAGTCACGCTGATGGAATCAGTCTGGATACAGTTCTGTAAAGCTGTATAAAGCTGGTAAATGGTTAGTTTATTGCATTCTAAAAGCCTTTTCCTTAGGGTTTTGGAAGAAAGTAGGTTCATGGCAACAGGAATGAATGGTCAGAAATACCAGCTACTAGAACTGATGTTCCTAAATCAAATCTGTTAGCAAATTTATGTGATAAAAATACTTTTTTTTTTTTTTTTAGAAGGAATCTTCTACTCATAGGCAGATTAACAACAATTAAAGCAATTATTGCTATTTTAAAATAATGTCATATTTTTTGAATTATGCTTCTATTTCATCTAACGATGTTTTGATCAGTTATATGTCATAACCTTACTCCATAAAACCTATGGGAAAGGATTGAACAGCAGGAACTTCCTGCAGCTCAAGCTTCTTTTGATACAGAAGGGGCACAGCCTACTGTCACTGCGTAGTCACTGTCTGTTGTGACAAAAGCTGGGTTTTGAATGTCCAGGGGCTTCAGTATTATTGCAGGGATCCTCTGAAGAGAATGAGACTATTTTAAATCCCACAGGTAGGGCAGAATGACTTGGTCTGAGGGAAAAACCTGAATTTTACTGGCTGCTCTGCCACTGCTAATGGCCTGCCCCTGTGCACGGCACTTGCTTAGGTGGAACTGAAATGCCATCAGAAGTCACATACTTGTTTGCATTGTTAGGGAGAGGACTTTGCTGGGTAAGTTCTGTTTTTCTGTTCATTCCTTTCTCATTCCTAACGTACCTCTTCCTTACTGAGTGAAGCAGCTGGAGAAGGAAAAATAAAGTACTTCCCTCTTCTTGACTGCCTAAAGAGGCAATCCTACAGCCCTAAAAATAAACAAGGAATCTGAAACAGAAGTCTTGGTGAAATTCTAGCCCTCCCTCAGTGGGATTTTTGCCATGGATTTCAATGAGTTCAGGACTTCACCTGATATGTTGGCCAACCCTAAAGTTTCATTGGTTTGGGTCAGTTGTGCCAGCCACGTCTTGTTCTGTTTCCCAGAATAGCCACTTTGATAAGGTATTTACCATTTACAAATATGGAATGGATCCTTTAGTGAGCACTTAACATTACAGAGTAGCTGTCATTTAAAAACACGGCAAACACTTTCATGAAACTTCTTGTAGGGGTTATTTTTAGTTGCTTGTTTCAGATTGATGATGGCCCTCTAAGAAAAAGGCAAATTTAAAAATGCCACTAGGGAATAAATGTAGCATATGAAGGAATGAATGTTCAGGAGCTCATTTACTGTTTGAGTACTGACATTGTAACTGGTAGGCACATGCGATTAATTTGTTTTTAAAAAATAGCATTTCTAGAAGGTAATTTGTCCCCAGAAGACAGGGAGTTATACCTGCTGAGGTCCATGTAAGAGCTGAATGTGCATCCTTTCGCTGAACTTACCCCATGATCACCAGGTCAAAGAACAGAACAGGACTCTGAGGCTATATTGGAGGAGATTTCTCTTCTGGAAATCAAGACTGAACGTCTTCATTCATTTGGTTCAATAAATCTATTCAAGTAGAAACTTGTGTGGATACTTAACATGCTTTCTAATATTGAGGCTGTATAGACTTTGCTATTTAGGTTCAGTCTTTTTCCTTTTTTTTTCTTCTTCTTTTTTTTCAGCAATTTGCTGCCTAAAAGGTGGAGAGTTGCTTCTGTCCTATTCCATTCCATCTACTCCCTCCCCTCTCCTCTCTCAAATTATTGTTTTGCAGCCACAGCTGTGAGGCACCATGTGTGATGATGATGAAACCACTGCCCTTGTCTGTGACAATGGTTCTGGGCTTTGCAAAGCTGGGTTTGCAGGAGATGATGCCCCAAGAGCTGTATTTCCATCCATCGTTGGACGTCCTCGACATCAGGTCTGTT
Source organism: Anas acuta (assembly GCF_963932015.1). NCBI lineage: Eukaryota > Metazoa > Chordata > Aves > Anseriformes > Anatidae > Anas > Anas acuta. The sequence continues at coordinate 48,385,711 of NC_088983.1, read as the reverse complement.
GGTACCAAAATGGAAGCTCTGTCTGCTCTTGTTTTTGAGACCTGTGACAGTGACAAAAGATCAGTAATATTCAGACAAACCTCCCATCCACATCTGTGGGAATTTAGCTTAAGAACCGGTGGATTGAGCTGCATGCCTTTAATACTGTTAGGTGAATTTTTCAATCCATTGGAAAAGGTAGTCTTCAACTATAAAACGTTGACTATAGGAGAACATAAGTGTTTTAATGACCTGGAGGTGTCTTTTGGGGGAAAAAAGGAACACAAGTCTTGCTGGATTAATTAATACTTGCTGTATCAATACAAAGAAAAAAAGCAGCATGCTGCTAACATGAGGAACCAAATGAATAATAGGAGGAAGTTCCTTTTATTGTTCTATTAAACAATAGCAGGGCCCATTAACCTTCCAAAAACATCTCTAGCACATCACTTAATCAACTCAAACAGGACTAGTATGGATAAATGTAGCTTTTCATGAACTTGAAAAAGGTCTTGCTGTTTAATTAGTTTTCTAACAGTTCCTTTAGAAAAAGAAGCTGCAGGTTTTCATTCATTTTATTCTTAACTGAGTCAGATGTTAAATTTCTGAGGTGTAAAAACCCTTCCCTTGAAGTTCTCTGTGTTCTTTTGCTGAGTTAAATAAGCTTGATTTGACGGGTGTAAAATATTTAGCATTTTAAGGAAGGCATTTTGATCAACTCTATGAGTTATTAAAGTTTAAATGTCAGTTGTTGAAAACATGTCCATTCTTTAACTTCTAGAATTGCTCACTGACTTTTATTAGTGATTAGAGCTGGCAGGTAATTTTGCACAGTGAAGCAGTTCAGTGACTGCATTATTAAATCTTTGGAATTAAAACATATCCAGGAGAAAATTAAATATTTTTGTGCTAGTTGCTGAATAACATTGTACATAGCATATTATGTTATTTGGGGCAAGTATGGTAGAATTCCTAATGCAAACATGATGAACTTGCTAAAACTATTGTTTAATAAGTTTTCTTTCAGAAAATGCCTTTGTTAAACATTTTACAAAAGAACATTAATCTTCAAAAATTTTCAAAACCAAGTGTTTTTCATTTTACCTGTGTTCTAAACCAGTCCTCCAGCAAGGAAGAGTCTCACCTTAAAGGCAGCAGTGGAATTGCCTAGACACAAAGTGCAAGCAAATATGTAAAGCCAATCTGGGGAGCCAAAAAAAATAATAATAAAAAAAAATTATTCCTTTTTCACCTATAATTCCTTTCATGTATTTCTTTGTGAAACTGCAAAGGATCCACCTCTTCTAGAGAAACTGTGAATTTACTGATACCTGTCTAGAGTGGGCTCCTGCACAGGTACTAATTGTGCCCAGTGTGAGATATCGGACTTCATTTCTGAAGCTGCCTTGTGCTTTCTGGTGGGTTTGTCAAAGGGGTTAATATGGAGTAGGTGGTTACCGATAAATTCGCATTTTTAGTGAATTGGTTTCCTGCCCATTTTTGGCTTTGTGGACGTACATGCTAGAGCATCGGTAGCAGTAGCAAGTAAAGTATTTCACATGGAGTTTTAACTTAAAAATTATATTCTCTCTACTGTGCATGATAAACTGCACTAATATTAGAACAACATACTTTACAGGGTGTTATGGTTGGAATGGGTCAAAAGGACAGCTATGTAGGGGATGAAGCACAAAGTAAAAGAGGGATCCTGACACTGAAATATCCCATTGAGCATGGAATCATCACTAACTGGGATGACATGGAAAAGGTGGGTGTTAATTTTTAATATAATTTCAATGAAGAATCATGTTATCATGTTAAGACAAAAATAATAATAAATAAATGCCATAATCCTTCTTGCAAATGAGAGGAAAAGTCCATGAAGAATTTATAATCTCAGTCTAGTGCAATATGTTGGTCCAGGAGTCCAGTTCTTAATCAGGTCTTGGCACTTCGAGAATTGTTACTGTTTTAAAAAGTCAACATTTATTAGGTTTGGCAGTAGGTTATAAAAGTATTTTTTGATTTATAATTACTATTTTCAGTCCTGAAGTCCATACTGAGGCAGAACTTGATGTGATGATGATAGGAAGTAGCTTAAGTAACAATCATACAGGTTGCCATTCATCAGATGTGAATCAGAGAAACATTAAAGATATATTCCTTCAGTTGGGATCAAAACTGAGGCAGAGGGATGATTTTTCCTTCTCAGTTCTTTCCTACATGAACAAGATCATGGGTGATGCCCACGTGTTGTGCTGTGTAGGATGTTCTCGCTGCCAGTTAAAGAGGAGAGGACAGATTTGGGCTTCCTGTCCCTATACTAATTATCTGAGTAGAGGGCTTTTGTTCATGAAGCATGTTTTCCTGTAGCCGATTCCAGTTAGATTTTAACATCTGTGTGGTGATAAGGCTGCTGTATTCCCTGTCAGGCACAGCTTTTTTGGCATTCAGCCTGCATAATGGCTTTTTGTGAAATGCCTATCTAAGGATGCCTCAGACCTGGCGTGGGCAATGAGGTGTGCTCATGACAAGCACTGGAGAGGGCACTCTTACTGTGCAAAGTCTCTCTCATGTCCCAGGTGTCCTGGTCTTTGCAGTAAGTGTCTGTCTGTTTGTGGAAATGCTGTACATCTGCTGTAGGGGCAGGATCGCAACTCAGTCCTGTGCCATCTCCAGGTGGAGTGCTCTGAGAAGAAAACAACACAAGCCAGTGCTCCTAGTCATGTCTTCCTGTGGAAAACACCACTGAAAGGAAGACGCCGGGCCTGTAGTACCCTGTGCTTGCATTTGCTGAGATGAGGTATAGCTGTATACCTAACATCAGATAATTCAGCCATTGTGTTGTGGTCATAAACCCAAATTGCTAAGTGCAGTGTTCCAGATGAACAGACTGAAGTTGATACAGAAGCAATGGCAGTTTCTGAGTTCATATTTGGAGATAAATTGCCCACCTACTCCTCTAGATGGAAGCATAGTATTTGCATTTCATTATTGCACTCCTTCTTGGGAGGGAGGGCACCTTGCTTGTTTCTGCGTAGTAGGATATATAGGAATGAGAATGTAATTCCCATTACATTGTTCTTCCTAATAAATATTTGCTTCCTGCTTCCTACATCAAGTAGGAAAGTTTATTTACCTTAAAAAATAAATAAATAAATAAATAAATTGGAGGTCACTCTTTTATGTTCTTCTCTCAATGTTTGGTCTCTGCATCTAAAAATTCTCCTGTGTGTTACATATACTGGTATTTGTTCCCTTTCTGGGTAATGCTGGATACTGGAGTAGGCTATATAAAATGTAGTCAGGAAAGGGTATTAAAGGAGGTAAAAATGTGGCATGTGCTTTATTTACTGTAGTGTAGTGCAGTGCTGCAATGTAGCCTATTGCCCAGACCTCCCCCTTCTTAGGGGAATGGCCTCCAGGGGTGTTCTGTGGTAGAGGCTTCAGACAGTGCTGGAATTTGAATAATGACAAGAACCCATACTGTATGGGTTCTTGTGGTTTGAACATTTTTTTTTTCTTCCTCTCTTTCTTTATCATATAAATGGGTGAAGGAATTAATTGTGAAAGTGAATTCCTAGCTCAAACTTTCTACAGACATACAGCTTGCAAAATGCAGTGGCTGGGAAAGATGCCCCCAAACTGAGTTGTTCTCAGACTAGGAGTGGGACAGAAAGCGAAGGCAGTTTTCAAATAAATGAGCAACAAACAGAAAAAGAAGGAAACATGAGATAAAGGCAGTGAGAGATGAGAACAGTGTTGCTAACTTTTGTGGTTGTTGCAAATAAAGAAATATATATATGTAAAATATATATAACATTTTATATAATGTATTTATTGCGTATATATATTTTTTCTTACGGTCCCTCTTGATTCAGTCAGCTGTATGATCCCATTGAAATCTCAGTTTCCACTGAAGCTCAGTAAAACACATGTGCATGCTTTTCTGGACGAGAGAAGTTCTTAAATGCAATTCTCAAAGTTTTGATGCTATGGATGTATTTTATCCCCATGTTTTTTAAAGCAGTTGCAGGGTTTTGATCCAAGTTTTGAATTTCTTTTGCATTTCTTTGGCAATAAAAGTACTGAAAAACATCATGCTGTAGAATAAACAAGAAAATTACTGGGGGACATGCCAAAAAAAACGGGACAGAAGTATAATAGTGCAGTGCCTAGCCATCCACACGTGACAAAAAGAGGGGGGTCACTGAGCGAGTGAGTAAGCACAAGCGTGTGTGCATGTATGTGAGAGGAAGAGAGAGTAAGGATGCTGTAGGATGCACAGACACTCATGTGAATCAAGGGCAGAACGTGTAGACAATGAAATGGAGCATTCTTCTTCTCATGTGCTTCAGTTCACAATATTCAAATTGGGAGTGCTCCGTTTTCCACGGGATAATAATACAGGGCATTGTACATCACTGTTAATTTGTTCACAGCTACTGAGCTGACAATGTATGGGAGGAGAAGCATTAGAATGCAGCGATTTCTGGCTCTGATGACTACATAAATGTTTAAGTGTTAGAATAATCCTTCCTCAGTGATTTCTCTTTGCTATTGTGCCTGCTGCTTAAATTTAATTCTTTTGACCTATTAAAATCAACACTGGGCTATTCTTGTTTCTCGTGGAATATCATTATCCATTACAGTTATGACTATCATTAGATCAAATCTAATGATTTGTACAGTGCCTAATCCTGCCTGGTTTTAAGGAAAAACTTGCAACATGCCAGAGATTTCAGCAGGGTCCTAGTTTATTCATACAGGTTTCGTCTTCACTGTTGAAATCTTCAGTACTTTGTTAATTATGTATGGATTGAGGTTTCCTTCTCTGTCCTCAGTTAAGTCTCTCCTGTCTGGAATTGCAGGCTTTTTATTCTCCTTATATCTGACACACATTGTCCTTTTTTTAAACTTTTACACGATTACTTTGTTTTATTCAACTTCCCTGTCTTTGTTTTCTGAACCTGCAAGTGGAGGATGGCCTACATCCCCACCCCAAGCCCCAGTTGTGGAAACATCTTTTTGTTTTGTTTTGTGGTAGTTTTTTAAGGGAACTGAGAAGGAATGGAATTTTTTCTCAGGGCTCATAATTTTCTTAATGAGTAATTCCAGCTCTGGACAGCTGCTGACTTTGTAGATGTTTCTAATTTAGATAAGATCTTTTTTTCTATTTAAATTCATTTTGGAGCCTGATAATACTTGTTTCTAGGATATTAATCAAGTAAACTTACCTATAAACCTGATGTATTGTGCTCAGAAATAAGTTTCTTGGGTCAAACAAAACTGGAATATGATTAAAAAGAGGAAAAAATAAGTACAGGAAAGAATTAAATGTGAAGATGAAAATATTTCATCATGTTACTGAATGATCTCTCTTTGAGCTGGCATCAGGAAAAAAAAATCCCTTGAGTTTCTCATAGCCCCAGTCTTCAGACAATAAGGGCCTTGATGTATCAGAAGAACAATCAAAGCCATTATTGTTTGATCAGGTAATGCCTTCCAACATGAGAAATACTATGGTGCTTTACAGAAAATAAGAAATGTGGTTACTCTATAATAAATGAAAGTTTGATTCAGGGTTTACTGGATGGAATATCTGTGGCAAAAAAGGCTTTTGATTTTTGTGGAAATAATTAGATTTATAAAGACCATATTGGCAATGACTTGCAACGGGATATCTGCCTCCAAGCAGCTTGAAGTGGAGAAGTCTATTCAGATCTGGCAGTTCAGTGCTTGGCTGTGCTCCAGTGCCAGAGCACTGGGGCTGGGAATTCAGCAGTGCTCCTCTTTACTGGGGATGATCCATCATCTGCATGGGGAATCCTACCTGGCAGGACTCCCTTGTGTCTGCTCTGCTGTTACATATGGTAAAATCCCGGTGGTTTTGGTTCTGAAATAAAATAGAATGGAATTTAGCACATTCAATTTTGCATGCTTTTTCTCCGTTTTAATACGTCTGTAGAAAATTCACTTGGACTGTGTCTGAAAAACTTTTAATGTAGTTCTGTTATATGCACAGAAGGAATACTTTCCAGACCATTTTTCTGAGCAGTTTTCATTTCAGATTTGGCATCATTCTTTCTATAATGAGCTCCGCGTTGCACCAGAAGAACACCCTGTGCTGCTCACTGAGGCCCCCTTGAACCCGAAGGCGAACCGTGAAAAAATGACTCAGGTAATGGTCTGATATCAAGTGGGAATGCTGCACTGCAGATCATTTCTGCATAGAAGCAGACATGGTATACGTAGTCCTGGATGTTCAGCTTTCTTAATTTGGGAGATACAGACCTTAGGGTTAGTATCTGAGCACGCTGTTTGAACCATGATGAGAGCAAAAGTTTCTGCTACATATTAGTTCTCTGAATGTCCCTAAAATGATTTGTGCTTGCATGTAGCATCATTCTATGTACAACTAGCCTCTTAGTAGCTGTAAGTGATTTTCTTTGTTTACAAGGCTGTGTGTGTGTGGCTCGGTATGTGGGGAAGGTGTGGACAGGAGACCAAAGCAGCTCCTCTTCCATTAAGTGACTTTCAGTGCAGCGGTTTGTGAGTGCTGTACGTTCCTCACCTACGCTTTGGATCAGTGATACCTATTGTATGTCTACCTCTGGCTACAGAGACTGAGTTTGTAATAGCCCAACACCTTAGCTTAAGCTGTAGAAACTATTGCTTTTCTTCTCTGAAGAATGACACTTTCTCAACACTTTTACCTCATAGTGCTCATTATCACAATATCAGATTTTTTTTTGTTGTTTAAAAAAAAAAAAAAGATGTTTTAAAAGCCACGTGCACATAGAATTCTGGATCTCCTAACAAGCACATCCTTAGGGACTGGGGAAAAAGTGTTCAGAAAGTAGTCTTTATTCTGGCTTGGGAAAATGGATTATCTAGAAGTATTCAATCTGAAAGGATGCTTTGCTAAACATTTCTGTAGTCAGACATGCCCAGTCTGATTTAGCAAACTCATCTCAGAACCAAATGTAGACCTCTGAAGCCTGTGTATTTTAGAGCAGCTTTCTGACCTAAAGTCCATGTTGTAGATTTAACCAGTAGTGTAACCAGAGGTAAATGTTATTTAAATGCAGATATAGGTGTAAAGTCATCTGGGAAGATCAAATATGGCCTTGAGCTTCCTTTTGTGCACATTTCTGGTGTATATTAAATAGGAAGATTATGCATTAATTTAGTGACAGTGTAAATAAACTAATTAAGTAGTGAGCATGACAGCACACGTTACTGGGAGATAATACAACTGGGAGATAATAAATAACAACAAGACATAAGAAAAACCTGGTTTATAGCAACCAGGAAGTGTGGTTTTTACAGTAGACATGTCTAGGACTGTTTCTTTGTCATTATGCTGTGATGATAAATCCTGGTTTCAAGATTGTTTAAAGGCTTACTGTTTATTGCTTATTGCATTAAATTCATTACAGTAATTAACTATGAAATATTGTAATTAATGCATTCTTTAATTGACAGCATACTTTTCATTAAAATACATTTACTGGCGAAGTATTAGTTTATGAAATGCAAAGTCTAAATGTAGTACCCTGATTCCAGTGGCTCCGCACTTTTGACAGACAGAATGGTGAGATGTGGTCATAGCAGTGCTTCTGGCAATGGGGTGACACTGCCTAGGCTACACGGCATTGGTTTTAGAAAGAATAAAGCCACTCCCTGTCCTCCCTTAATGGCTTTCCTTAGCAGAGTTCCAGTGGAAGGCCAGCTGGGAAAGAATAATATTCCTTCTGGTCAGATAAAATGTCAGTGTATCTGACATGGAATGTGGAAAGCACTGAAGCTTTCTGGAGTAGAGATGGGGGACAAGATGAGAGACCATGGTTAAGGTCACCATAAGGAGAAAACAAACTGTTGTGATTGCAGGGGGCAAAGTGAGAGGTCATGGGTTTAAACCAGGCCAAGTGAGGTTTTAGCTAGTCACCAAGAAAGGCCTTACAATATTAGGGACAGTGTGTCACTAGATCTGTTTGCCAGAGGAATCTGAATGCCCCAGCAGTGGAATTTCTGAGACAGAACAAAAGCTATGTCAGAAATGGTTGACTCTTCCTTGATTTGGGAATAGAGATTATTCCTCGTAGTTTCTTCCAGCGGTGTCTCCTACAAATCTTACATATATATATATATATATGTATACACACACACATGTATATATATAAATATGTATATAAACATATATATAAATATATGTCAGACTGCTGTGTTGTTGCATTCCTGCCGTCAAGGTGAAAAAACATCACTTTCAGTGAATATTACCAGTAACAAAATGACCTAGTTTGAGGTTAATGGAAATATATCCACTGACTTCAGTGATTTTTATGAAACCCTAAAGAAAATGTAGTGTGCTGTTCACAGAAGAGCGATGGGTCAGGAGGCAACTTGGGAGTAGTAACTGGCAGTATTTATTTAAGAAAAAAAAGATTGTCTTTTCAGATACTCTTAGTGCAGATCCTAAAGGTTTGCAAATCCTTCATTACAGATTATGTTTGAGACGTTCAATGTGCCAGCCATGTACGTAGCAATTCAGGCAGTGCTGTCTCTGTATGCATCTGGACGAACTACTGGTGAGTCTCTCTGGGAATCGTGTTGTCCACCCGTCCTTCCCTTGTGTACGTGTGTGCACGTACACAGATGTCTTGATTGTGTATCACAGACATCAGATGTGTATTAAGAAAGGTTGATAGCTGTATGAAAACTGAATGTACGGGTATGGATCTTAAGTCTTTCTGCTTCAAAAGATCAAGTCAATTCAACTACATGAGCAGATGAAAGATGATACAGCTTGATACTGCCGTTAATTACACAGCATAGAGAAGAGGCTGTATCTTAACTGGATTGTTCCGAATCTACAGATCCTTCTTATTCACTTCAAGCCTCTCTATTGTTAAGCTCCATTCCCAGTAGAAGAAAAATACTGTTCAGTAGTTAAATGAAAATATTTCATTTAAGTGTTGAATTTCAATAACCTAACTTGATATCCATTGTTAAGCGATCATTAGAATTAGCATGGAGATCTATTCTTATTGCCATTTAGAATCTGATCAGGCATTAAGATGATAAATTACTTCTTAGCAACCCTTCAGTGTTGATATACTTTGAAAAAAAGAATTAGAATACCATCTGTCTTTGTAGCCTGATGCCATAGTATAATTCTGTATAAAAAGATCACCAGCCTACATGAATTATGACATGTCATAAATACTTGCTTTAGGTTTAAAACTCAACTATTTATGTGTGTCTTTGATATCAGAAATGCTGTACTTATTTTAAGCGGGAAATATATACTTCTTTTTCTGTTCAAGAATGTAAGTGATGTCTGTGCACAGATAAACAGTTGTTTTATTTTTTCCTCATGGAGTGATTTATTTTAATGGCAGACAGATTTTTGTGTACAGTTTACACATTATTTAATGTCTGTGAAGTGCTAGGGGTCTTCTGAAATGGAAGGCTCTGTATATGATTGTTACTGGTAGCATCTGTTCAGTAAGAACAATACAGTCAAACTGCCGAATGTTACATGTCTTTTCTCAGACACAGTTACTTTGTGCTGACAACTTCATCTCACATGAACAGCATTTGATTTATAAGAATAACAGAACAATCGTCATGTGAACATCTTGTTGTTGCACGTTTCAACTTAGAATATGGAGGATGTAGAGACTGTTTCAGTGAAAAATAACCAGCTTTTCTTTTTCTTTCTCTTTTCAGGGATAGTTTTGGATTCTGGGGATGGTGTCACACACAATGTGCCTATCTATGAGGGCTATGCCTTGCCTCATGCCATTATGAGACTGGATCTTGCAGGCAGAGACCTGACTGACTATCTCATGAAGATCCTTACAGAGAGAGGCTACTCTTTTGTCACCACTGGTAATAAGCTGTGTTTTGTGTGCACTTTGCATGCATTCGCTGTGGTAGTTGTCTTATTATGCTGGAATCCTGTACCTGGCAAGATGCATCAAAATCCTTATCTCAAAGTTAACTAATGGATAGCTAACGGGATACTCCTGGCTTTGCCTTTCAGCACATGCTATTTCACTGACAAATTTAACTGGTTGCTGGATTTGATATTACCTGTTCCACAGACAAAAGAACAAAGTTATTAGCTGGTAATGGATGAACCTCTAAAGATTTGATCAACATTTTGAGACATAAAAATTTTAACTTTAGACTTTATGGTATTCTCTAGTATTACATGTCTTTTATCTGTGGATGAGAGAATTTTGGTAATGGAAATGGAAAGTAACATAGCTGAGATAGCAGGGAGATCAGAATTCAATGGACTGTATGATCAACATGAACCCAGAGAAATGTGCCCAAGAATACCTGTGTCCTAGCTGTCATACTGTATGTTGATTAAAAACTTGTTGGCTGTCTGCAGCGGAACGGGAGATTGTGAGAGATATAAAGGAGAAACTTTGTTATGTGGCTCTGGATTTTGAAAATGAAATGGCGACTGCTGCTTCCTCCTCCTCTCTTGAAAAGAGCTATGAACTGCCTGATGGGCAAGTCATCACCATTGGAAATGAACGATTTCGATGCCCAGAAACTCTCTTCCAGCCATCCTTCATAGGTGAGACATGGCTTTTCTTTCTCGCGATTTAACAGTCTGTGAAAAGAAGTATTTTTTAGAAAGTATAGGAAACCTGCAGTTGTTGGAACTTAGGTATTTATTCTCAAATGCCCGTAAAAAAATGCAGCTTCTATTTGCTTAATCAGTTCTTTAGAAGCTGCTTCAAAAAGGTACTTGTCAGTTTGGATATAATAGAATTTTAAGACAGTTTCAACCTTTTATAAATGCAATAGAGACTTTAAGATGCTGTTTAGAGAACTGTGAGAAGATCACTGCTTTTTATCTTGACTGATGTATAACTGCACAGTGCTGCTCATGTGTTTTATTTAATCTAGATTCTGCTTCTGTTTATTGTTTCATTATATTAATCTGTAATTTAATCTTATTAAAAAATCTGTAATTTAATCTTACTAAAAATCAAATGAAATATAATTTTCCAGTAGTTTAAAATCTGTAGTGTTAAAATTCCCAGGGATCAAGGTTGGTGCTAAACAAGGTTAGTATTGGAAATGTAGCTATGGAACTTAGGATTTCCCAGATCACCAATCTCTGTCAAAATGTGTTTATTAGTTAGAAAAGTACAGTAATTAAAGATCGAGCTCTACTGCGGAACTTTATCATGCCTGTTTCTCTTCAGAAAAAAAAAATGCTACCATAATTTAACTTTACTGTAGTGGCATTCTAGTTTAACTGACACCTCAAAATCAAAGTCATCCAGTGAAATGCCAAGTGGGCTTCTATTTCTTACTAACAGCATCGTAAAAGGTTATCAATATGGAAAATTATTGCAGTAATAACTCTCTTTTTCTGAAATACTTCTATATTACTATTATTAATTATTTCACTTCAGGATTTTTTTTTTTTTAATTTGAAATTGTAGTAGGGATCTTTCTTCCTCATGTGCCTATTTTGCTAGTATATTAGTCTGGCCCTATGCTGAGATGACAAAGAATGTGAGGAGTGTGCACTGTCTTTCTCCTTCCTCTCCTAAGCACCACATAGCTTTTTTTTTTTTTTTTTGTGGAGTTTTCCTAAGGGAGACAGGTGAGGGATATGATCTTGGACTAGTGAGCCTTCTTTTCATGTTAACAACTATATAAAAGAAGGCGGCAAAGAGAAATAACATGGTGAAAACTTCTTTCCACCCAGGGATGGAGTCGGCAGGTATCCATGAAACTACATACAACAGTATTATGAAATGTGATATTGACATCCGTAAGGATCTGTATGCCAACAATGTACTCTCTGGAGGAACCACAATGTATCCTGGTATTGGTGATCGTATGCAGAAAGAGATCACAGCTTTGGCTCCAAGTACCATGAAAATTAAGGTAATTTTTAACACTTGCTCCTACCCTTCTTCTGTTGCAAAAATAAATCTGAAATGTCCTTAAGAGAATATCCAGTTCCTGCATCAGGAGTCCCATTAAGAGAACTGTGTCTTGGACAGGTGGCCTTAAACCTCCTTTCCTTCTACCAGCCAAAGAAAGGCTGAAAGAGGGCTTTGAGAGGTAGGGATGAGCCTAGAGAAAAAGGAGATATAAATACCAATGGGGAAATAAACAACTTGAGAAGCTACTGGGAATATTATTGACTTCAATGCTTGGCTAACAGTGAAAAAAAAAAAACAGTGGAAGAAATTTCACTTACAGATTCTTCACTAATAAATTCAAAACCTAAGCAGTGTCCAAAGTATACAGCTTGTTAGCTATTTGAAAGGACCCTCCTAGCTTTGACTCAAGACAATGTATAGTGTACAGTGCTCTTGTATATTATAAGCAGTCTCTGTATATACTGCTGTTTTTCAACTGCACAATTGCTTTGCTTCGTTAATAAGCAGAGGATATGGCAAATTGAGAAAATGAGAGTTCAGTGGTCCTTTACTGTCACCTCTCTGTGCAATGGCCTCAAAATTTTTAATTATAGCTAGATTCATAGTGCATTTTCATTGATGAATTTATTTCAAAATGGGCAAAATAGAGAGGATATTGAAAGTTGTTAACATGATTGGGTTTCCAACATTGTATATGTCATCCTTTACCAAGCTGCACATGTACTTGTGTTAAACAGTTAACTGGTGTTAACAGCTCCACAGCTGGTGGCACTTTGGACCTGCCAGGTCTGAGCACAGGACCAAGTCAGGTCTGTTCTGACTGACTTGGAGGGAGGACTTCTCTGTGGATGCTGCTGAAATAGCCACCTGAGACTTTAAGCAGTATTATGGCTTTATGCTATGTTAGTGCCCAAAGTGAAATCTGTGTGAAATCTAAAGCCAGTTTTTATCTTGCAACAGGCTGCATGCTGAATGGGCATGACTCCAAGTGGCAGGGATGGAAATGGGAATACGCAGAAGCAGTGGCATGCTTAATGTATTTTAAAAATAAAATCCTTAGATCATACTGTGCAGTGTTTATTAGCAATCAAATTAGGTTAATCTTTTAAAGTTTTAAATTCTTTCTTAAGCTTGTAAATTTTGGAAGATGTTTTGTAGGACATCTCATATTTTATGGGCTGAAATTATTTATTTGCTCATCGTAACAGCATCTCTATTGACTTGAGGTGGAAGGCAGAGAACATGGCAAGCTTTCTACCTCTTTGGTGCTTTATTTCAATGCAGTTGCACTGGTATGATGATAAGACTTTTACCTAGTTATTTCATCCAAAGAGATGTTACTGTGTTACCTGCCTGTCAGTTTATTTACAACAGATTGCACTTCTTTTCTAGATGATCGCACCACCAGAACGTAAATACTCTGTCTGGATTGGGGGCTCAATATTGGCATCGCTGTCCACTTTTCAGCAAATGTGGATCAGTAAAGATGAATATGAGGAAGCTGGCCCCTCTATTGTCCATCGCAAGTGCTTTTGAATACTTCTATCATGTACTGTCAGTGATAAGTAGTGCTGTTTCTCACATTATCTGCTCTCATTCACTCTGAGGGAATTACATGGTTTGGCTTTCTTCTACCTGTAATAAAGCACATTATAGGGGTGTCATACAAATTAGTATATTAATTTTAATTTTTTATTGCTAAAATGAGGCTAATGTTTCAGTGACGGGTGTTTTTCAAGATAAATAACAATTATAGTCACGGTTTTGTAGACTTCCCCTTCCCAATTTTTATGTACTGAACTGCCATCCATTCAGGAGGCAGCACGTTACATCTGTATATTAATCTCTGCTAATTGGTGGTGAGTCTGAAGTACCCACATAGAAAGTAATTCTTTCAAACTCAGACATAATGCAAGGTTTAAGTACCACATATGGCTTAATTTATGTAGCTAAGTAGTAGATAGGACTTTTCTAAGTGGGGTGGGAGTTGATTTACTGTATTTATGTGGGTGCTAGTGTGCACATTCTCTTTCAGTGGGGCTTACATGGATGTCTTTCCTTTGCATGCTGAAATTGTTTGGCAGGAGTCTTTTGTCTCCCTGTGACCACCACTCCCCAACAGTAATGAGTTTCAACAAGCTACAGTGACTTTTGCATTCACATGTAACAGATTAATTTACTTTGCATGTTATTTTCTTCATCTCTTCCTAAGCAGTGAAATGATATTTCTTTTTACTTTTGCTGTGCTATGCTAAGGTAATGATTACTGAGTAAATAACCTTTTAAATATGTTATTAAAATTTTCTGGGTTTAACGGATCAATAAAAGTGTAATTACCCATGTAAGACTGATGTGGCTTACATTATTTTCATAGTGATGAGTTTATCTATTAAAGATAAAATAATAATTACTAAGTTCTAATTTAATTTTATTATGAAAATTGTTTCGTTCCCTCTGAGTTTTCTAGATAAACAATTTTTAAATGAAAACAGAATTGTTTCACAGTTTCCATAAAAATGTGTATCTTCTCGGATGACAAAGTTTCATAATGTTCTGTATTCAAGCCAGCTATAAAGGTCACATTTTCCTACTTCAGATATCAGGCAAGTAAGTTCTTTGTGATTCTGGATGCCTTAGAATTTGAATTGATAATGATGTAAGGTTTGATGTGTGTTTCATGATTTAAATCAAGCTTGTAAATCAAGTTTGATGCACTTGCACTGTGAAATAGCAGTACATGTTTTTTGTTTTGTTTTGTTTGTTCGTCTTTTACTAAATGAATAATAGTGAGGCTTCAGGATGTTGTGACTTGCATTAAACACTGTAATGTGCTGGGGGCTGGGAGTAGAACCAAATCCAGAATTCCTGACTCCCAGACAACTGTTCCATCAGCTGGACAATGTGTGCTTATCCTCCCTCCCTCCTTCCCTTTGTCTTTCTCTGACTTCACTGTATTTTATATCTGTGCCTCCTAAAGCTGTGGTACATGGCCAGTAAAGACAATTTCCTTCTCTTTCTAAATATGGGGAAAAGATAAGAACTGGATTTACAGACTTGTAGTGTGTTTGCCTGAGTTAAACTGTTAGAAAAAGTGTATTTTTTTTCTGAAAATGTTCAGCTTTCACAGAAATAAATTTACTTTCCTTTTGATACAATGCTTTTTTAAAAAAAGTCACAGCATTCCAAAAGCATTGAGGAATCCTAGTGTGCTGTAAATAGTTTCTGTTATCCTTGGAGACAGCATAATGGACAGTGCCCAAGTGCCGTGGCTAAGGGCAGTAAATGAACAACTCGTCTCGAATTTTCTGGTGAGCAGTATCCATCTGCTCTTCGGCGAGTGCTCTGACATGGACAGTTAGCTGCCTGCTCAGCATCAGAGGGAATATTAGGCTGGTGCACAACCTGCTCTTGTTGTGTTGTGTTCTGGCGTGGAGGTTTCTGCAGGACAGACTCCTGCGTGGGAAGGGGAGGAATGCAAAATGAAGGTTGCCTTCATTCCAGAGTTGCACTGTAAACTTGTAATTCTTCTTTCTTCATCAAAACGCTGGATGACATTTTGCCTTTGTTTCAGTTGTGCATTGCCAATGCGCAACTGATACATGCACGTTTCCCACGTAGGGAAGGGTTCATCAGTACTGCTCTGCAAAGGCACTGCCTGACTTGGGTGTCACTTACTGGGGTTCTTCACAGACGAGTGAAATGCAACATGTCAGCTTTGTATCACAGGTGAAACATCCACTGCCTTTTGAAAATGCATCTAATTACTGTCAATTCCAGCTGCAGGTAATCTCATTTCTTCATCTAAATGAACTGTTAATGGTAAATGCTGGAAGACTTGGAAGGGAAAGATTCTTCAAAGGTTCGCTGTATGGTGCAGGGTAAGAGGTTGGCTTTTTCTTTCTTTTGAACAGCAGGCAGTTCAAATTGCCAGTATCCATGTGCTCTCAAGCAACTGTAAGCCATTGCAAATGTCAGCCTCTGAAATGAGTACTACTTCTATGTTTATTATCTTGGTCTAAGCTCATATGATTGCTATTTAAGTTGATAATAAACCAACTACATATGGGATTAGCACTGTTGACTGGCCTATAATCACCTCTCTAACCAATATAACTTACATTTTCATCTTGACCTTTTGTAGATGTGATGTTCAACGGCATAAATTTATGTACTAAATACATAAATTTATGTATTATGCAGATCTTTGGAATTCAGTTACTTTTGCAGTCCCCTGTAACATCAAAGCAAAACTCCATTCAGTTTGCTAATAAACTACTTGTCCTGATTTCAATATTAAAAATGAAGGATCTTATTTAGGATTTTAGGATAATCTACTAGGTTAGGCAGTTTCATCACCTCTTTTCTACAGAACATGTTCCAAGAGCCCCAGTGAAATACCTGTGTAGTGAAATACCTGGATTATTGTGGTTTTACCACAAAAACATGTTAAAAACAAACAAAAAACAAATAAACCCATGACATGAAATTGCATTACTTTCTTCTACATTTCTTGATGTGTGAAAACAAAGGATGCAATGCAGTACAGGCATCATAGCAAAAAAAAATAAATAAAAAAAAAAATTATTGAAAAGTTTTTAAAAAGTGTCTGATGAAATGAAACATCAACAAAATGAAAAAGGGATTTCTAAGTAGTGCAGGCCGATTTTGGTCTTATAGACACGTTATCAGTTTAAACCCAACTGAATTATTTCATTTTTCTAATAATACAGCAAAATCAATCTTATGCATTTCTTTACTGTAGTTGTAACCTGACTTTAATGTTAGTCTAATCTAGAATCTGAAGGTGAAATCAACTCAAAAGTAGAAATTAATCAAAACTCTCTGATACTTTTCAGTTTTTTATTTTTATTCAACTACTGCATAAGAGAAGGTTAACAACTGAAGTAAGGCAATGTCAAGTCAATTCTTACCCAGGTAAGTGAACTGCTATGTTCTCCCAAAATATGTTGCTGTAGCTTAGAATAAGCCATTCCAAACAGAAGGGGACTTTGCATAGAGCAACAATGACATCACCTCATGTCCCAGAGTACATCTCTAGGAGAAGGACAAAGGCAAGGAAAAGAGAAGCCCAGCTCTCCTAATCATTGGATCTCCTTCTCCTCATCTGCTGTTATACCTTCCCTGTCCTTTCCATGTAGTGTTGAAAGTCCACGTAGTCCTGTGACCATCATTTGTATAAAACCAAAATTACCTTTGAATTTGTAATTTTTGTTACAAGGGCAGGTTCTTTGCATGTCAGATATTTGGAACTCTTCTCAATCTATAGGCTGCCCAGGTAGTAGGTCTATACATGTAACATGTGTGGATATAGATATAGATATATATATAAATACATTTTTCAGAAACTAAGTAGCAAAGGAGGTAAACATGGCCTTTGCATACAACTGGAAGGGTTCTTTGGGCTTTTCTTCTCCCCTGCCTTCCACAGGTCTCCTTCTCTTACTCTCCAAAACAAAATTCTCTTCAGTCCTTGGTTGGCATCTGTAGCTCCTGGCACAGCTGGGGCTGAGACGTGAGCTCTCAATGGTTCCAGTATGAATTCTCATCCTGCAGCTGACTTCTTTCTCAGCGTGGAAGAGCCTGATTATGCTTTGAATACCACCCTAACAATCTGCATGTGGAATATTATTCAAAATTAAAATGCATTTTGAAAATAGAATTAATTATGTGCTAAGAGCAAATACAGATAAAAATAAGTAAAATTATTAAGTTGTTTGTGTGATTTGGCAAACCTCTGCTTCTCTGAGAGGAAATTGCCTTAGCCACCATGCAAATCCTGCTTTTCTATACACAGTTGTACAGAATACTGAAGTGGCCCTATAGAGAGCTGGGAATACCTTAGCCAAGAAAATAGTTCACAGTTTGCTCCAAATGCTCACCTACTGTTGCCAACTACTTTGTGTCTAGCATTTCACTTTAAGATTACCTTTAAACCCCCAGGGGTGCTGTTAACGCTCAGTCATACCTATGCATGCCTCACTGTGATCTCGTGTGAAACACTAGCTTGGCTGATGATAAATATCCTAAATTTGAGAGAGTTTCTGTGGATCTTAGTTGCTGTTATATCAACATAGTCACCAGTGCCAAACATTCAGAACTTACCTGGTTCCTGAAATTGGCTTTGAAATTTGGTTTTCTAAGACAGTGGTTTTAGTCTTTAATGTTCGGACTTTCCTACAGCCATATCGGCAATAAATATCTTCTTTAAAAACAAGCAAAACAAATTTGTCTCAACTCCCGGAGTTGGGACTCAGACATATCCTCCTCCCTACCTGAACTTATGTATCCTGAGGTTTGTTACAAGTCATGGCTTTACAATATCATATTAAATAGACCTCACGGGCAAAGGTAGTCCAAGCGTTTTAAATGCTGTCTTTAAGAACAGATGAGCTTGATGGAGAAAGAAGAAAGATCTTCTACAACAAAACTTTTAGGCTCCATACAGGCCAAGAGCATGCCATTTCCTCACTATAAGCAAGCTGATATGATGAAAAAGAAGTGTTTTGCATTTGGCGGAGTTTGTGGCTGTCTTGGAAATAGTGTCTGGAAACAAACACTAATGACTATTCTTCCCCAGTTTTTCTAGTTATGAGGCTGTAACCATCTTCATCGTGTGTTCCTGTTCCTGCTGCCCAAAGCTTTCTGGTGGGAAGAGCAAGGTAAGGGCAGGGGGGTTCCAAAGGAGAATCCCTAGTTATGTTTGCATGGTTCTGGTGAAGAGGCTTCTTCAATTTCAACAATGAGCCATGTTCAGCTGTGATGCTACATCTTTTTGTTTTATGAAGGTATAATTTTTTTTCAGCGTTTTTGCAAAGTAAAATTCCTATTCTGGTCCCAACATATGTTTTGGTTAATGCCACAGCCCTTTGTTTGACCTTTACAAATGCAGTCTTATATCTGTTCAAAATATGCTCCCTAAAACATTGTGTTCCTACACTGTGACCTTGACTATACTACCTTCTTCCTTCACAAGGAAATTAATGTCTTCATATTAAAGGCCCTTCATCGCTTTACTCTGATCTGTTTGTTCTTTTTCCCCTATCAAATTGTAGACTTATATTTCTGACTAGCTTCTGTTTCAAATTAAGCATGCTTTTGCTTTTTATTTCTGTGGAGCAACTCCCTGTAAACATTTTCAACTTCAATCCCTCTAAGCACTTCTATAAAACTTTATAAGGCCCTGATGCCTCTGAATCCTAACAAGAACTAGGAGCTCGGCCAATTTGCCATCAAAGGTTGACCTGCCTTTTGCCACCTACACTTTCTGTACTATTGTCCGTTTTCTTAGGTAAAAAAGTTCTCTTGAGCAGGAGCCAGTTTTTGGTTTTGTCTTTGTACAGCACATTTTGTAATCAGATTTTTGGCCTTGGGCAGCTATGCAGCATAGGTATATCAGTTATTATGCACTTCTAGGCTGTCTTTCCTGTGCTTCCTAACTTTGCTGAAGTGGCCTAATTCTTTTTCCTGCTCCATTTCTTTGATAAGTAATAGCATAGAAGAGTTCTTGGTGTGTGAAACATTGAGTTTGAGTACAATTCTTAAGTGTAAGGGTGCTTTTAAATACAAATAAGAGTATTTTTCAGGCTGCTGTGATACTAGAGATATAGAATGTCTTTATATGAAGTTCCTGTTCTCAGAACCCTACTGGTTTCGGAGTTTAATACCTGCCTGTTCAAGAAGCTGTCTCCTGTGTGGTTTAAAGTTTTGAAAGTTTTTCTGAACTTCACAGTTATTACTTTTTTTTTTCTCTTTTGTAATAACTTTGTAATAAAAATAAGCTTCCATCAACATTCTCAAAATTGCTTTCTTGCTTTTCCATGTTAAATAATGTGTGGCTTCAAAAGATCCCCTTTTCTCCTATTCCCTTTAACACAGGAAACTTTGTCACCGTCATTTAAGTGTTATTTCTTCTAAAGGAAAGAAAATCTATTCAATGTGTTAAGCAGATAATTCCCCTCACACATTTTCCAAGGGGAAATACCTTCTTTTCATAAGAATAACTTTTAGGGAAAAATATTCGTTCATAAAAGGTTACCAACTTCAGTACATAAAAACTAGTGTAGCTCGCTATTCTGTAGACTTAATTCATTAAATCCACTGAGTATTTCATATATAACTTTTAAATGTGGAAGCTATCTTACAAATAACTTCTAAGATTTTAGTCTCTTGTAACACTACCTTTCAATTCTACTTTTTACATCAGTGGTACTTTTCTGTTTCTTAAAAGTGTATGGGATCTGAGATGGTGTCAGGGTTCTTGTCATCAGTTACGTCACAGATCTTCTTGATGTTCACCTAGAAAATACAAGCAGTATTTTAAAGGCTTCTTTTGGGAGCTTTCCTCTCCATGTTTTTTTGCCCATGTTTGTTCAGAATTAGATATTGCATCTTTGGTGAAGTAGTATTTAGGAAACTAATGAACTCAGTCTTAGGGCTTTGCTGACAATCTATGACTCTGAATTCTTGGACAATTCTAAGAGTCGGAGAAATATTTTTAAACAAGACAAACTGTGTTAAAAATCAGTAGCATTTTGGAGAGAGAAAATATGTGAGCTCTTGTGTAGCTCCAGCTTTCAATGTATTACAAGGGAAATTCTGAAACTAATTGCTAAAGTTTGATTAAAATAATTATTGACTATTGTTATGTGAGTTGGTGGGTTACAGCATCTGCTTTCAAAAAACAAATGACATTTGCTTTACCTCATATGCAGAATAAAGAGGGAAGAGACACAAATGCGTAATGATGAAATCGTCCTTGTAGAAAGCTTCTTGAACTTTCTGGGCGCACCATATTTGGGATTAATTGACCCAGTGGAAAGGACCCAGTGATCTTTTACTGAAAAGGTTAATGACAAAATACTGATGAGCGCTTTATGTAAGAAGTGAAGCCATGCATTCTGCCTGCAGATCATTACCTGGGCATCCCAGTTGTACATTCATGTCCAACAAGAGAAGTGAAAAACATGCGTGTTGCTTTTAAATGGTTAATAGTGGACAGCATTTGTGCTTCAGTTTCCATTCCTGGTGTTTGGTGACAGAAACACAGAAGGTAAAATCCAGGCTGTCCTCCTGCCCAAGCCAGCTTGTTCACTTACCATGCACTGACAGCTAAGAGACACATGTCTGAGTGTAATGGATGTCAAGGTGAGGCAAGATTTGGCTCCTGATTCCTTGGTTAGTGGTTACTGTAAGTCATTGTCTGTTTTGCTTGCCTCAGTTTTAGTTGAAGATCCTGGTTTCTGTTGTGAACCTACAGCTAGAAAACCTGGTGAGAGTGCAGCATCACAGCGTGTATGAAGCTAGACAGCATGACATCACTTTGTGGGTGACAGGGATGAGTCTGTGGCCAGAGGGAAGGCCCCTGCCTAGTCTGAGAAAAGTTACTTAAGATATGATTAAGGGCAGTTTTCAAAGCTTTGTACGGATGATTTCTTCATCCATCTGATCTTTCATCTGGACAGATGGCTTCAAAATGTACATATGTCGGAAGTGTCCCTAAGGATGACAACCACTGAAATTACATATCACTCTGACTGTGGATTTCAGAAAACAGCATTCCTGAGAGAATGAAGACAAGATGTGTAATGTAGCAACAGCAAGCAAAGAAAATTGCAGGCTTTGACATGAATTAAATTTGCAGAAGCCATGGTCAACAACATGACAATCTAATATGGAGGAGAATGAGATTAACAAGTGAAATATTTCTTTGCTGTTTAAGGTTAACCTGGGGCGAGAATGAATTGTTGGCGTAATGCCGAGTTCAATTTTAATATGGAAATGTTTCCTGACATGTATTCCAAGCACCCTACAAGTAGTGATATTGATCTGACCTTCAATTAATGAGAGACCCTTTGCAAAATTCAGATCTGGGTTCGAATGGCAAATAGCTTTAATATTCTGAGGAGAACGGATCATTTACACGTTTCAGTTTGAGACTATAAATCATCAGGATTATGGCTTTTTTTTATTGTTATGTTATTGCAGTCTTGCTTTCCCTGGAGCAAAGGACCAACAGTGTGGTGTATGATTAAAAAAATCAAAGAGAACATTATTTGCAATCCAGTCCTGCTCTTTGTTGCCACATTTTTCAGGTATCTGCTGCTTTTTTCAAAGTGATTTTGAAAGAATCATCCCTGTCTCTGTAGCTTTTATACAGTTCATGGGTATGTTTCCCCTTTCAGTCCACACAAAGCAACCTTTCTAGTGGTCAGCCTGTGCCTCTTTTTCCTTGCTGCAGTTTCCTATATTCCGTACCACAATAAGGGTTCGTGAGACATTTTCAGTCACAACTCATTGCTACTAAGATTACGTAGCAATCAGTGCAGAATCCAAAAGACAGCAAGGAAAATTCCATATTTTTAGGAACTCCAATGGTATTTAAAGGTTGGGATTGACAGTCTTCCCTGTGTCATTGGGTGAATCTGCCTTCTCTTATGCTTAAAGGTGGAGAAGATGGATGAATTAGCTAGAACCATACTTTCAGGGTAGAAAAGCATTAAATAACTGCTGAGGTGTTTTTATATACATATATATATATATTATTATTTTCATATATATATATATATATTTTTCCCTTTGTACAACAAAATATCAACAATCCTCTTCTGCTTTCTTTATAGGCTTACCATACATGGCAGTCTGAAGGGGATCTATGGAGTTTGTCTTGAGAAAATACCACTACTTTGGGCCTATTCCAACTCCCAGTTGCTGAGTACTTTGTTGTTGACCTAAGTATGAGAAGAGGTGATTCTCTGCATATGTGCAATTCCCTGTACAGGTAACCACTGGAAGGGCTTCTGAAGAACATTTCCTTATGGTAGCTCTGTCACTTTGATAGGCTTGTAAAGAGCATTTTGCATCGCAAGTTCCACACTAAATCAGTTGCTTGGATCTCACACAGAGCACTGAATTAACATGATGCGACCCAGAGATGCAAAAGGCTTTCTTTCATTAGCGGTGCTGTGATGCCAGGGAGAGCACAAGATGTGTTGCCTAGACAACCACCAGCGATACTGGGCAAGTGAAAGGAAGTATGAAGGCTGAAAAGGGAGTTTGAGAAGAGTAGGGATCAATTTAGGGAAAGATCTGATAGGCAACATCAAGGTTTTTTTTACAAAACATCAAACTTTATAAAGCTCCTTGTGGAGGTCTGCTATAGACTCTTTGAAACAGCTGTGATAAAAAAATAAAAGGCAGTTTAAAACACACATACATCACCTCCTTACATCTGTATGTACTGCAAATGGCCCTAACAGCTTTCCTTATCTGACTCTTTTCCCCCTGTTTTCTTTATTTTGTTTTGACTGATTAGCTTTCAGTTGGGTTGGTGAGTTGAATTATCTTCTGGAGAGACTTGGCAGCTGTGTAGACTGACACAAGCTGAGCGATGCAGAGGGAGAAGAAGGGGGGAGTTGGCTTTGTTCACAATTCAGTAACACCTCTGTCTACAGTCTGGGACCAGGTGCTTTGAATACCTTTATATGGGGATTTTATAATCTTTTATCATTAATATTCATGGGAATTAATTAATATGACAGGAAAAAGGAAGTGTATCGTCTTCAGGACAGAAAGGAAACTATAGGCCAGAAAGCCTCACCTCAGTCCTTAGGAAGGTTATGGAACAATTTCTCACGAAAACCATTTACTGGCACATGAAGAACAAAAATTTGATTGTCAACATCCAGCACAGATCTGCCAAGAGTAAATCGTGCTTGACCGACCCAATTGACTTTTATGGTGGAATGACAGGCTTTGCAGATGAAGGGGGAGGAATGGGTGATCACTTTGACTTGAGAAAGGCTTTCAGTACAGTTTCTTTTTAAGAAAATACAGGAGAGATAAATGTGGTTCTGTCTTTGTGATCTTTTATCCTGCCAAAGACAGAGCAGGTTGGACACAATTTCCATCTAATGACTACATATCAGAATAATCAGTTAAAGCGTGATTGTGTTATTCATGCCGTATTGGTAAGAAAAAGATCCCAGGTGTAAAATTGGTGGGCTATACATGGAAGATGCATACAGTTGAGATATATTGCAACTCAGTTTGCTGTGCAAAATTTACAAGGTGACCTTTCTGAGTCTGTTTCATTTGACTATAGCTCTTCTCTGTGACAAGGACCTTTGCATGACAGAGCAGAGGACTGGATCCAATCCTGCTGAGCTGAGGAAGGGTACGAGTCCACCGCACATACAGCTGCTACTGCATGAAACCAGAAGATAATATTGACCGCCTATACATACAAACATTTTTGCCACTGTGATGGGGAGGGGTGGCCTTGGTTGCAACCTAAAGGGGGCCTGTTTAGTCAGGCAAGAGGATTCAGGGAAACCTAGAAATATCTGCATGGTCTGTGCTGTCTTGCTGTCACCATTAAGTATTTCTGCTCAGAATGAAGTCTTCAGGGAAGGCACTTCTGAGCACACTGTGGTGGCAGAGAGTGAAAGGGAATATGGAATATGTTCCTGGAGCCTTCTTATTTGGCAATATGTATATAGCTTCAAAATGGGAAGTAATATAATGCTAAGATTTCTGATTTTTAGCAAGAGAAAGGCTGCTGATTTGTATAGCAGTGAGTGGCTGAACTGTGCTCCTTTCAGAGGAGAGTGTCTGATCTCCCACTGACATAACCCTTCCTTAGAAGATGATAGAAAAATGGTATTATCAGCTGTTACAACAATGGTAGCTGGGGTGAAAAATCCTTTTCTATCTTGGTAATTAGGTGGGGACTTGTCTAGCAGCACAGACCCACAAAGACGGGAATTCAGGAAGCAGAATTTGCCTGTAGGAGGGAGGGCAGGAGGGACCTTCAGCAATCTGAGTTCAATATGAGCTTAAATGAAACATTTCAAACCACTTTGGCAGTGACCATTAAAGTGACATTTCCCAGTGCTGGAAACTGCATTGCAATAAATTTCTTTGTCTCTTCTATTTGTTCCCTCTGAAAGATTTTTAAGAGAATTGAATATACTACATTGGTGATCCTACAGGCAGAAGTTTTGTATTTAGATCAAAACCTGTTCCTGCCAGGTCAAGGTGGTTAAACAACTACCTGTTGGCTGGGGCAGGAAGGGTGGGTAGAGACTAAGCTGTTCAGGCCCTATATTTTTGTTAGTCATGTGCAGTGCTGTGACAGTGGCATTCTGAGCTGGGAAAGTTTTCTTCTGTGACTAAAACAAGCTGCTACTAAGAAGCTACCAACACAGATTGTCCTCTAGGATTGTGGCTAAGAGCAGTGGTGTAAACCTCATGATGGTCTTTACCTAGGCCAGTTTCTAAGCTGTAATTGTATGTGATGTATGAACCAAACATACGTCTTGCTGAGGCATCTCTATGTTGTAGGAACTGACTTGTGTATGTTGTTCGTAGTGATCTATGTGGAAAATACACCTCATTTTTTTCCCCTGAAGGTACTGAGGAGTTTCATTCACTGGAAATGAAACCTATACAGTATATAGAGATATACTGCAGCTTTATATAGAAAACCTTGGTAGGCAAAATGTTGCAGGAAGGACAACTTGTACTAAAAATAAGAGATGTGTTTGACATAAGGGGAAAAAAATCAAATAGCAGGTAAACAGCAATGACAAGATAGCTTTTCAGTTAAAAACAACCTTGGACTGTATAAAAAGTTAAGCTACTCTATATCCATATTTTCAAGTTGCATTAAACAAACAACTCATGGCCTGCGCCAAGCTCTTTGCCTTTTTACATTCCCCATTGTTGTTTCTCAAAGTATTTTTGTCTGTATTTAATCAAAGCTTCAGTTAATATTTTGTTTTAAACAAACACAGGATAAAGAGCATTTTTCTGAGAAAAATATTGGAGCATCTTGGGCGGTATTTTTACAAGGTTTTATTTGCTGTCAGT